>NC_053443.1:24079975-24415045 GCF_007990345.1 Gossypium hirsutum | reverse complement strand
GATAACAGTTTTGTCTTTTAGTTTGTTTTAATTTCCATTTAATTACAAATTTACAATTTTTCCCTTAAAAAATCAAATTTCATGCATTTAATTACCCAAAACCATCCACTCAAAGTTCATTTGGTGCATTTACCATTTAAGTCCATTAGTTTGATAATCCATAATAAATTGGCCCCTTTACCTAATAGAAATCTATTTTGGCCGCTTTTTCAATTTACTGATTTTTACTTAATTAATTATTTGTACACATAATATAAATCTGTTACATTCATTTCAAAATTGTGAATCCACAAGAGTTACCACAACCAAATATTCATTTTCCATTTGTACTTACTTCCAATATTTAACAATTTACAAGCAAACAATGAAAATTTCACATTAATTATAATTTAACTAACTCTTGATATACATAATCAAAGGAATCAAACGTATATATTATATACTACAAACTTTCCTCGACAAATATAGTTCTAAAACTCAAGCAGCCAACTAATCTGACACATTAGCTTTTCCTCGGTTTCGATCCGTTTGGTTCTTTCTGGATCATGCATGTGAAAACTACATGACCGAAGCTTCTTCCTCTCTGTTATTCGGTTTGCAAAATAGCAAATTAGAGGAGATGATAACATTTTTGTCTTTTAGTTTGTTTTAATTTCCATTTAATTACAAATTTACAATTTTTCCCTTAAAAAATCAAATTTCATGCATTTAATCACCCAAAACCATCCCTCAAAGTTCATTTGGTGCATTTACCATTTAAGTCCTTAGTTTGATAATCCATAATAAATTGACCCCTTTACCTAATAGAAATCTATTTTTGCACCTTTTTCAATTTAGTGATTTTTACTTAATTAATTATCTGTACGCATAATATTAATCTGTTACAGTCATTTCAAAATTGTGAAACCACAAGATTTGCCAGGACCAAATATTCATTTTCCATTTGTACTTAATTCCAACGTTTAATAATTTACAACCAAACAATGAAATTTTCACTTAATTATAATTTAACTAACAATTGATATACATAATCATAAGGAAACAAACATATATATTATATACTACAAACTTACCTCGACAAATATAGTTGTAAAAATTAAGCAGCTGACTAATCTCACACATTAGCTTTTCCTCGGTTTAGATCCGTTTGGTTCGTTTCTTGATCATGCTTGTAAAAACTCCATGACCGGAAGCTTCTTCATCTCTGTTATTCGGTTTGCAAAATAGCAAATTAGAGGAGATGATAACATTTTTGTCTTTTAGTTTGTTTTAATTTCCATTTATTAACAAATTTACAATTTTTCCCTTAAAAAATCAAATTTCTTGCATTTAATCACCCAAAACCATCCCCTCAAAGTTCATATGGTGCATTTACCATTTAAGTCCATTAGTTTGATAATCCATAATAAATTGACCCCTTTACCTAATAGAAATCTATTTTTGCACCTTTTTCAATTTAGTGATTTTTACTTAATTAATTATCTGTACGCATAATATTAATCTGTTACAGTCATTTCAAAATTGTAAACCACAAGATTTGCCAGGACCAAATATTCATTTTCCATTTGTACTTAATTCCAACGTTTAATAATTTACAACCAAACAATGAAATTTTCACTTTAATTATAATTTAACTAACAATTGATATACATAATCATAAGGAAACAAACATATATATTATATACTACAAACTTACCTCGACAAATATAGTTGTAAAAATTAAGCAGCTGACTAATCTCACACATTAGCTTTTCCTCGGTTTAGATCCGTTTGGTTCGTTTCTTGATCATGCTTGTAAAAACTCCATGACCGGAAGCTTCTTCCTCTCTGTTATTCGGTTTGCAAAATAGCAAATTAGAGGAGATGATAACATTTTTGTCTTTTAGTTTGTTTTAATTTCCATTTATTAACAAATTTACAATTTTTCCCTTAAAAAATCAAATTTCTTGCATTTAATCACCCAAAACCATCCCCTCAAAGTTCATATGGTGCATTTACCATTTAAGTCCATTAGTTTGATAATCCATAATAAATTGACCCCTTTACCTAATAGAAATCTATTTTTGCACCTTTTTCAATTTAGTGATTTTTACTTAATTAATTATCTGTACACATAATATTAATCTGTTACAGTCATTTCAAAATTGTGAAACCACAAGATTTGCCAGGACCAAATATTCATTTTCCATTTGTACTTAATTCCAACATTTAAGAATTTACAAGCAAACATTGAAATTTTCACATTAATTATAAGTTAACTAACAATTGATATACATAATCATAAGGAAACAAACATATATATTTTATACTACAAACTTACCTCGACAAATATAGTTGTAAAAATGAAGCAGCAGACTAATCTCAAACATTAGCTTTTCCTCGGTTTAGATCTGTTTGGTTCGTTTCTTGATCATGCATGTAAAAACTCCATGACCGGAAGCTTCTTCCTTTCTGTTATTCGGTTTGCAAAATAGCAAATTAGAGGAGATGATAACATTTTTCTCTTTTAATTTGTTTTAATTTCCATTTAATTACAAATTTACAATTTTTCCCTTCAAAAATCAAATTTCATGCTTTTAATCACCCAAAACCATCCACTCAAAGTTCATTTGGTGCATTTACCATTTAAGTCCATTAGTTTGATAATCCATAATAAATTGACCCCTTTACCTAATAGAAATCTATTTTTGCACCTTTTTCAATTTACTGATTTTTACTTAATTAATTATTCGTACACATAATATAAATCTGTTACATTCATTTCAAAATTGTGAAACCAAAAGATTTGCCACGACCAAATATTCATTTTCCATTTGTACTTAATTCCAACATTTAATAATTTAGAAGCAAACATTGAAATTTTCACATTAATTATAATTTAACTAACAATTGATATACATAATCATAAGGAAACAAACATATATATTTTATACTACAAACTTACCTCGACAAATATAGTTGTAAAAATGAAGCAGCCGACTAATCTGACGCATTAGCTTTTCCTCAGTTTAGATTCGTTTGGTTCGTTTCTTGATCATGAATGTAAAAACTCCATGACCGGAAGCTTCTTCCTCTCTGTTATTCGGTTTGCAAAATAGCAAATTAGAGAAGATGATAACAGTTTTGTCTTTTAGTTTGTTTTAATTTCCATTTAATTACAAATTTACAATTTTTCCCTTAAAAAATCAAATTTCATGCATTTAATTACCCAAAACCATCCACTCAAAGTTCATTTGGTGCATTTACCATTTAAGTCCATTAGTTTGATAATCCATAATAAATTGGCCCCTTTACCTAATAGAAATCTATTTTGGCCGCTTTTTCAATTTACTGATTTTTACTTAATTAATTATTTGTACACATAATATAAATCTGTTACATTCATTTCAAAATTGTGAATCCACAAGAGTTACCACGACCAAATATTCATTTTCCATTTGTACTTACTTCCAACATTTAATAATTTACAAGCAAACAATGAAAATTTCACATTAATTATAATTTAACTAACTCTTGATATACATAATCAAAAGGAATCAAACGTATATATTATATACTACAAACTTTCCTCGACAAATATAGTTCTAAAACTCAAGCAGCCGACTAATCTGACACATTAGCTTTTCCTCGGTTTCGATCCGTTTGGTTCATTTCTGGATCATGCATGTAAAAACTACATGACCGAAAGCTTCTTCCTCTCTGTTATTCGGTTTGCAAAATAGCAAATTAGAGGAGATGATAACATTTTTGTCTTTTAGTTTGTTTTAATTTCCATTTAATTACAAATTTACAATTTTTCCCTTAAAAAATCAAATTTCTTGCATTTAATCACCCAAAACCATCCCCTCAAAGTTCATATGGTGCATTTACCATTTAAGTACATTAGTTTGATAATCCATAATAAATTGACCCCTTTACCTAATAGAAATCTATTTTTGCACCTTTTTCAATTTCGTGATTTTTATTTAATTAATTATCTGTACACATAATATAAATCTGTTACATCCCTTTCAAAATTGTGAAACCACAAGATTTGCAACGACCAAATATTCATTTTCCATTTGTACTTAATTCCAACATTTAATAATTTACAACCAAACAATGAATTTTCACTTTAATTATAATTTAACTAACAATTGATATACATAATCATAAGGAAACAAAGATATATATTATATACTACAAACTTACCTCGACAAATATAGTTGTAAAAATTAAGCAGCTGACTAATCTCACACATTAGCTTTTCCTCGGTTTAGATCCGTTTGGTTCGTTTCTTGATCATGCATGTAAAAACTCCATGACCGGAAGCTTCTTCCTCTCTATTATTCGGTTTGCAAAATAGCAAATTAGAGGAGATGATAACATTTTTGTCTTTTAGTTTGTTTTAATTTCCATTTAATTACAAATTTACAATTTTTCCCTTAAAAAATCAAATTTCATGCATTTAATCACCCAAAACCATCCAGTTAAAGTTCATTTGGTGCATTCACCATTTAAGTCCATTAGTTTGATAATCCATAATAAATTGACCCCTTTACCTAATAGAAATCTATTTTTACACCTTTTTCAATTTAGTGATTTTTATTTAATTAATTATCTGTACACATAATATAAATCTGTTACATCCCTTTCAAAATTGTGAAACCACAAGATTTGCAACGACCAAATATTCATTTTCCATTTGTACTTAATTCCAACATTTAATAATTTACAACCAAACAATGAAATTTTCACTTTAATTATAATTTAACTAACAATTGATATACATAATCATAAGGAAACAAAGATATATATTATATACTACAAACTTACCTCGACAAATATAGTTGTAAAAATTAAGCAGCTGACTAATCTCACACATTAGCTTTTCCTCGGTTTAGATCTGTTTGGTTCGTTTCTTGATCATGCATGTAAAAACTCCATGACCGGAAGCTTCTTCCTCTCTGTTATTCGGTTTGCAAAATAGCAAATTAGAGGAGATGATAACATTTTTGTCTTTTAGTTTGTTTTAATTTCCATTTAATTACAAATTTACAATTTTTCCCTTAAAAAATCAAATTTCATGCATTTAATCACCCAAAACCATCCACTCAAAGTTCATTTGGTGCATTTACCATTTAAGTCCATTAGTTTGATAATCCATAATAAATTGACGTCTTTACCTAATAGAAATCTATTTTTGCACCTTTTTCAATTTAGTGATTTTTACTTAATTAATTATTTGTACACATAATATTAATCTGTTATATTCATTTCAGAATTGTGAAACCACAAGATTTGCCACGACCAAATATTCATTTTCCATTTGTACTTAATTCCAACATTTAATAATTTACAACCAAACAATGAAATTTTCACTTTAATTATAATTTAACTAACAATTGATATACATAATCATAAGGAAACAAAGATATATATTATATACTACAAACTTACCTCGACAAATATAGTTGTAAAAATTAAGCAGCTGACTAATCTCACACATTAGCTTTTCCTCGGTTTAGATCCGTTTGGTTCGTTTCTTGATCATGCATGTAAAAACTCCATGACCGGAAGCTTCTTCCTCTCTATTATTCGGTTTGCAAAATAGCAAATTAGAGGAGATGATAACATTTTTGTCTTTTAGTTTGTTTTAATTTCCATTTAATTACAAATTTACAATTTTTCCCTTAAAAAATCAAATTTCATGCATTTAATCACCCAAAACCATCCAGTTAAAGTTCATTTGGTGCATTCACCATTTAAGTCCATTAGTTTGATAATCCATAATAAATTGACCCCTTTACCTAATAGAAATCTATTTTTACACCTTTTTCAATTTAGTGATTTTTATTTAATTAATTATCTGTACACATAATATAAATCTGTTACATCCCTTTCAAAATTGTGAAACCACAAGATTTGCAACGACCAAATATTCATTTTCCATTTGTACTTAATTCCAACATTTAATAATTTACAACCAAACAATGAAATTTTCACTTTAATTATAATTTAACTAACAATTGATATACATAATCATAAGGAAACAAAGATATATATTATATACTACAAACTTACCTCGACAAATATAGTTGTAAAAATTAAGCAGCTGACTAATCTCACACATTAGCTTTTCCTCGGTTTAGATCTATTTGGTTCGTTTCTTGATCATGCATGTAAAAACTCCATGACCGGAAGCTTCTTCCTCTCTGTTATTCGGTTTGCAAAATAGCAAATTAGAGGAGATGATAACATTTTTGTCTTTTAGTTTGTTTTAATTTCCATTTAATTACAAATTTACAATTTTTCCCTTAAAAAATCAAATTTCATGCATTTAATCACCCAAAACCATCCACTCAAAGTTCATTTGGTGCATTTACCATTTAAGTCCATTAGTTTGATAATCCATAATAAATTGACGTCTTTACCTAATAGAAATCTATTTTTGCACCTTTTTCAATTTAGTGATTTTTACTTAATTAATTATTTGTACACATAATATTAATCTGTTACATTCATTTCAGAATTGTGAAACCACAAGATTTGCCACGACCAAATATTCATTTTCCATTTGTACTTAATTCCAACATTTAATAATTTACAAGCAAACAATGAAATTTTCACATTAATTATAATTTAACTAACAATTGGTATACATAATCATAAGGAAACAAACATATATATTATATACTACAAACTTACCTCGACAAATATAGTTCTAAAAATGAAGCAGTCGACTAATCTCACACATTAGCTTTTCCTCGATTTAGATCCGTTTGGTTTGTTTCTTGATCATGCATGTAAAAACTACGTGACCGAAAGCTTCGTCCTCTCTGTTATTCATTTTGCAAAATAGCAAATTAGAGGAGATTGTCGAAACCATTTTTTTGAAAAAACAAAATTTTTAGGTTGTCGACTTTTAAAAATTAAAAATTGGGAGTCGCGACCAATCTTTTATTGAGGAGTGATTGGATCACCTAAAAAACGGCTTTGGTCTACGAGTTTTTTTTTAAAAAACAGGTCCGAGAGTCAGTTATGTACAAGGAAGGATTAGCACCCTCGTAACGCCCAAAATTGGTACCTAATTAATTAATTAGTGTCTTAAGGTCGAAAAAAATATAATCTTTAAAAAACTTAAAAAGTTGCGTATTAAGACCCTTCTCAATTTAGAGAAGCAAAAATGATACACCCAATGTGTTAGGGCACTACATTCCAATTTCCTCCAAAATGAATTAGGTCAGAATACTCATATAAAAAAATTAAAAGAATATCCATTTATCCAAGATTTAAGAAATTGCGGCCCAATACGTTAGGGCACAATTCCTTTAAAATCCCAAACACGGAATATTTCCTTTATTATTTTTTAGAAAAATCTTCATTTCGAGAAATCAATGCGTCACATCCAATACGTTAGGACACAACGTGTTGAATTCCCAATAATGAACTCTTATTTTTGATTAAAGATGAATGCTCGAATGTTAGATTTAATGAAGAAAATCGAAACCCAATACGTTAGGGCTCAATTTTCTTGAAAATCCTAAATACAAGCATTATCCCCATTTTGAAAAAGTTTGATTTTAAGAATCGAGTAAAAAAAATGTAATGTTATGCTACATTAAATATATAATGCAATAATAAATACTACGATAGCATAGAAATAATGCAAATATATGAACAAATAAATAAAATAATGGCATGCAAAATATCAAATAAATGGGCAAGATAATAATAAAATAATATGTAAACCTAAATTAATAGACAAATGATTGAATAAACAAAAAAAATGTATACATGTACCCATAAAAATATATAAGTTTAAAATAATTAAAATAATATCAAAATTAATTAAATAAAACATGTGTCTATAAATATACGAAAAATATTAGTTTTTTTAAGGACTAAATTGGGTCGCAAGTAAAAAAAAAGGGGTGAATCCGCAAATAAATAAAGTCTGGAGGACCAAATTGAACGCGTGAATTACATAGAGGGGCTGAAAGGGCAATTTTCCCTTCTTCTCTAAAACGGCGCCGTTCAAAAGGATTAAATTGGAATTTAAAATAAATTAAAGGTCAAATTTAAAAAAAATAAAAAACGTAATTGAAAATATATTAAAAGGCGGAGGGGCTAAAAGCGCAATTTGCCCCTCCGCATAAAAACATGCGGATCCTGGGTCCGGGTCGGGTCGACGCGCGGATCCTTCCCTCAAAACGGCACCGTTCTCAAATGGCTATTTAAGCCAAAAAATTAAAACAAAATTTCATTTCAAAACACATTTTTAAAAAAAACCCAAATCCTCAAAAAAACACTCTTAGCCTCTTGGTTCTCCGGCCATCGGTCGGTCAACGACCACTGCGCCGACCGCCGATCTTCGGCGCCGGCGCCGCCTTATGCGGTGGCCAGAAAAAAACCCCAAATCTGGTCTTTTCAACACTCTTGAGCCTAGATCCGGGCTCAAAATTCCCAAAATTGACTAAAAAAATCTAAAAATGCCCTAGAAACCTTTTGGATTCTAGCCGTCTATCATCGGAGATGGTCCTCTTCCTTTCCGCGGTGTTTCAAAAACCAAAAGCAAGTGATTTCTTTCCTTTTTATTTTGGTTTTCTTTTCATGCAAGTGAAAATAAATAAAAATAAAAGTAAGAAAAGCGAAAAAAATGTAAACCTTTGGACTGATTTTTGCTCTCTTGGATATTGAACTAACTGTGTTTTGCTGCGAAAATAATTGTGTATTCTTATTGATTTTGAAATCCAAATCCCTATTACAGTATGCGTAATGGCTTTTTATAGGAAAATTAAAATAAAATATAAAGAAACAAATCTCATTTGATCTCTTCTTGATTTGCAATCCTTGTTTTTTTATTTTCTATATACTGTTTGTTTCCATTTTTGTGCAGGTGAAGATTGCGGAGATTCGGAAGACCGGCTGAGTGGCTGCAGCACGAGGCTCCCTCAGAAACCCTAGGGTTTCTGAAATTTCTTTGGGCCTGGGTCTAGCTTTGGGTCTCTATTTGTTTCAATTTGGGCCACATAGGCCGATTGTAAATGGGCCCTTTAAAGCTCGGGCAAAATCTGTTATTACAGCTGCCCCTCTTTGCTTGTTTGTCGAGTAACGAGAATAGAGCAAAGACCAAAAACAATTTTGCCTAGTCGTACTGGACTTTGGTATTCCTTCCGACTGCATCTTTAAAGGTACAGGAACTAGTGTTTTAATCTACTCCACTGCAACTTCAGGGAGATAGGATTGTCGGCTTTAATTTGCTCCACTGCAATTTCAGGGAGATAAGATTTGCCATCTTCAGTCTGCCTCGCTGCAACTTCAGGAGGATAAGACTTGCTTAATTAGTCTGCTCCACTGCAACTTCAGGGAAATAAGATTTGCCATCCTCAGTCTGCCTCGCTACAACTTCAGGAGGATAAGACTTGCTTAATTAGTCTGGTCGACTGCAACTTCAGGGAGATAAGACTAGATGAGATCTACTCTCGGTTTTAATCTACTCTACTGCAACTTCAGGGAGATAAGATTTGCCATCTTCAGTTTGCCGCACTGCCACCTTTCCTCAAAACGGCACCGTTTTCAATTGGCTATTTAAGCCAAAAATTAAAACAAAATTTCATTTCAAAACACATTTTTTTTTAAAAAAACCCAAATCCTCAAAAAAACACTCTCAGCCTCTTGGTTCTCCGGCCATCGGTCGGTCAACAGCCACTGTGCCGACCGTCGATCTCTGGCGTCGGCACCGCCTTATGCGGTGGCCAGAAAAAAAACCCCAAATCTGGTCTTTTCAACACTCTTGAGCCTAGATCCGGGCTCAAAATTCCCAAAATTGACTAAAAAAATATAAAAATGCCCTAGAAACCTTTTGGATTCTAGCCGTCTATCATCGGAGACGGTCCTCTTCCTTCCCGCGGTGTTTCAAAAACCAAAAGCAAGTGATTTCTTTCCTTTTTATTTTGGTTTTCTTTTCATGCAAGTGAAAATAAATAAAAATAACAGTAAGAAAAGCGAAAAAAATGTAAACCTTTGGACTGATTTTTGCTCTCTTGGATATTGAACTAATTGTGTTTTGCTGCGAAAATAATTGTGTATTCTTATTGATTTTGAAATCCAAATCCCTATTACAGTATGCGCAATGGCTTTTTATAGGAAAATTAAAATAAAATATAAAGAAACAAATCTCATTTGATCTCTTCTTGATTTGCAATCCTTGATTTTTTATTTTCTATATACTGTTTGTTTCCATTTTTGTGCAGGTGAAGATTGCGGAGATTCGGAAGATCGGCTGAGTGGCTGCAGCACGAGGCTCCCTCAGAAACCCTAGGGTTTCTGAAATTTCTTTGGGCCTGGGTCTAGCTTTGGGCCTCTATTTGTTTCAATTTGGGCCACATAGGCCGATTGTAAATTGGGCCCTTTAAAGCCCGGGCAAAATCTGTTATTACAGCTGCCCCTCTTTGCTTGTTTGTCGAGTAACGAGAACAGAGCAAAGACCAAAAACAATTTTGCCTGGTCGTACTGGACTTTGGTATTCCTTCCGACTGCATCTTCAAAGGTACAGGAACTAGTGTTTTAATCTACTCCACTGCAACTTCAGGGAGATAGGATTGTCGGCTTTAATCTGCTCCACTGCAATTTCAGGGAGATAAGATTTGCCATCTTCAGTCTGCCTCGCTGCAACTTCAGGAGGATAAGACTTGCTTAATTAGTCTGCTCCACTGCAACTTCAGGGAAATAAGATTTACCATCTTCAGTCTGCCTCGCTACAACTTCAGAAGGATAAGACTTGCTTAATTAGTCTGCTCGACTGCAACTTCAGGGAGATAAGACTAGATGAGATCTACTCTCGGCTTTAATCTACTCCACTGCAACTTCAGGGAGATAAAATTTGCCATCTTCAGTTTGCCTCACTGCAACTTGAGGAGGATAAGACTTGCTTACTTAGTCTGCTCCACTGCAACTTCAGGGAAATAAGACTAGATGCGATCTGCTCTCTGCAACTTCAGAGAGATAAGATCTAAGGTTTTAATCCGCTCCACTGCAATTTCAGGGAGATAAGATTATCGCTTTAATCAGCTCCACTACAACTTCAGGAAGACAAGATTTGACATGATCAATCTATTCCACTGTTGCCTAGGGAAGTAGAATTACTGGCTTCAATGTACTCCACTATAACCACAGGGAGGTAAAATCCGCCATCTTTGGTCTGCTCCGCTATTTCTTAGGGAGATAAGATCTGAAATCTTCAATGATCTGTTCTTTGGGGAACATGACCTAATTATGCCTAATGATTAGGATGGCATGATCAAAATGCATCAAATGCTCCTAACTAGACATGTGTGGATGGTGTTTGCATGAATGCAAAATTTTATTTTCCAAGAATTATTATTTCTCAAGGTTTATTACGGTTTTGTCACGAACGCCTTTTGCTTGGCTGATATCTCTAAAGAAACACTTAATCAAATTGCCCCCATTGTGTACTTCAAAGCTCTCCCCTGTAAGACGTAGAATTTGTACCATATTCCTTCCACCGCGACTTAAGAGTAGGAAAATTTTGACTCTTCTCAATCCTCTCCTATCGTAATTCAAGGATACGAATTATGAAATTTGTTCACCACTCTCAGGGTGTCCTACCAAATATTCACGCCCAAATGAGGAGCTTCCTTTCTATAGGGGACTTCTTCCAACCCTATCAAGACTTCTTGCTATCTCATTCGACATTTAGACAACCAAATCTAAAAAAGCGGTCTTAATTTTAGACTTTTCCTTCTTAGGCTCTTTAATCTTTGAACTTGGGTGTTCTAAACTATAGCTCTGTTTCAGGTTACTAAATTATTTAGAAACTCCCAAAGTAATATACAAAACTTCTTTTGTGAAAGTTTATTAGTCCATCAATCATTATTCTAATGCAACATGCTTGCACAAAAATCAAAAATACTGAGTAAGAGATGAATTAATTCAAGAATTTATTGATAGTAAGTGTCCTGAAAAGAAAAAAATTTCAAGAACAGCAAAGAATAAAGTTTTTACAAGAACAAACAATTTTGGTACAAATATTATGGAGACTAGGTGCTTTGGATATCACGGCTTGAACTTCTCCGTGCAAACCGAGAACCATTTTGAATTTAACATGTGTTTAAGGGATCTACAGTACTTTGTCAATGCCCCCAAGACGTCGTACATCCTTTTATTGTTGACTTTAGCAAAGCAAGATCACCATATGCCCCAATCTGACAATGTTTGAGCCGCCCTTTTTAGGTTTTCAACTCAAACCTCCATTGGTCTCAAGGCTCCCTTTTCGGGTTTTCACCTTGGCCTCTCCCTTTTTTTTGGAAATCAGAGCGCCCTTTGCGGGTTTTCACTTTGATTCCTCCCTTTCTTCAAGTGAAATATTTCTTAATCGAGTCTGAATTTACAGGATTCGAAAGATTTTTGCCATCCATTTCACTCAAAATCAAAGAGCCTCCGGAAAAAGCCTTTTTCACAACATAAGGTCCTTCCCAGTTTGGCATTCATTTCCCTCTGATATCCTTTTGTAAAGGGAGGATCTTTTTCAGAACCAAATCCCCTTCATGAAATTCTCTAGGACGAACCTTCTTATTATAAGCTCGCATCATTCGCTTCTGATACATTTGGCCATGACGAATGGCTTTTAATCTTTTCTCTTCAATCAGGTTCAGTTGATCATACCGAGATTGGATCCATTCGGCCTCATCCAATTTTAACTCGGCCAAAACTCGGAAGAGAAGGAATTTCCACCTCAATGGGTAAAACTGCCTCCATTCCATAAACCAACGAGAAAGGTGTTGCCCCAGTAAAAGTCTTGATCGACGTTCGGTAAGCCAAAAGAGCGAATGGTAACTTCTCATGTCAATCCTTATAAGTTTCAGCCATTTTTGCCACAATCTTCTTAATATTTTTGTTGGTCGCCTCTACTGCACCATTCATTTTTGGACGATACGGTGACGAATTATGGTGTCTAATATTGAACTGTTCATAGACTTCTGCTATTGTACTGTTATTCAAATTCAGCGCATTGTCAGATATGATCCTTTCAGGCATTCCATATCAACATATGATGTCTTTCTTTAAAAACTTACTGACTGCTGACTTCATGACATTAGCATATGAGGCTGCCTCTACCCACTTAGTGAAGTAGTCAATAACCACAAAAATGAAATTATGTCCATTAGAAGCCTTTGGTGATATTGGTCCAATGACTTCCATACCCCACATGGAGAAAGGCCATGGAGAAGTCATAACATGAAGAGGAGAAGGAGGCGCGTGCATTTTATCCCCATAAATTTGGCATTTATGGCATTTCTTGGCATGATTGATGCAATCTCCTTCCATGGTGAACCAGTAATACCCGGATCTCATAATCTGTCTAGCCATGGTGAATCCGTTAGCATGCGTTCCACAAACACCCTCATGGACTTCTTCTAAAATTTCTTTAGCCTCTACAGCGTCCACACATCTCAACAGTACTCGATCATTTCCCCTTTTGTATAGGATCTCCCCATCTAAGACATAGTCAATAGCTAGTCTCCTCAATGTCCTCTTATCATTCTCCGTTGCCTGATTAGAATATTCACGATTCTTCACATATAGCAATATATCTTGGTACCAAGGACTATCGTCCTTTTCCACTTCTTCAATGCTATAACAGTGGCCTGGGATCTCATAAATACTAATTTGAATGGGCTTCATGTCATCTAATTGATTCACTTTAATCATGGAAGCTAAAGTAGCAAGAGCATCTGCCATTTGATTTTTTTCTCGTGGGAGATAACAGAAGGTAATTTTGTCAAACTCTTCGATCAATTCCAAAACCAATCTCCAGTAACGGATCAATTTAGGGTCCCTTGTCTCTCATTCCCCTCTTAGCTGGTATATTACCAATGCTGAGTCTCCGTACACCTCTAATGTCTTGATTTTCCGCTCTATGGCTGCCCGTATACCCATGATGCAAGTTTCATACTCAGCCATGTTATTAGTGCAATCAAAGTCTAATTTACTGGTGAAAGGATGATAATCTCCATTCGGAGACACCAGGACTGCCTCAATCCCATTGCCTAATGCATTCGATGCTCCGTCAAAGTTTAATCTCCAAGAATGTTCTCTTGGGGATCCTCTTTAGTATTTGCCACATACATCAAATCTTCATTTAGGAAATCAAAGTCTAGAGGCTCATAATCTTCCAGAGCCCTGCTAGCTAAGAAATCTGCTATTGCACTTCCCTTGATGGCCTTCTGACTTACGTATACGATATCAAACTCAGAGAGCGAGATCTGCCATCTAGGCATTCTTCTATTCAATGCTGTTGACTCCATCATATACTTCAAAGGGTTTAATTTTGAAATTAGCCAAGTCGTATGATAGAGTAAGTATTGCCTCAACCTTTTGGTTGTCCAAATCAAGGCGAAACACAATTTTTCAATAGGCGAATATCTCATCTCACAATCAGTGAATTTCTTGCTGAGATAGTAAATCACCTTTTCCTTCTTTCCAGTCGCATCATGTTGACCCAGCACGCATCCCATGGAGTTGTTGAACACCGTTAAATACAAAATCAATGGTCTATCTGGGTTGGGTGGTGACAGAATTGGGGTATTCGATAAGTATTGCTTTATCTTTTCAAAGGCTTTCTGACATTCTTCATTCCAGACATCAGGATTATGTTTCTTTAAAAGGCGAAATATGGGATCACATTTCTTGGTCAACTGTAAAATGAACCGAGCAATGTAATTCAGTCTTACTAAGAAACCTCGAACTTCTTTTTGGGTACGTGGTGGCGATAGATCTCGTATTACCTTGATTTGTCTGGATCAATCTCAATTCCTTTTTCACTAACTATAAAGCCCAACAATTTTCCTGACCTGGCTCCGAAAGTGCACTTTGTCGGATTAAGCTTGAGCTGAAACTTCCTTAATCTTAAGAACAATCTTCTCAGGACCTGCACATGTTCCTCCTCTGTTTTGGATTTGGCAATCATATCATCAACATACACCTCAATTTCTTTGTGCATCATGTCATGGAACAAGGCTACCATGGCTCTCTGATATGTTGCTCCCGCGTTCTTTAATCCAAATGGCATCACCTTATAGCAAAATGTTCCCCATAAAGTAATGAACGTAGTCTTTCCCATATCTTATGGATGCATCTTTATCTGATTATATCCTGAGAACCCATCCATAAAAGAAAACAACAAAAATCCCGCCGTATTATCCACCAGAGTATCAACATGCGGCAATGGGAAGTTATCCTTTGGGCTTGCTTTGTTCAAATCCCTGTAATCGATGCACATTCATACTTTTCCATCCTTTTTAGGGACTGGGACGATATTAGCTACCCACTCAGAATATTTGACCTCCTGTAAATAACCAGTATCAAACTATTTGTTAACCTCCTCTTTTATTTTGAGCACAATATCAGGCCTCATTCTTCTGAGCTTCTGTTGAACTGGTTTGCAATCCTCTTTTATGGGTAGGCGATGCACTACAATATCAGCACTCAATCGAGGCATATCCTGGTATGAGGTCTCGTCTTGTCTTTGCGAGAATTTCAGTTCCAATTTTCACCTCCTTCCCTTCTTCCAAGCTCATAACTTCTACTGACTCTTTGTGAGGTAGGATTTGTTTTTCCTCTTGCTCCACCATCCTCAACAAGTCCAAAGATAAACCACCCTCTTCATCACCTTCAAAGTCACGCAATCCCTCTAAACACATGTTTCGTTCAAAAGGGCACTCTGAGCACGTAGCAGTGTCATTCACGTCATTGATACACAGAGACCTATTATGGTCACAAAAGAATGTATGAATTTATGTACAATTATTTATGTAATGAAAGAATATATTTAGGCATATGGAAAGAATGAAAGAATATTTACTCGAAACAATTGCAAAGATATATTTTATTAAAATAATGATTTTTAAACATAAGCCTATTTCACAAAAGAATTCTTGTTATTTCTAGGCTAAAACAAGTTTGTTCTGAATATTACTCTGAGACAGTTCTAAAGACTTTAGGTATTTCTTCTACAGTCCAATTGTCCAGAACACTCTCAGGCTCATAAGGACGAATGTCTAGCCAACTTCTCTTTTCATTCCGAAGCTCATGAATGGCATTAATGTCATATTTCCCAACGTATCCTCGATGTTTTCCTCAACCGATTTCTTTCTCTCTTGATGAATAATTCCTCCAGATACGAAAGTTTTGGATATGTGGGGAATTATCATTGGCTCCCACTTAGCTTCCTCCCCATTTAAACGCGCCCTTCTTCTTTCCTGTCTTTTCTCTATCTCTTTCCTTCTCTATCCTCTATCTGGCTTGTATCCTAAGCCAAAATTATCTTGCTTTTCTTTCAGCATTGGAACCTCAGTTCTCCCTTGAAGATATCTCCCTAGCCCTCTTCCGGGTAAAGCTCATTTTCCTACCAACAACTATAAACCCATCTCTGTAGTTTTGGATAATTTTGGCACCAAAATTTTGCTCCCTTCAGGAACAAATGCCGCATTTACAAACTCCAAAGATCGAAATGAGCACTCTATTGACTCGTCATTGGTTTCTATGTATGGCGTTTCATTGGATACAACTGCTATTATATCCTTTTCGGCTTTTATTGTCACTAGTCGACCATCTGACACTAGCTTCAACATTTGATGCAATGATGACGGTACTGCCCCCGCCGAATGTATCCATGGCCTTCCTAATAAACAATTATAGGAAGGTTTGATGTCCATCACAATAAAATCTACCTCATAAATAGTTGGGTCAATCAGTACGGGTATCTCAATTCTTCCCAATGACCTTCCTTTCTGTACCATCAAACGCCTTCACTACATTTTGACACGTTTTCATGTGTGAACTGTCTATAGGTAGTCTGTTGAGCGTGAATAATGGCAGTACGTTCAAAGCTGATCCATTGTCAATCAATACTCCTGGCAAAATATGCCCCTTGCATCGTGCAGTAATATGCAAAGCTTTGGTAGATCCCATGCCCCCAGGAGGTTTCTCATCATCATTGAAAAATATGAAATTATCAGCACTAATATTATTGACCAACTGATCTAGCTTGTTGACAGAAATATCTTTGGACACATAGGTCTCATTTAGCATCTTCATCAACGCATTTTGATGTACTTCTGAATTCAAGAGTAAGGACAGTACAGATATGCGGGCCGGTTGTTTATGCAACTGCTCAACGACATTATACTCACTATGCTTTAAAATTTTGAGGAATTCCACAGCTTCTTCCTCCTTCACTGGCTCAGCTATTTTCCCTTTTTGCTCCCTTATTATGGCCTCTTTCATAGATTCTGGATTGACCTTCACACACTGGCTCTTTGCAATCTCTTTTCCTGGGACAGTTGTATTGCACTCGTAGCTCTATGGAACCTTCTTGCTGTCTTGGTAAGGAAAGGTTGCAGGTTTCTTTATTATGATCCTTGGCATTGCTGGTGTTCTCACCTCATCCTTCTTGGGTCGCGAGATAATGACCACAGGCTGCACTACTTTTGGAACCTTCGAAGACTCTGATGTGCAAATGCTCCCCTCTTCCTTAAATTCTTCATAAAATTCCATCTCCTTGCTATCCATCAGGTCTTGAACCAAGGCTCTGAATTCTGCGCATTCCTGGATTTTATGTCCCTCTTCGTGATGGAACTCACAGTAATTTTTCACCATTTCGAAGCTTCTCTCCGAACTCGGGATGATCAATCCCCTTTTTACCATATTTTTCCAGATCCACCTCAAAGGAATTTTCACCTTTGATATGTCTTCCTTGATCTTTCTACCCATGCTCCCACCTATCATGTTCACTCTGTTATGATCAGGTAATGGATTTTCTGTATTGGTTGAATCATCCAATTTAACCACGCCCAAGCTTATAAGTCTTTCCACCAAATTTTTGAACGTCGTACAATGTTCTATAGAATGCCCCTCAATTCCCGCGTGACAGTCGCATCGTGTATTTTCATCATACCACTTGGGGTATGGAGGCTGCAGAGGTTTCAAGTGAAAAGGGGCAACTACGTGTGCATTGAATAGATTCTGATATAGCTCCCTATATGTTATTGGAATTGGCGTAAATTGAATTTTCTCTGTATTTTGTCTTGTATCAGATCTCTGCTTTGATGATCCTTGCTGGTTAACAACCACTTTTCCCGATTGATTCACTGTAACTATCTTCGAATATGAACTTGTGTTGTTGACCTCGTTCTCTTTCTTCTTCGAGGCCGCCCTTCTGCTACTTTCTCCAGTATCTATTTTCCCACTTCTGATAGCATTTTCTATCATCTCGCCATTCATAACTATGTCGGAAAAACTTTTAGTAGCGCTTCCTAACATATGTGTAATAAATGGTGCCTTCAATGTGTTGACGAAAAGCATTGTCATCTCCCTTTCTAGAAGAGATGGCTGAACTTGGACAGCAGCCTCCCTCCATCTCTGTTCGTACTGCCTGAAACTTTCACCAGGCTTCTTCTCCATATTTTACAGAGTAATTCTATCAGGTACCATGTCAGTCACATGGCTGTACTATTTTAAGAATGTCTGTGCTAGATCTCTCCATGAATTAATCTGGGTACGGCTCAGTTGATTGTACCATTTGGATGCAGCCCCTGTGAGGCTATCCTGGAAGCAATGTATCAGCAACTAGTCATTATTAACATATCCAGCCATCCTCCTGCAGAACATAGTAATATGGGCTTCGGGGCTACTAGTCCCGTTGTACTTCTCGAACTTTGGCATTTTGAACTTGTGAGGAAGTACCAAACCTGGAACCAAGCTCAATTCTCTAGCATCAATTCCATGGTAGCTTTCAGCACCTTCTATCGCTCTAAGTTTTTCCTCCAGCCATTTATACTTTTCCTCGATCTATTTCGGCAATTCACCATTCATTTTCTCGATTGTCTCGTCGAAGTCAGGGATAACAGGATTAGCAAGATTGTCTCCAGGGTTGGAGCCTAATCTAGCTTGAAAGTTTATTGGTGTTTCAGTACCATCTTGAGGCTTGATAGTGGCGGAGGATTTGCGCGGATATATCCCCACTTGTTGAGAAGTAAGTCCTGAGGAATAAACAGGTCCCTCGTTGTCTCCTTCTTCAATATTGAACACCGAGCCCTTCCCTTTGTCAACTCCTCCAGTCAATAACTGAGTCAACTTAGCCATCATACTCCCCTGAGATTCCATTATTTTATCCATCATCTTTTGTTGAATCTTTTCAAGTTGCTCATTCATTTGCTCTTTCATTTCCTTCTAGAACTGTTCTAGCCTTTGGTCCATGTCTCTAGTTTTCGATCGAGTACCGTAGCAGTGTTTGGTAGGTTGATTGGTTTCCAGATTAACTGAGGAGTGATTTGAATTAATTAGAATCATTTAATGTTTTTAAATGCATATGAAGTAATGCAATGCATGAATGCAAAAAGACGTCAATTTTGATTCAATTCCATATAAGAAAACCTTACTAGAAAGTAAATTTCTTTACATAAAGCGAATTACAAGTAAGACTTTGCCCTAGTACCCAGAACTCTAATCTTCCTAAGTAACAAAGCTAATTCTTGCCCCTGATCCGATTCTAATTCATACTTCACACTCAGCGTCTCAGCCTGTACTGCTAAAGTCTGTATATGATCAGTTACTTCTCGAATCTAGACCACAGCTTCCTCGATAAGATGATCTCTGCTTCTAACTTGACTCTGAAAGTGGTGAAGCTATTCATTATTACGCCTTTCGTTTGCTTTCAAGTGCTTGATCTGAATCTCACAATTTTGCAGCACCGTTTCTAGCTCTTCGATTCTTTTCTTCATTTCGTCAATTTTGCTCAAGCTTGCTTTCAACTCTATCATAGAGTTTCAGCTTCGATACTGACGAAGAGATCTTTCCAACACAATCACCCTATCCTTTAACTCGCCCTTTTCCTTCTGGCTTTCTGACAAACTCTTTTCTAAAGCCTCATTTCACCTTTGCATTTCTTGAAATCTCTGTTCCCATCTATTGGCCTTGTCCTTTTCTTCTTGGATTTCTACTCGCCACTGTTCTGACGTCTTTCCCAGTCCAGCAGTTCTTATTGACAAACGCAACTTTTTATAATCCGTCTTTAGACTGCCCAGTTCCTCATCAGCCTTGCTTTTCTCTTTCTTCAACCTCTCATTCTTAAGCTTCTGAACATCTATGTCCGATCTCAAGTTCGTCTTTTCCGCCTCCATTTGCTCTATCCTTTTCTCCAAATCCGTGTTCTTCCTCTCAGAATCTTGTCTTACAATTTCCAATTCCGAAGGGATGATTCGCAAATGCTCTTCTATTGACTGGTCATCCTCATGATTTAACTTAGGTGTGTTATCATTAATCCTCTCAGTCCACCATCCATAATACTCAGGAGTTGTTATCGGCCCCACAGCTAACCTCTTCATTCGGCGAGTCTGTTTCCATGCATTGGACATTTCTTGAATCTTCTTTCTATAACCATCATCTTTGTATGAAAATTCACAATCAGCTATCCCTTGGGTCGTAGGTATAAACTGCCTTGACCTATATTGCCTTAGCACCAATAATGGGGCATATCCGACAGCTCCCCAAATACCCAATAAAGGTACCCAATCGAAATTACCACACCTATATAGGATCTCAACTAGAAGTAACCAAGGAGCTCTCCACTCAACATCTTCCTCTTGAATATTTTGAAGAATTACCATCCATTTTTCCTCTGAAATGTCATCGATCCTCAGCATAGCAACTATCTTTTTTAGTGGTGAATAATTTTCAGAGAAGACCCGATACGAAACTTTATCCACCTTCCAAAAGTGACTGTGAAACCATACTAGTAGAAGCTGCGCACATCCGATAAATCTACCCTCACCCGTATTTTGGCATGCACTCAATGACCTGAAGGTTTCTGCCAAAATTGCCGGAATCGGTGTAACCTTCTTATCAAGCCGATCAAATAAATCGGTGACTGCTTCGTCCACATGCCCCAAGGCTTTGGGGAAGATAACCAAGCCGTATATACTTAAAGTGAAGATATCTAACCTCTTTCTTACGTCTGGGTGGGTGAGAATTGCATCCTTCAAGCTCCTCCAAGGAATGCACTTGCTGTCCCCCTTTTGCTTAACTCGTGCAGCGACCCACTGCTCACTCATCCCTGTTATACCTATCAGCTTCTTTGAGAAGGTTGGCACATTTATCGCTCTCGAGTAAACTCTATCCACTTGAAACTTTGAACATCAGAGTAAAGCCACATACTCCTCTATCGTAGGTACCAAATCGACATTCCCAAACGTGAAGCAACTGTAAGCAGGATTCCAAAACTGGGCGAGGGCTCGAAACAAATGTTTGTCTACCTTCACATCAATCAAATAAGGCAAGTCCCCATAATTGTCGTAAAATAACTACCTAACTTCATTATTCCACTGATCCCAAATTTCTTTCAGCTCCTGCAAATTGTTTTGAGCCACACTGATGCGAGTAAAATCCCATAATTCTGATACATACCCCTCGGCCAGGCTATCACCCTTTTCTTGCTGCGTTGTTTCAAACCAAGTTCGGACAGCCGCATTGTCTTCCACTTTATCAAGAAACCCTTTTTCCATGTTAAGCTTTCTATCTAGCAACCAAATCTGAACTAATGCCTTTTATGATGAAATGAAATGCCATGTCATGCAAACAAAATAAAACACAAGAGTCAGTATCCAAGACAAGCATATAATCAAGGAAGAGTAAAACGTCTATTAGGACATCTACTAGGGTTTAGTGTAGTTCTACATAAGGCAAGCTTCTAAGGCTCATTATATGCGGTTTGGCTCTAAAGTAAAGGTACCCGAACCAGCAGATTCCTTGATCCTCACCCATTATAGGCTCATATAGATCAACTTCGGTTCAGGGGGACACATTTTCCCTATGACTATACGGAGATGAAAATATCACGATACCGATGTATCCCGAAAATGATCCACTATCCTATACGGAGGTGAAAACCTCACGAAGGCATAGCTTCTCACTCCCACTTAAAAGGGTAAAATTGTTCAACTCATGAAATGTAGAATGCAAACAATATTTAAACACGAGGATAATGAATACAAAAGGATGTCATGAGTTTTTTTTTTAAATATTTTCTCGACCCTAAGACAAAAATTAATCAACTTTGTGGCTTGACTCTCCTATTTTCAAAAAAAAGTCCCCAGCGGAGTCGCCAAGCTGTCGAAACCGTTTTTTTGAAAAAACAAAATTTTTAGGTTGTCGACTTTTAAAGAATGAAAATTGGGAGTCGCCACCAATCTTTTATTGAGGTGTGATTGGATCACCTAAAAAACAGCTTTGGTCTACGAGTTTTTTTTTAAAAAAACGGGTCCGGGAGTTAGTTACGTATAAGGAAGGATTAGCACCCTCGTAACGCCCAAAATTGGTACCTACTTAATTAACTAGTGTCTTAAGGTCAAAAAAATATAATCTTTAAAAAACTTAAAAAGTTGAGTATTAAGACCCTTCTCAATTTAGAGAAGCAAAAATGTCACACCCAATGCGTTAGGGCACAACTTTCTAATTTCCTCCAAAATGAATTAGGTCAGAATACTCATATAAAAAAATTAAAAGAATATCCATTTATCCAAGATTTAAGAAATCGCAGCCCAATACGTTAGGGCACAATTCCTTTAAAATCCCAAACTCGGAATATTTCCTTTATTATTTTTTAGGAAAAATCTTCATTTCAAGAAATCAATCCGTCACATCCAATACGTTAGGACACAACATGTTGAATTCCCAATAATGAACTCTTATTTTTGATTAAAGAAGGATGCTCGAATGTTAGATTTAACGAAGAAAATCGGAACCCAATACGTTAGGGCTCAATTTTCTTGAAAATCCTAAATACAAGCATTATCCCCATTTTGAAAAAGTTTGATTTTAAAAATCGAGTAAAAAAATGTAATGTTATGCTACATTAAATATATAATGCAATAATAAATACTACGATAGCATAGAAATAATGCAAATATATGAACAAATAAATAAAATAATGGCATGCAAAATATCAAATAAATGGGCAAGATAATAATAGTAAAATATGTAAACCTAAATTAATAGACAAATGATTGAAATAAACAAAAAAAAATGTATACATGTACCCATAAAAATATATAAGTTTAAAATAATTAAAATAATATCAAAATTAATTAAATAAAACATGTGTCTATAAATATACGAAAAATATTAGTTTTTTAAGGTATAAATACATACAAAAGAAACATATTTATATATATAATAATAATAATAATTTCATAAAAAAATTATCAGAAATACTAATTTTAAGAAAAATATGGAAAAAGGCCTAAATTGGGTCGCAAGTAAAAAAATAGGGGTGAATCCGCAAATAAATAAAGTCTGGAGGACCAAATCGAACGCGCGAATTACATAGAGGGGCTGGAAGGGCAATTTTCCCTTCTCCTCTAAAACGGCGCCGTTCAAAAGGATTAAATTGGAATTTAAAATAAATTAAAGGTCGAATTTAAAAAAAATAAAAAAAACCTAATTGAAAATATATTAAAAGGCGGAGGGGCTAAAAGCGCAATTTGCCCCTCCGCATAAAAACACGCGGATCCTGGGTCCGGGTCTGGGTCCGGGTCGATGCACGGATCCTCCCCTCAAAACGGCGTCGTTTTCAATTGGCTATTTAAGCCAAAAATTAAAACAAAATTTCATTTCAAAACACATTTTTAAAAAAAAAACCTAAATTCCCAAAAAAAACTCTCAGCCTCTTGGTTCTCCGGCAATCGGTCGGTCATCGGCAACTGCGCCGGCCGCCGATCTCCAGCGCCGGCACTGCCTTATGCGGTGGCCAGAAAAAAAACCCCAAATCAGGTCTTTTTAACACTCTTGAGCCTAGATCCGGGCTCAAAATTCCCAAAATCGACTAAAAAACCTAAAAATGCCCTAGAAACCTTTCGAATTCTAGCCGTCTATCATCGGAGACGGTCCTCTTCCTTCCCGCGGCGTTTCAAAAACCAAAAGCAGGTGATTTCTTTCCTTTTTATTTTGATTTTCTTTTCATGCAAGTGAAAATAAAAAATAAATAAAAATAAAAGTAAGAAAAGCGAAAAAAAAATGTAAACCTTTGGACTGATTTTTGCTCTCTTGGATATTGAACTAACTGTGTTTTGCTACGAAAATAATTGTGTATTCTTATTGATTTCGAAATCTGAATCCCTATTACAGTATGCGCAATGGCTTTTTATAGCCATATTAAAATAAAATATAAAGAAACAAATCTCATTTGATCTCTTCTTGATTTGCAATCCTTGATTTTTTATTTTCTATATACTGTTTGTATCCATTTTTGTGCAGATGAAGATTGCGGAGATTCGGAAGACCGACTGAGTGGCTGCGGCACGGGGCTCCCTCAGAAACCCTAGGGTTTCTGAAATTGCTTTGGGCCTGGGTCTAGCTTTGGGCCTCTATTTGTTTCAGTTTGGGCCACATAGGCCGATTGTAAATTGGGCCCTTTAAAGCCCGGGCAAAATCTGTTATTACAGAGATGATAACATTTTAGTCTTTTAGTTTGTTTTAATTTCCATTTAATTAAAAATTTACAATTTTTCCCTTAAAAAATCAAATTTCATGCATTTAATCACCCAAAACCATCCACTCTAAGTGCATTTGGTGCATTTACCATTCAAGTCCATTAGTTTGATAATCCATAATAAATTGACCCCTTTACCTAATAGAAATCTATTTTTTCACCTTTTTCAATTTAGTAATTTTTACTTAATTAATTATCTGTACACATAATATAAATCTGTTACACTCATTTCAAAATTGTGAAACCACAAGATTTACCACGACCAAATATTCATTTTCCATTTGTACTTAATTCCAACATTTAATAATTTACAAGCAAAAAATTAAATTTTCACATTAATTATAATTTAACTAACAATTGTTATACATAATCATAAGGAAACAAACATATATATTATATACTACAAACTTACCTCGACAAATATAGTTGTAAAAATGAAGCAGCTGACTCATCTGACACATTAGCTTTTCCTCGGTTTAGATCCGTTTGGTTCGTTTCTTGATCATGCATGTAAAAGCTTCATGACCGAAAGTTTGTTCCTCTCTGTTATTCGGTTTGCAAAATAGCCAATTAGAGGAGATGATAACATTTTTGTCTTTTAGTTTGTTTTAATTTCCATTTAATTACAAATTTACAATTTTTCCCTGAAAAAATCAAATTTCATGCATTTAATTACCCAAAACCATCCACTCAAAGCTCATTTGGTGCATTTACCATTTAAGTCCATTAGTTTGATAATCCATAATAAATTGACCCCTTTACCTAATAGAAATCTATTTTTGCACCTTTTTCAATTTAGTGATTTTTACTTAATTAATTATTTGTACACATAATATAAATCTGTTACATTCATTTCAAAATTGTGAAACCACAAGATTTGCCACGACCAAATATTCATTTTCCATTTGTACTTAATTCCAACATTTAATAATTTACAAGGAAACAATGAATTTTTCACATTAATTATAATTTAACTAGCAATTGATATACATAATCATAAGGAAACAAACATATATATTATATAATACAAACTTACCTCCACCAATATAGTTGTAAAAATGAAGCAGCTGACTCATCTGACACATTAGCTTTTCCACGGTTTAGATCCGTTTGGTTCGTTACTTGATCATGCATGTAAAAACTCCATGACCGCAAGTTTGTTCCTCTCTGTTATTCGGTTTGCAAAATAGCCAATTAGAGGAGATGATAACATTTTTGTCTTTTAGTTTGTTTTAATTTCCATTTAATTACAAATTTACAATTTTTCCCTGAAAAAATCAAATTTCATGCATTTAATTACCCAAAACCATCCACTCAAAGCTCATTTGGTGCATTTACCATTTAAGTCCATTAGTTTGATAATCCATAATAAATTGACCCCTTTACCTAATAGAAATCTATTTTTGCACCTTTTTCAATTTAGTGATTTTTACTTAATTAATTATTTGTACACATAATATAAATCTGTTACATTCATTTCAAAATTGTGAAACCACAAGATTTGCCACGACCAAATATTCATTTTCCATTTGTACTTAATTCCAACATTTAATAATTTACAAGGAAACAATGAATTTTTCACATTAATTATAATTTAACTAACAATTGATATACATAATCATAAGGAAACAAACATATATATTATATAATTCAAACTTACCTCCACCAATATAGTTGTAAAAATGAAGCAGCTGACTCATCTGACACATTAGCTTTTCCACGGTTTAGATCCGTTTGGTTCGTTTCTTGATCATGCATGTAAAAACTCCATGACCGCAAGTTTGTTCCTCTCTGTTATTCGGTTTGCAAAATAGCAAATTAGAGGAGATGATAACATTTTTGTCTATTAGTTTGTTTTAATTTCCATTTAATTACAAATTTACAATTTTTCCATTAAAAAATCAAATTTCATGCATTTAATCACCCAAAACCATCCACTCAAAGTTCATTTGGTGCATTTACCATTTAAGTCCGTTAGTTTGATAATCCATTATAAATTGACCCTTTTACCTAATAGAAATCTATTTTTGCACCTTTTTCAATTTAGTGATTTTTACTTAATTAATTATCTGTACACATAATATTAATCTGTTACATTCATTTCAAAATTGTGAAACCACAACATTTGCCACGACCAAATATTCATTTTCCATTTGTACTTAATTCCAACATTTAATAATTTACAAGCAAACAATGAAATTTTCACATTAATTATAATTTAACTAACAATTGATATACATAATCATAAGGAAACAAACATATATATAATATAATACAAACTTACCTCGGCAAATATAGTTGTAAAAATGAAGCAGCCGACTAATCTGACACATTAGCTTTTCCTCTGTTTAGATCCGTTTGGTTCGTTTGTTGATCATGCATGTAAAAACTCCATGACTGGAAGCTTCTTCCTTTCTGTTATTCGGTTTGCAAAATAGCAAATTAGAGGAGATGATAACATTTTTGTCTTTTAGTTTGTTTTAATTTCCATTTAATTAAAAATTTACAATTTTTCCCTTAAAAAATCAAATTTCATGCATTTAATCACCCAAAACCATCCACTCTAAGTTCATTTGGTGCATTTACCATTTAAGTCCATTAGTTTGATAATCCATAATAAATTGACCCCTTTACGTAATAGAAATCTATTTTTGCACCTTTTTCAATTTAGTGAGTTTTACTTAATTAATTATCTGTACACATAATATAAATCTGGTACATTCATTTCAAAATTGTGAAGCCACAAGATTTACCATGACCGAATATTCATTTTCCATTTGTACTTAATTCCAACATTTAAAAATTTACAAGCAAACAATGAAATTTTCATATTAATTATAATTTAACTAACAATTGATATACATAATCATAAGGAAACAAACATATATATTATATACTACAAACTTACCTTGGCAAATATAGTTGTAAAAATGAAGCAGCCGACTAATCTGACACATTAGCTTTTCCTCGGTTTAGATCCGTTTGGTTCATTTCTTGATCATGCATGTAAAAACTTCATGACCGAAAGCTTCTTCCTCTCTGTTATTCAGTTTGCAAAATAGCAAATTAAAAGGGATGATAACATTTTTGTCTTTTAGTTTGTTTTAATTTCCATTTAATTACAAATTTACAATTTTTCCCTTAAAAATCAAATTTCATGCATTTAATCACCCAAAACCTTCCACTCTAAGTTCATTTGGCGCATTTACCATTTAAGTCCATTAGTTTGATAATCCATAATAAATTGACCTCTTTACCTAATAGAAATCTATTTTTGCACATTTTTCAATTTAGTCATTTTTACTTAATTAATTATTTAAACATTAAAATTTCTTAAAAAAATTTAATATGACCCTAATAACAGTCCGTAAATATTTAGCAAAATATGTATGGATCAGTTTATTGAAATGAGGTTCCGATACCTTTTTTTTTAAAAACCACTTGACTTTTGGAACATATCACTTGAACTTAACTATTCATTCAAATAACATAAACGATCAAATAAAAATTTATCAAAATACTATATTTGACTTGTAAATATTAAATAATAATATTTACAAACTCACTTGTCGAATTTGTGGCCCCAAAACCACTATTTCTGACACTACTGAAAAATAGACTATTACAGCCAAAGTATACAAAATTTTTAAAGAAGCTGTTAATAAATAAAATGAAGTTAGACAACTTAAAGATCCAGGGAGTTTTACTATTCCTTTTTTTTTATTGGTAGCTTAAGTGTAGAAAAAGCTTTGGCTGATTTGGGTGGTAGTATAAATCTTATGCCTTATAAAATGTTCAAAAAACTTGGTCTTGGGGAACCAAAACCCACTAGGATGTGTATTCAATTAGCTGACAGATCAATTAAGTATCCTAGGGGTATCATTGAAGATGTACTTGTTAAAGTAGATAAAAATTCCTTGTTGATTTCATTATATTGGACATTTTGTCGACCCTTTTTAGTCACTGCTAGAACTGTTATTGTAACACCCCTTACCCGTATTCGACGCCGGAATAGGGTACAAGGCATTACCGAAACATACACTTGCAAACGTATTAAATCGAGTCATAAAATTTCATCCAAATTAAAACTCTTCAAATTTTTAACATGATTTTATAATTCTTTACAATGTATCTTTAAAATATTATATTCATAATAACTAGGGCCTACGAGACCCGATACATATTCATGCAATTCACAAATTTTAACAATTTAATGCTTCATTTCCATTTCATTCAATTCATAAATTCTCACGTTCACAATTCAAATCAATTTCACTAGCAATGGAAATTTTTATTTAATTCACATATAATCCAATATCATTAAGTTCAATACTAATACATATTTACCATTTAACTCAACGTTTATTGATTATGATCGAACATGTGACCAATTTATACACAATTCATTTATATATTTTCCAATTTTATTTTATTTCATTTCATTCTGTTCCATATCATTCCATTTCATTTCATTTCATCAAGCATTCATATTTATAACCAATCAAAAATCAAAACATTAATGAGCTAACGTTGGCCAATTTAACTTATACATGTCATTATAATCAGAATCAAATCATCCAAAATTACCGATAGTACTAATGGATAGTGTGATATATCTCCGACAAACTTCCAACCCAATTGAGCTTCCAATAATCATTTCAATGCATCTAATAATTATACATATTACCAATAATAATTCAATTCCAATAATAAAACACATATTTGTATAATATTCATCACCAAATAACACTCACTTTAATTAAAATTAAACAGAATATAGTTCATACGAACTTACCAGGCTAAATTGCAGAAATACCAAAATTCAGGGACATTTTGGTTATTTTTCTATTTTCCTCGAATTTCCACCCAATCTTGATATAAATTAATATTTCATTTAATTTATAAATTTTAATAATAAAATAATTCATTTCATGCAATTTAGTCATTTTGACATTTTTACAAAATTACCCTTAAAATTCTACTTTTATTCAATTTAGTCCCTGAACTTAAAACATGTAAATTAGCTATTTTAAAAACAAAACCATATTAGCTAAATATTCACATATATTTTTTCTCCTCCTCCACTCCATTCCACATCCTTGATATATACATAATACCACTATTTACTTGTTTGTTCATAACAAGCTGTTCACTTGAGTCATAGTCACTAAATTAATTATATCCTAAGCTAAAGAATTCCGAATTGAGATCCATTAATCTTCTCTGAAACTATACTCACATATCTTATTTCTATAACATTTTCAGAATTTTTGGTTTAGTCAATAAGTACAGTTTATTCTTTAAATTCACCCCTGTTTCACTGCTCAACATCTCTGCCTCTCTTCACTAAAAATGAATTATCTCATTGTACAGAATTCGGATGATAATTTCATTTATTTTATTTTAAAATAGACTCATTAAGGATTCTAATAATATAAATTATATCTCATAATTATTTTTTACAATTTTTAATGATTTTTCCAAGTCAGAATAGGGGATTCCGAAATCATTCTGACCCTACCTCACTAAAATTCAAATATCTCAAAATATATAACTCTTTTGCTTGATTTGTTTCTTTTATATGAAAGTAGACTCATTAATATTTAATTCCACATTTTATTCATACTCTAATTATATTTACAAAATTTATGGTGATTTTTGAAAGTTAACCTACTGTTGCTATCCAAAACTATTTTAGTTCAAAATGTTGATTACTATGTGTATAACTCCCTTATTCCCTTTCTCTATAATATTTCTCATCACTTTCACTTATTTCTCTTCACTAATATATCAAGAACATAAGACCATATATAAGAAAACTCTACTATAACATTATTTTCATGCTTTTTCAATAATATCAAACTTAAAAAAATATTGAAATCTTGATGTTCTTACCTTGTGCTATTGATTTCAATCTTTAACTTGATTTTCTCTCTCCTCCAGCTTCTATTTCTTGAATTTAACTTGATATTCTAGCTCCTCATAGTCTCCTTATCAATTTTCTCTCTTGGTGGCTATGGAAATTTCTTTGATTTCTAAGTTAAAATGGTGAATTTTTGGTGGGAGGACCAAATTGTACAAAAAGGAAAACTTCTTTCTTTTCCTCTCTTGTCACGTTAGTTCCATGGAAAAGAAGATGATTTCTCATCATCTTTCCTCCCTTTTATATTAATCATTTATTAATAAGATAATACTAAAAATCTTAATAAAATATTAATTAAATAACATTTATCTAATTAATTAATTAAAAATATCACCAACATATCATTACCTTCTAGAATTCTCTCTCCTTCTAATTGACCATTTTGCCCTTCATAATCTTTTGAAATTCCATCCTTGAGTCATCACTTAATTTGGTAAAATTGTAATTTAGTCCCTCAAAATTCTTCACCTTTTCAATTTGGTCCTAATTCATCCATTTTCTTTAGTTTCTAGATTATTCCGCCCTTAAAATATTTACACTATTGGTCCTTCAAATTTTTCATATTTACACTTTAACCCCTTAAGTTTTGAGTATTTACTCTTGGGCAACAAAACTTTTCTCACTTTTGCGATTTAATCCTTTCTTGAATGAATATGTCATAATATACTTCCCAATGTTGACATATCTCAAAGTTACCCTTTTTATCACTTTATTTCCTTATTTTACCATATCAGGGATATTATCTTACTTTCTTACTATAGTAATTTTCGAGGTATTACAGTTATTGATGTGGGTAATGGTGAACTTGTATTGTGGGTAGGTGATGAAGAGGTTACTCTTCAAGCACGTGATTTTGTGAGAGCTTCTAGTAAACAAGATGATACTCGTTATTTTGTTAATGTTAGTAATCACGCAGCTCGACATTCTATGCAAGAAATCACTTATGAGTACATGTTAGAAAAGTATCAGTTTCAAGGTGACAGAAATCAAGGGAAAAGTGGAGAACGAATGGTGCAACTTGATGAATTAGATGAATGGTGAACAAAGGCTGATGAGAACCCAATAACGCACAAAAAAATAACAAAGCAATGTCATGGTGTGCATTTAAAAAGGACAAATCAATTTAAAGTTGGAGAGAAAGTCCTGTTAGACAAGTCAGATCCACAAATGTTCCCTACAAAGATTAAGTCAAGGGGGTCGAACCCATTTGTAGTACAGAATGTGTTCCCATACAGAACCATTGAGACAACACTTCCTAAATATAAAACATTTAAGGTAAATGGTCATTGACTCAAACTTTATTTTGGTGGCGATATTGATAACGAGAGAAATGAGCTCTGACTCCAAGATCCGTCTTAATCGTTAGCTTGAAAAGGAAAGTCGAGCTAAGAATCTAATTAAGCACTCCTCGGGTCCTCGGGAGGCAACCCGAGTGTGTTTTTTATTTTATTCTAATTATGATTGTGTGCTTAGTACACTTATTTTTTTATTATTACTTAAAAAATTTAAAAAAAGAAAAAGAACACTTTGATTTTTTTTAAAAGTGGTCCACATGGTTTGGGGTGATTCACAAGGTCATGTGAACATTGAAGCTAATTTTTCAAAATTATTTTTTAACCCACACGGCCTGAGTGGAGGCACAGGGCCTGGAGACACGATCATGTGACCCACACACTCATGTACACGGACGTGGGAGAAGCGAACGACTAAAGCACACGGTCTGGGTGATTCCACATAGCCGTGTGTGACACATGACCTGCAAACACAAGCGTCTCACAGGCCGTGTGAACACTGGAGTAAATTTTTAAAATTTTCTAATAGCTCACACAGTCCCAAAGGGATACACGACCGTGTGGCTCACAAGGCCTGACACATGACCATGTACTCTCTTTTAATGCTAGGGGGTTTTAATTTTTTTTCTTTCTTCCTTCCTCCACACCACTGTGGGTATCCATCAAATCAACCACCCTCTTTTTTTATTTTATTCATTATTATTATTTTATGGCCATGTATCCATCAAAATAGTATTAGATATTTTTTGTTATTTTATTTTGAATTATTTAGATTTTATGTTTTATTTATGTTTTATTTTTATTTTTCTTGTTATTTGTTTTTATTTTATTTTTTAGATTTATATGTTTTATTTTATTTTTATTTTTCACCTTACTATTATTTTTTTCTCAACTATTTTCTATTTTGTTATCTCTTTATCTTATTTATTTTTGTTTATCTTCTTATTAGTATGCTCGAAACATGTACTTCATTTTGAATCTCCTACAATTCTGAATTTCACTAATTCGACGAAATCATCCAAAAGTTTCAATCCTCTCCCTCCCTTATAATATTTTGCTTATTAGTTTATAATTGTTTTTACATTGAGGGCAATGTACATCTTAAGTATGGGGAGGATTTAATATGCTTATGTGATATAGTCCCTGAATAATTGTTTCAGTTTAAGTAATTTTCTCAAATCTATCATTAAAGTTTTTTTTTAATTTTGAGTTTTTAGTGATTCTATTTTGGGAATAATTTGTGAATATTTGTTTATTGGTCGATTTATACTTTATGACACAAGAGAGTCAAGCATGATAAACCGTTTTTTAGAAATTATTATTTTAGGTTGTCTCCCTAAACTGAAGAATTATCTTGAAATTTTAAATTTACAATTTTGACATCAAAACCATAATTTTTTTGTGAGCTTTTGAGCCTATAGAGCATATATTTTTTTCGAGCTCATTTTATTTTTGGTTGAGTATGTCAACTTGATTTGTTATTCTAGAATTTGTTTCGATTATACATGTCAAGACCATATTATTGCTTTGATATATTGAGATGATAGAGGCACTTATGATTTAACCCACCTAACCTTTAAACAGCTTACTCGTTGAATTAACCTCTAGTAAACCACGTTGATTCTAACACATTCTTTTCCTTTTTCTTTTTGTTTCTTTCTAACCCATTAATGTTAACCCGTAACCCACATTAATGTTGTAAAATTATCCTTTTTATTGACTCCCTTTTTGTCGAGATTTGATTTTATTAGTCGTCTAACTATGTTTCACCATTTGTATTGTTGAATTTCTTTTTCTAAAAAAAGAAAAAAAGAGAGAAACTTATATTAAAAAAAGAGAAAATTTTGATTGAGTTTGAATAGTTAGTTTCATATTATGTTGAAAAGTTCATTTTTGTTCTTTATTATTCTTGTTGATGTAAATTTCGTTACTTCAACAACTGATCTTTTTTCTAATTTGGTAACTTATCAACTCGAATCTCGATCGTAACCAAATTTTTTTACCTTTTCTATACCCTTAACCTAAGCTCCATTACAACCTTGTAAAGATCTCTTGATTGGTGTGTCATCTCATTTATATAGTGGTGGAGATTTGATTTTTAAGCAAGCACATGGTAATAACATTTTTTGTTCGACTGTTGAGTGCAAATTACTTAAACCTTAAATATTTTGAGTCCTTTGAGTGAATCCTTATTGAGTATTTTTAAGACTAATGTTTTTAAGACTTAAAATTCTCTGCTTGGATTACTTGTGTTGTTTAGTGTCATTTTAGTGTGAAATTCCAATGCATGATTATCTGTAAATTATCCTAAAATAGTGTTGGTGAAAACAATAAATTGAAGGAAGTAAAATTGAATATGGGTTTAGGGTTTTGCTTGAGCCCAAACAAACGCTTAAGTGTGGGGATATTTGATAAGTATTAAAAGTAGCATGTTTTAATCTCATTTTTAATGCGTTTTTGGGCAATTATTCGATGTTAATTGTGAATTTCATGCTCCTAATCCTTTAAATTCATGTTTTTTTATTCTTCATAGAGCATTTCGGAGCGAAAAGAGCGAAACACGAGTGAAAATAAAAAAATCAGAGCAAGCTATAGGAGCCACACGGGCTGGCTCATTCCACACAGCTTGTCTATGCGACCGTGTGACCCATACGGGCTACCACACGGTCATGTAGTTGCTCATGTTGATTGCGTGAATTTGCACTCTGAACAGCGAAAAAATGCGATTTTTAGGTTTTTTGGGAATTTTAAGACGTATATATGACAAAAATAAGAAGATAAGAGTGAGTCGTCATAGAATATTCAAGAAAACAACTCGAAAAACACCATTAAAGCCGATTTTGAAGCAGATTTCCGTCAAGATTGAAGATTCCCAATTGATTTCTTAGGAGATTATCATGAGTTTCTTTAATTCTTTCGGTTATACAGTGTTTTGGATTTTTTATTTTCAAGCATGAACTAATTTTCTAAATACCTAGGGAGATGAACCTTATGATGGATTCTGTTGTTTGATTTTTATTTTACGCAATAAATAATTAGATCTTGTTATCAATTATGTGTGTTTAATTCTTGGTTTGATATCTCTAGATTATTTATCTATGCTTGATGTGCTCAAATCAGAGGAGGAATGACCCTATTTAAAAGTAGATCTTGCATAATTGAATGGAGTTGCATGCAATCCTAGAAATAGGACGACATAAATCTACCGGATTAGAGTAAAATCTAATAGGGGAATCCATAGATCGACTTAACGGGATAATAGGGGTTTTAATTAGAAAGAAATTTCAATTAATCAACCTAGAGTATGTTGCTCTTACTCTCGACAGAGATATTAGCATAATTTAGGGATTTCTACGTATCAAGATACTAAGTAAAGAAATTGCGAAATTAGATTGATAATGACAGATGAAATCTAGGTGAATTCTTTCTTTGGTATTATTTTGCTTCTTGGTTGTTTAATCGATTGTTTTCCTACTTTGTTCTTTGACGCTTTCTTAGTTAATTAATTTAGTTAATTTAAGTTTTAATCAATCACTAGAATTTATCGGTTAAATAATAGAAAGACGGTAATTAGTAGTACTTATAGTCCTCGTGGGAATGATATCTTTGCTCACCGTAGTTATACTATTAATTGGTAGGTGCACTTACCTTAGTCAAATTTTTAGTTAGTTTCGTGGACAACACTTGTCGCAACGTTAGAGGTTCATCGTTGCGACATGACTCACTATTTTCACAAAAATAAACCTGATACAAGTTTGGATAGCCTGAAAACATATTTATATACCTTCCATACTACCATATCAAACACCTACCAAAGCATACAATACAAATTATGAAAAATTGGCACTTCCAAGTACCATTAAATTACTAACTTCTAATATCAACTAATCAATTTGGCTTATACCATGCATATTTCCAAAAAAAAACCCAAAAAAATTCAAGACTACATTCACAACATTGAGGCTTGAAACTAACTAGACAAACACATCCAAACACAAATTCAAAGCATTAGCATAAGATTATAACATATAAATTTTTACCATTTGCACATTTAGCCAAAATGAAATATAATTTACAAAATTTGTTGAGTCATAAATGGTAGTCTAGATGCTGGCTTCAAGTCCCAGGGATTCAAGAATCACCTAAACCTACGCAAGGAGAAAGCAAACCGTACGCTGAGCAATAGGGCTTAGTGATACATTTATAATTCAAAGCTTATAACATAAGCATTAGCAAAACAATTCAATTCCATACATGTATATCTATATGCATATAATATTCTACTAACTTATATTTCTAGTTATCATGCTTATCATCATCAATCTTGTACTTAATTATGCATATAACCAAATGTTATTACATCATAATCCAATTACAACATTTAGCATTCAAATATAAATATTTTCCACATATCACTTATGTTATATATCACATAATACAATTATTAAATTGATATTATTCACTAGTTTATGGAGTCTATAGACTCATTCAAATCCATTTTGGCCTCTAGGGCTTGATTTCATTTTATTTTTATACTTGGTTGTGTAATTTCAACATTTCTTTCGCATTTAGGTGCAATTATTTCCAATGGTAACAATTTATACACAATCTTATCATTCACCAAGTTATCTTTTACAACCCCTATTAACTTGATTCAGACTCAGACGAATACTCAGATCGTCTAACCAACACACCAAACTGGCACCGAAATGCATTTCATATGTCAAAATAAAGGAAACTGGCACGTGATCTGCCGTAATATAGTGTAGCATATTCAACTAGTTTTCGCACTTGAGGAGGTTGAATACAAGCACTTTTATTATATTTTAGTCGAGTTTTTATAGTTTAGTTTACATTCAATAAAAAGTGTATTTTGAGTCTTTTATTGACCTTAAGGGCTGAATGGGGCCTCAAGGCGAGCTAACGTACTTAGTGAGTGTGCAGGAGACCCTGCAAGGGCATAGGAACTCAATACTGGTCGTTGATCTACCATGAATTACACTATTATTTACATCTTTTTTTACATATAACTTTAGCTTGTTTAATCGTTAAATCAAAGCATCTTAGAATATATATAGGTTTTCATACTTAAAATAGTAATTTATGCTTTCTAGTAGTTTTTATTACATTTTATATATCTAAATAATGTTACATGGTCTTGTAGGTCAAGTTGGGAGCTAAAGATGCACATTCAAACCGAAACCGATGCATATGTCGCGACACCAAGACACTAATGTCTCAACATCGAAGAAAAAAGCCAAAAACAAGTTTTGGAGTGAAACTGCCCTCAATATCACGACAAGATCCTTGTTGTGTCGCGATACCAAATCCAATGTTGCAACACTGCAAGCCTGTGTTGCAACACTTCCCCTACACATCCTGAAAACTCCCTACACAAGATAATTGTGTTTTTGAGAAAAATTAGGAGTATTTGTCCTAGTCAAATTCTAAGGACTTTGAAGGATAATTTAGGCACTTTAATATTCCAATTTTAGCCTCTATAAATGACATTGTAATCAGTTTAAACACACAATTAGAGGGAGATAGAAAATATATTTAGGGTTTTTATTTCATTCTTAGTTTTTACTTGGGGCATTTTATGTTTTTGTAATCGAAAGATCCTATTCTGAAGTGAGACTCTCACGAATGGAGATTGTTCTGGAGCCACGCTTTCATCGATAAATCCATGAGCATGTATTTCCTTTATTCTATTATTTATATCTCTTTCTTAACGTTGTTAATTAACTATTTGTGTAAAGATTAAAACCAGTTTATACTTTACCTATATTTCGCATGTTTCAATTGTATTAATCTTATTAATTAATTGAAAGATAGAGTTTTCTTAGCGGGTTAGCTATTTGGGAAAGAAAGAACTTAAACCCTAGGCTTCACAACCCTAGGAAGTCATGTAGGGGGAATTAACCCAAAATTGGTGTGGCCTATCCATGAACACCTTAGCCCCCAAACCGATTTGAACTATGAAGTTGAGAGATAAGTAGTTCTTACCGACTCATTAGGTTAGTTGAACACCGAGAGGAAAAGCTAGGTTGATGACTAGCTCGTTGAATAGAACCCTACATCAATAATTAATTAGGTAAAGCAATTTGATCTAGGCTAATGGAACTCGCAAAGTTGAAACAAATGATAGGAGAAACCAATACATGAGCTTAGGAGTAGATTTAAACTTAATTAAATTTATTTATTTTATTAATATTATCATAATCTTGCTTCCATATCAACACGACTTATTCATGACTCAAGTAGATTAGTAATTATTTCCAATAATTGGCTTGACAACAGTTTTCCCCAAACTGCAATCCCTTGGGTACACCCTCAGAATACTTACCTACTTCGTTGTAACTATATTACAACCTAACACGTATACTTGCGGACACCGCCTAAATTCCATATATTTTGCAGCAGTATTCACACTCTAAACATTAGTACGTCCAGAGGCGGTCAGTCACTGTGTTGCAACATGGGGAGTTCGAGGTCATAACATAGGGAGCAAAATGCAAGAATTACCATACTGCCTTCGGTGTCACTACATAGCCATAGGATGTCACAACACACCCCTAAAGCCATCCCTAAACTATACATACTACCCTCGATGTTGCGACACAAGCACTAGGGTGTCCCGACACCGACCCTGTATAGGAGATAATTACGAGCTAGTGGCATTTTGGTCTGCACAATGAAAAGTTAACAACAAGAGTGTCAGCTAACCTACATTTGAAGATGACGACAACCCTAACTCTTTAAATAGGCTCCTAAACACTTGTTAAAGGACAATTTTTCATATTATCAAATTTTCTCTATAATTTAGTTTTCAGATTTTTTCTTTCTTTTAGGGTTTAGATTTCTTTTTAGTTCTTGTCTGTCGTGTTCTTCAGAGATTTTGATTTGTAGACGCAATCAAATATTTGAGTATTTCTGTACTTCATCAATTGAATATAATCAAGATTCTTTAAACTTTATTCCTGATTTATTTTTCATGCATATCTTTATCATCAAGTTTATTGTGTTTATAGATTCCATGAGGAACTAATCCTCTTATGGGGGATTAGCAAGTGGAGGTCTGATTGATTAATTGCAATGTAGGGTTTTCTTAACAGGTCAACTATTCGGGAGAGGAAGAACTTAATCCCTAGGCTTGATGACCCTAGGAAGTCATTTAGGTGTGAATTAACCAAAAATTGGTATGGCCTGTCCGTGAACACCTTAGCCCTGATTTGGTCTGGACTGTGAGGTTGAGAGATAAGTAGTTCTTGCCCACTCGTTAGTTTAGTTGAAGATCGAGAGATCCTGCTAGGGTAATGACTAGTTGATTGAATAGAAACCTGAAATAGGATTTAGTTATGATCACCAAAGCAAGCTAATCACCCATGTCTTCATTTGATTCAGTTTAGAAATTAGTTTTCCACAGTCCCATTTATTTATTCAGTTTTTAATTCGTTATTTTAAAACCCTAAAAATATTTCCTTTATGTTTTATTGTAACATAATTTATTTAAGCTACTAATTAATTCTATTTGCATTTAAATTAACTTTAATTTAGCACTCGCCTCTCTTGAGTACGATCCTCGGAGTACTTACCTACTTTGTTGTAAAATTATATTAGAACCTAACCCGTATACTTGAGAACACCGTTTATTTCATATATTTTGTGTAGGATTCTTACTCTAGGCATTGTTACATCCACACACGGTCAAGTTGTTCTCGTTGCTGCTGGAGAGGCAATGTTACTAAATTGATTTTAATTTTTACGTTTTAATAGGATAATTAGAGTTTTTTTTGTATTTTAGATGCGATTTGTATTTTTAATTTTATTAATTTACTTTCCTAACTTATTTCTTTTCTTTTTTGTTAATTTCAGTATATGCCTCACAAGAGAGGAACACATATTTAGTCAATCACTAATCTATAGAGACTAATCCTAAAAAATCAGTTAATTATGAATGAAACTGATTACATGTAGTTTAACGATAATATGATTTTTTATGATGAAATATATGAAGAGGGAGTATATGAAGAATGAGAGATTATAGAGAATAAAAAATTGTTCATGATATAGCTGAGCCAATGCGAAAATAAAGCCTCTACGCACCAATGGAGTAATGATCAAGGTACTGATGTAGTTGAACATCCACATGATTTCACTGGTAATTTTTATAAGGCACTTAAAGAAGATCATGATATGCTCGAATATTTAGACAAGCCTCCCTATTACTCATATAAAATACCTTCACGTGAAACAACCAAGACAGCTAACTTTGAGGTATTATCAAACATGTCAGACATGATGGCACAAATGATGAAAATGATGCAAGAAATCTTTGAAGCAGTACCTCCAAGTAAAGAGGAAATGCTTGACGTTCACAACTTGGATCATGAAAACCCTTGTATTATTGATGACCATGATGAGATTCATGGTGAGATTCAACCTGAGCTTGTGCTGAAGATCATGGGGATGAGTTCAACATAGTTGAAACTATCTCTAATCTAATTGACATAGCAACAAATCTATTGTAAAGGTAGAAGTAAAAGATGAACTAACCATTAAAATGGGGCTTGAACCGAAATTAAATGAAAGTATAGAAGACCCAATACACTTTCTACCCATAGCAGGGAAGGTGCCAACTGAAGAGGTCGAAGAGTTTGATTCATTCTCATTCGACAATGACAGCAAGGCTCGAGTACCAAAGCCTCACGCGACAAAGAGACAAGGAAGCTCAAGGCAATAATACCCTAGAAAAATAATTTGGGTTGGCTCAGATTTGTTAGTAAATAGCTCACAATGTAGATGTCATGTCGGTCGAAAATAAAGCAATATAAATGAAATCAAATGGAGATGCTAGTTCATATACATCGACAGAGGAACAAATGTTGAATCAAAGTGTCGAGAACTAGTTGGGAGTTCTTTTATGGTGGCGACACAGATCGTCCCAACTTTTAAAGAACTTCTATTTCTTATTCTAAATTTTGTTTCATTTTTTAATTACTTTCGTTTTATTTTATTTATTAATTTCTTTCCTTTATATAACATTTCATATTTCATATTTCTTGTCATAGTATTTTCTTATAGGTATTTTTTGTCCGGTTGGAGGAAACAAATTCCAATACCAATACAACAATAAGGATTCGACCGTCTCATGGAAGCTTTCTTGTTTGCGCTTTAATAATTTTACAGTAAGAGCAATGTATGCTTTAAAGTGCAGGGGGAAGTACGTCAAGACTCATTTATATTAGGATTTAATTTTATTTGAATTGTTTAAATGTCAGATATGTATGTACCGAACACCTTGAAATTCAAGAGGAGTGGACAAGACAGAGCCGGTGTCACAACATTGAACCTCTGTGTCGTAACACTGATCATAGGTTCAAGGAATCGAGCAACTCAGCTCGATGTTATGGCATAGAAACTCTATCTCACGAAAAACTGATCAGTTTACCCCAAACTCAAAAATTTTCAAGGTATGCCGCAACATCGGCATCTTGCCAGGGGTGTCATGACATGGAACCCCTGTGTCGTGACATCGCTACAATTTCTTGCAGGGTCGACCCGACCCGTCGCGTAACTTGGTGGATTAATTCACATTTTAACCCAAATTTTTGAAGTTTAAAATACAAAATTTTTAACCTAAACTTTATTTAATCAGATCCTAAACCTCTCTTAAAATCAAACTCTCTCTAAAAAAAACCTCCACAATTTTTACGAGAAATAATAATGAGCAAACATCGAAAACATCATGGCAATGACGGCCAAATTCTACCACATTGCCTTATTCCCACAATTCAAAATAATAGTTATAAATCACCTATTCAAATGCTATTCTACTTGGATCACTCCTTTGGAAACTCACCACACCACTGACACCACAATGCTAACATTCTGCAAAGGTGTTGATCATATTAGTTTGTTACTCTATTTAAAACGTTGTTTTATGCGAAAAATTTTACAGTATTTTACAAAAACGTGGTGTCTTTGAAAACAGTTACCTTTTGAAAACCCGTCTTTTTCTACAACTAGCAGTTTATATCAAACTAAATAAATAAAAACAGCAATTTAAAGTTTATAACTTTAAAGAGGCCTTTTTACATAAAAATACCCAAATTCAGTTACTTATAAATCAAAAGCTAAAAATGAAAGCTGATGCGGTTGTGTGGCCATCATCGAGTCCCTCACAACACCGACTCGCCTACAACTGGGGATTACCTGTACAGTTAAACAAAGGGATGAGTTTACGAAACTCAGTGTGTAATCCCCTAACAAGCAAACAGTTAACTAAACAGTAGGTAAATGCAGTTTGAGCCTAAGCCCGTTACAATAACAGTCTAGTTCAGTGTGGGCCTAAGCCCTTGCCTAATTTCAGTAATATTATCAGTAGGGCCTTAGCCCATAATAGTAACAGATATTAGTCATGCAGTGAACAATATGTAGTATCATTAATTAATGCAGTAACAGCATAAAATCATTAATCAGTGCAGATATGAAGTTAGAAATCCTACCCAATCCAGCCTCTACACACCACTCCGTCCCGCCAAACACACCATGTGGGGATAAAATTGACCCACCCAGCCAGACACACTAAGATTAGCACCAGTTGCGGTACTAAATATTATTGCAGCAAAGCTTCCAGTAAAATAAATTGCATATAGCCATCAGTAGGTCCACAGTCGTCTTGGGCGATCCGTGCAACCTTATCAGTACGGTACACTTCCTCCAAATATAACAACCCATCCCCATGCAATATATCGTGACATAATATCATACGTGTATGCAAAATTTCATGCTCAATCATAGTCATACATATCATAAAGCAAATCAGTCATACATAACTTATGGCCATAACAGTCATTTCATCTCCTAGGGGTATAACAGTTATTTTACCCTATTGGGGTATTTCGGTCATTTTATCCTATTGGGGCTATACTACTCAATTTGCCCGGCCCAATTTTATAAAATAAATAAAACTAAATATAAAAGTCCAATAATATAGTCCATTACCTAGCCCAATACAACTATTAACCAAAAGCCCAGTTACATGAGCCCAAATCATTAAACTAAAATACAACAAAAAAAACCCTAGCAGTTAGCAGCAGACTAGCAGCCGTCGCCACTCCTTGCGTGTGTAACGCCACCACGCACCTCCAGCTGGCCTCCGTACACGCCACGTCCACGTCTCCGTACGCCAATACCTACAAACAGGACGAACACAGCACAACAAAAAGAAAATGACGATATATTGTATTTTATTTTTATTTTATTTTCTTTTTATGGCTATAAAAGAAAAGGAAGAACTTTTGTAGTTTTTTTTTACGTATACTGTATCAAAAAAAAAGAAATCAAAAGCAAAAAAAATTGAGTTTTTGAAAGTGATTCTCCGATTTCCACTTTTTTTTCTTTCTTTCTTCTTTTGTTTCTTTGATTGATTTCTATTATGAACAATAATAATAATAATAATAGAATCGATTTTTAAAAGAGTAATAACAGATTTCATTTTCTGAGGAGATTCAAATTGTTTTTTTTACTACTTTACGAGAAAAAAACCAAAAGAGAAGATTCTTACCAGCGATAACATGCAGTTGGAGCCCTCGTCTGCTCTGTTCAAATCAGAGTTTGACGGGGAAGTTTTAAGCCGAAACGGCGTTTTGGGAAGAAAGATGTTTAGTTTTTTTTTAAAGTTTGTTTAAAACTATAGTTGTTACTGATTTTAGGGTTTTAAAGTTGATATTTATTGTGTGAAAAAGGACCCCGTTTAAGGCCTGCTTCACTGGCCTTAAAACGGCGCCGTATTGGCCATATAACCTGCGCGTGTGACCCGACCCGGGGAAGGATTTGCGCTTTTCACAACCATTGGGCGATTTGCGCAAATGGTCCTCTCTATTTTGTAGCGTGTTCAAATCGGTTCTTTTAGTTTTTTTAAAATTTTGCCCTTTAATTTGATTTTCTTTTTATTTTAGTCCATGCCGCAACGCAGCGTTTTGGAGGATTGGGAATATTCCCCTTTTAGTCCCTCATGTTATTCACGCGCAGCATTTTGGTCCTTTTTTATTTTAATTATGTTTGTTGCTCTTTAATTTTATTTTAATTCTATTTTTGACCCATTATTATGTTTTTTTTCTTTTTACTTCTATTTTAATTCAAATTTAGTCCTTATCAGTGTATTTTTTTAAAATTTAATTGGTTCTTATTTTTTATATATATTTGTTTTCTTAAATCTAGCCTTACTTAATATTTAAATTTAACATCATTTTTAATTTCATCATTAGTATTATTTTAAGATATAACATGCTCTTATTTTAAATTAATATTGACATTATTTAAATTAATTATACGTCAACATTTCAAATTCATTATGTACTATAGTCTTAGACTTAACATATTATTATTTAATTCATGATTAATTATTTTACATTTCTTATGAAAATATGATATATTTTGTATACCGTTTTGGTATTTTATAATATGTATTATTACTATTATGTTTTTATTATATATGTATTACTTATATATTAAATTAATATATGTATGCTATTAGCTTCAAATCTATTTCAAATTCAATTACTCAATGGTTATTTTAATTCTATTGCGAGTCTATTCTAAGTTTGCATATGTAATTTATTTTAAAACTTTTATTCATAGAACATATTGATTTTTTTTTTATCTTGATGTATCTTTTAAAAAAACTGATAATAGATTTATTTAGTTTTTGAATATTGATATTGATATTTGCATAATCTGGTTAAGATCATTGTTGCTATTCTTGTTTGAATTTATCTATTGCTTGTTTATTATTCTTTGGTGTATGTTTAGATTACAAGTTATCCTTTTACATTGTACATTGCCGTTCAATCACACTATATTTGTTTTAAAAATAATGTTTCATTAAAGCATTAAAATAATCTTATTTCATAAATTTTTAAAATACTCGGTATTCACAATTCTCGAGGAGATTGTGCCCTAACTTATTAGGCTTCAATTTTTTTTGATGAATTTAGATAGCCAAGTATTTCTTCGTAATAAAACCATACAAATTTTAAATAAATTTTTTTCGGGATTTCAAAATGTTGGATCCTAACTCACTGGATGTGAAATTTTGCTACCTCGAATTAAGGATTTTTTAAAAAAAAGGGCAATATTCGGTATTTAGGAATTTTGGGAAATTGAACCCTAACTTACTGGGTTTTGATTTTTCATTTGACCCAAATAACTAGATATCCTTCTCAAAATGCATGAGTTTTAAAAAGTCAAAAGATAAACTTAATTTGAAGATTAAAAATGTTATGCCCTTTTGACAGGGGTATTTTGGTCATTTTACCTATTTTGTGGTCTCGGTGTAGATATCGACCTCTCAAAAGGTCTACAGTCACCTCAAGTGACTCAGGTAACCTAAATGGTCATAACAGTGTAAATGGGCCCAAGACCCATTACTTGGCCCAAGTGGGCCCACACGCTTGTGCGGCTCGCTCAGCCTAAATTTCACCACAGGTCTGATATCTACTTAGCCCCGTCCAATATTTGCCACAAATCATGGATTTCATCTGTGTGGGTCCCACAAGCCCAATGAGCCCACACTGCCCATTTCGACCGAATGTGGCCCATTACGGCCTAAGCCCATGGAAATGCTCATGGAGGCCTCTACAATTTATCGCTCATGATTCGTGGTTTTGGCTTACCACACGAGCGATCGCACGCTTGTATGGTCGCAAACGCCGTATTCCTAGCTTTTCAGCTTTTTCCGTTCTACAGTTACAGTGGGGTGTTTACACACCTGATGCGATTTGCAGATTCCCTTTGTTTCGAACACTCTTATTTCGAAAACCAATGATTATCGCACCCTTGGTTCCTAGGCAATGTGCCAATCAACCTCTACCACCACCATTTAGGAATGGAAGCAATGCAGGTTGGAGTAAGCGACAAAAACCTTGAAAACCTCGCCGATCTCCCATTGAGAACAAGGAACAAATGAGATGATATATATCTCTCCACAACAACAACCTCCCCAAATCCCAATATTCTCTCCTCAAATCTCTCCAAATATCCCTCCTCAAATCTCTCCATGACCAATTCAAACTCCATTTAGCAATATTTAAATCCAACTCTACCACCCACACGAATTAGGCAGCAAAATAAATACTCTCTTTTTGATGCGCCACCACTCGAACCTTAGACCTCATGTACACTCCACACGCCCCTTACCACTTGACCAAAAATTCCTTTGTATCATATTTTAACCACAATAATTTAAGAACCTACTATCTAGATCTAAGGATTTTCTTCACTTAAAATAAAAATTTTGCATAAGCCAAGGCTTGAACCCCTTAACTTCTCAGACACTTCCAAACACTCCTAAATCACTTAACCACTGAAGTAGACAGTCATTTGTCACTTCCTTGCACAAATAAATGTTTATGTGCAGTCTCCTAACTATTCCCTTGTTCAAAACCTATTTCTTCTAGGCCCAAAATTCGAGGTGTTACATGTAGAAATACAAGTGATTGATTAGGAACATGTATGTAGGTTGATTATATTTACTATAAGCTTGGCATGATAATAGATTATTTTAAAATTTTGATTATTAAACTACTAAGTTCTATATATTACACTATAAATAAGCATTGAGCAATTAAATGTACCAAACGATATAGAAAATACAAGGAAACGAGCATGCTAATATGTATGATAGATTGTTGAAATTCTGATTGTTTGATTGATTAAATTTGTGAATACTGAGATACCTAGGGATGACCTAAGGCATTGTTTGGTATCCACCTAGAGCCAAAAATCTAACCCTATTTATTCATCCTTAGTACCTATATTTGAGCCAAAAAACACTTCTTGATGAACCTTCATGTGAAACCAGAGCAAAAAACATTAATTTGCATTTGCCCTTTTTCTTTGGTCCTGAATTGCACACCTATAAACATTTGGCCATATGTATTGAGCATTAAGTAGATACATCACAGCAGATTTTGTAAAAACAGGGTGAAATAGGAAAGACCAGTGTGATATAGGAATTATAGGTTAGCCTATAAGTGAGAAACAAAAGAAAATTTTAAAAAGAAAATCAAAACGAGAGAAAAAGTACTTAAAAAGTGAAAGAATTTGTGTGTGAGATGTATTGAAAAAGAAAAAGGTGGCAAAGTCACAAAAATAGAAACACTCATTCATTAGTGCACATGTACTCGTGAGCTAGCCATAATTTTTATATTATGATGTAACTTCCTATGTGGAGAAATAAGGAAGGTGAGAGAAGGAGAAATAAGACGATAAGCGGATAAGGGTCACTAAGGAAGAGAATAGGGGACAATACGATATGCCAAACTGTTTTTGTGCTTAAAACTATTTTGATGCTTACTATTCTTGAACTCCATACATGTCTTAAGCCTCAGAACATTACAATCCGGAAAGCCTTATGTAATCTAGGTAGACTTATTTATAAATTGACATCATATCAAACAATTACATTTATGGCTATTTGTATTCTACTAGGATAATCAAATTACCTGTATAATTTATTGATGGATCTATACATTTGAAAACCTTAATGTTTGTATACTTTGTAACATACAAAACTTAGGTTTTTGATATTAAAAGTGGTAAGTCATCTACATATCATCTCAAGATTATGCATAAATATGAAATACCCAGTTATGTACTTCGAAGCCAATGCTTATACTACACTTACTCAAGGGTCGACTCTTAATTTTTTATTTTTTTTTGCTTTGCTTAAGGACAAACAATGACTTAAGTGTGGAGAAGTTTGATCTGCAATAATACAATGTAGTAGATTAAACTAGTTTTCGCACTTAAAGAGCTTGAATACAAGCACTTTTATTACATTTTAGTCGAGTTTTTATAGTTTTTTTACATGCAATGAAAAATTTATTCTAAGTCTTTTATTGACCATAAGAGCTGAATGAGGCTTAAAGGAGAGTTAACGTACTTAGTGAGTGTGCAGGAGACCATGCAAGGGCATAGGAACTCAATATTGGTCATTGTGTTGCAACATAGGGAGTTCGAGGTCGCAACACAAGGGAAGAATTGCCATAGCCATAGGATGTCGCGACAGACCCCTAAAACCACCCCTGAACTACACATACTGTCCTTGATGTCACGACACAGGCACTAGGGTGTCGCGAAAATGGCCCTGTATGAGAGATAGTTATGAGCTAGGGGCGTTTTGGTTCACTAACCTAGGGTTAAGGATGATGGCAACCCTAACTCAATAAATAGGCTCCTAAACACTTGTTAAAGGACGATATTTCATATTCTCAATTTTCCCCTGTAATTTAGTTTTTAGTTTTTTTCTTTCTCTTAGGGTTTAGATTTATTTTCATTTCTTGTCAATTGTGTTCTTCGGAGAACTTGATTTCTAGACGCAATCAAACGTTTGAGGATTTCTACGCTTCATCAATCGAATATAATCAAGATTATCTAAACTTTATTCTTGATTTATTTTTCATCCATATATTTATCGTCAAGTTTATTATGTTTATATATTCCATAAAGAACTAATCCTTTTATGGGGGATTAGTGAGTGAAGGCCTGATTGATTAATTGCTATGTACGGTTTTCTTAGCGGATTAACTGTTCGGGAGAGGAAGAACATAGATCCCAGGAAGTCATTTCGGTAGGAATTAACCCAAAATTTGTATGGCCTATCCGTAAACACCTTAGCCTCAAACTGGTTTGAACTGTGAGGTCGAGAGATAGGTAGTTCTTCCAACACGTTAGTTTAGTGGAAGATCAAGAGATCCTGCTAGGGTAATGACTAGTTTATTGAATAGAAACCTGAAATAGGAATTACTTATGATCACCAAAGAAAGCTAATCACACATGTCTTCATTTGATTGAGTTTAGAAATTTGTTTTCCACAGTCCCTTTTATTTATGTAGTTTTTAATTTGTTATTTAAAAACCCCCCAAAATCTTTCCTTTATGTTTTATCGTAATTCTATTTAATTCTATTTAAATTTCGTACTCGCCTAGGTTAACTGCTAATTAATTCTTTTACGTTTAGGTTAACTTTAATTTAATACTCGCCTCTCCTGAGTACAATCCTCTGAGTACTGACCTACTTCGTTGTTGACCACCTCCTAATCTGTCACAACTCGGTGCAGTAGGTTAAACTAGTTTTGACATTAAGAAGCTTGAATACAAGCATTTTCGTTATATTTTAGTTAAGTTTTCAAGTTTTATTTACATTCAATAAAATGTGCAAATTGATTCTTTTATTGAGCTTAGGGGCTAAATGAGGCCTAAGGGTGAGCTAACACACTTTGTGAGTGTAAAAGAGACCATAAGAAGGTGCACTAAACAGATGTTGGTCACTATGTCGCAACACAGATGACTTAATGTCGCAACATACGGAGCTAAATGGAGAAAACTCAAGATTGCCTACGATGTCGCAACACTAACTGAGGGTGCCACGACATACCCCTAAAGATAGTTGCAGAGGAGTATATTGATTGCTATATCACGACACAGGTCTTGGTGTGTCGCGACATCGACTCTATGATGGAAACAAAACATGAATCAGAGGCGTTTTAGTCTGCACAATCAAACTTTAAGCTCGAGAATGTCAACTACCTTAGGGTTAAGGACGATGGCCACCCGAAAGCTATAAATAGGCCTATTTGTCACCTGTTATGGATATCATTCCTTTAGCCTAGATTCTCTTTTGTAAATTTAGTAGCTTTGTTTCTTTCTTAGGGTTTTAGATTTATGTCAATTGTTCTTGTTGATTTCAATAGATCTGAATTGTGGAAGCATTCAAACTCTATGGATTCGTACTTAATTTCAATACAACCAAGCTATTTAATTTACTCTATCTTGTCAATTTAATTAGCATTCCTTCTCTTTACATCGATTATATATTGTGTATGGAAGCCATGCGGAACCAATCCCATTTATGGGGGATTCGCAAGTGGAGGCATGATTTGTTAATTGTTTTGTAGGGTTACTGAATGGATCAACTGTTTGGGAAAGGACGAACGTAAAATAAACCCGAGGCCTGACAACCTCGAGAAGTCATCAAAGTGGGAATTAGCCCAAAATTGGTATTGCCCATCTGTAAACACCTTAACCCCAAACCAGTTTGAACTATGAGGTCGAAAGACAAGTAGCTCTTGTTGACTCGTTATGTTAGTGGAAGATCGAAATATCCTGCTAGGGTAGCGACTAGTTGATTGACGAGGAACCTGAAATGATAGTTGATGGAGATTACTGAAGTGAGCTAATCACCCATAATTAGATTTGATTTATTCTCCCTTTTTAATCTCTTGAATTTTATCTTTTTATGTTATTTTATTTTTATTACTATTATTATAAAACCCCAAAATTCCTTTATTTTATATTGTTCGTACTATAACTAATTTAAAATTTTTAATTAGATCTTTTAGTGTTTAGGTTAGAATTGATCTGGCACTTGCCTCCCTTGGGTACGATCCTCGAAGTACTCACCTACTTCATTGGAAAACTATACTACAAATCAGCCTGTATACTTCAGATATCGCCTTGTCTTTCTATATTTTATTCAGTATTCACACTCTAAACGTTAGTACGTCCGAAGGAGGGTCAAGTTCTTGGCCCTACCGATGCCATCTATATATAGAGAGAGGTGGTAGAACCGTTGATGAATTGTAGAAGTTTATTTTAACTAGAAAAACAATCTCCTAGTCTATCTAGAAGTATAAAGGGCGACAACCCTAATTAATAATACTAGGGTTTTTCGTCCCCCTTATTAACATGATAGGCTTTTGGGCCTCTCCCATATTAGGACCAATTACAAGTACTTCCTTAGCTTTTAACCCGATACTTTATAATTTGATCCAACCCGATAATTATTTATTTTATTTTCTAAAATAAACATCTCAATATATATTCATTAAATAATCTTCTCAACCCAATTCTAATTCTGTTAAAATCATGACGACTTTATCCTTAAAGAATCTATGATAAAATATATTTAATATTTCTACATTCAATGGTTCACTATGACCAATTGATTTATTTCTATTTTCGAACTTCATTTAATTTGAAAAACATAAATTCATTTCCAAGTCATTTTCATTTTGGATAAAACCACATTCATTTACAAATGATTCTATTTCTCCATTTTCATTTTCATTTTCATTTTGGAGAAAACCATAATCATTTAAAAATGTTTCACATTTCTCCATTTTCACCATTTCTATTCATTTTTGTTCATTTGATCCAACATGCAATTCATTTTTGGTTTCAACGAGCTAGCGGAGAGACCGATTAGACATATGTGATTGGGGCTCAAATGTTTTATAATTAAGTTTCATCTTTTATCCTATTAATTATAAACTCATTTAGTCACGAAGTCATTCCACTATAGTATCGTGACTAAGCTTCCCCAATGGCATACCATTACGAAAATAACTTAATCAATGCTTGTCCAATGACTTTTTCATAAGTGTGTTACCCCTCATAGGATATACTTAATCCCTTTGGGATAATATTCATTCTCCTAATATGATCCTATCTTATTTCATGGTAAGCATTACATCTTCCTTCATGAAAAGTTAATTACTATCAAACAATAATCAAGTCATTCATCACAAAGACATGCGACCCGTCGTCATGTTTACTTTTCATCATCCATGTAATTCCAATGAAAGGATATCATTTACCCTTGTCTTAGGCTATGTATTCCACTATTGTGAATGACGCTACACATTGTAGAAGCCGTATACCCAACGCACCAGCTTTTGATTCCTTATCTAATTAAACTCAGACTTTTACTTACATCAAAGTATACGAGTCACGCATACATAATTTGTCATCCACTCAAGATTTAAGTATGTCACACTATGAATGTCATAAGTGAATAAATCCATAAACGGATTTAAGATTAATTCTTCTTGGGTCGTGTCCAATGTATTGTCAACCCAATTAGTCACATCTATGTCTCTATCTTTTGGGAGTCAAGATAAGTTTAAATGTTATCATCATATGAAATGGTGTGCAAATTGGTTAAACACGTAGTTCATATGTTAATGGAAGTTTTTGGTAGGAAATTTTGTGTAACAATTAAAACTGATCTTACAATTGCTTAATGTTTTTGTTATATTGGCTTGGATCATAGAACTACCACTAAGCTTTATCGCTCAGTGTACGGTTTGTTTATTATCTAGAAAGCTATCCTCGACTCAGCAATCTTTGTACAGTTCCTTTTTGCTTAATATGTGGCATGTACCTAGGATTTGAGTCAATTTTATATCTCAAATAGTCTTTTTGAAAGTTTGTTGACTAATGTTAATTTGAATTAATTATTTGGCATATTGTGGCATGAATGGAGTTGGTACATTATTGAAATGGCTGAGACTGAGATGTATAGACTTTGTTTCAGGTGTCCCAAAATTTATACCATTTGGAAACAAACGGTCACGTCACGATGTCGAACCCTTGTCGTCGCAACAATAAATCATCAATGAGTTGAATCACGACAAGGAACCCTCAAAGTTGTGACATCAACCCAATATGTTACAATTTTACAATTTGATCCCAGTTTGACCTCGGGTTAGCAAAATAGCTTTTGTAAACTCGTATGAGACCCATAAATGATTATGTAACATATTATGAATATGTAATAAACTTTATTGCATGTATAAATGATTTCGTTGTGTTTATAATTGAACATAGTTGCTTTGAAAATGGATGTGGCATCCAGTAGCTCAAACTCGGAGACCAGGTTGGGCATTGGGTGTTACCTTGTTGCACAGTGGAAAATTAATTTTTTTCTAAAAATGAGTCTTTGTATTATGTGTAGCAACTTAGTCGCCTAGTCAAAATATTATTGGGCATGTTATTTGTGTTATTTATTTAATTAAAACCTAGTACATGTGTTTTCAACTTAGCAACCTAGTCATTTCTCGACTTTAAACAAATACGATCTTCTCCTTTATTCTTGAACCTCCAATTTTCTTAAAGATTGGGCTCTAATCATAAAAATCTGTCATAGAATTAAAACTATTAAATTTATAGTCGAAAAAATCAATTCTCTATAGGCTAAAAATCAAACTTAAGTATTCACGAAAGATATAATTTACTTAGAAAAGAAATCTCATTAAATTTAAATAGAGTAGTTGCGCTCATGATGGTATATATTGGTTTAGCCCATAATCGTTATTTATAGGGAAAAAATTACAAAATTTCTACTAGAACAAAAAGAGACAACAATAATATTTTAATAGAAAACACATAGTCCTAGTAAGACTATAAATGGTAGGCAATGCACACCCCCTTACTGAGAACTAGTGTGCCACCTGTCACATGTTTAGACAGGCTTATAGGGCATGTCTCATGTATTGGGTATAATTATATGCTTACTTGGTCTTTAAACCAACTCATAGAATTTATCCAACCCAATAACCAATTATTTATTCTCAAAATATTATTATTTAATTAAAATTAATTAATTAATTCACTCAATTAAATTATTTTCTCAATCTAATTCTAATTATGTCAAATTCATGACAATTTTACCGTACTAGAATCTATGAATAAATAAATTTAATTGCCTCGTTCTGTAAAACTGTGATGACTAATCAATTTAATTTCTTGAACTTCAATTATTTAATTGCAATCAATTAAACAACAATTTGAAGAAATAAATTTAATTTATATGTCATCTGTTGTTCTTAGTGAGAAAATGCATTTACTGCAGATAGTGATACATGCAAACTATTTCTCTGTTCATCGTTTTCATTTATTTGTATTGGTTCAAATCCAAGCCATAAAGGGTTGTGTTGAGCTAACGGAAGGTGTAACACCCCCAAAATTTCTTATATTTTTTTCATATGTTTGTGACACAATTATATGTCTGCTTCAGTGGTTAAGTGTTCTGGGAAGTGTTTGAGAGGTCTCAAGTTCAAGCATTGGCTTGGGAAAATTTTTGTTTTTAAATGAATAAACCCCTATCTCTAATCAATAGGCTTAAAAATATATGTTGGTAAAATATGTCAGCATAGGTTTGCTGGTCTGGTGGTTAAGTGGAGTGTTAGTGTGCTAGGGGTCTTGAGTTTGAATCTCTATATGTGCAAGGGGGATTTTTTTTGTTCTTGTGCCGGGAAGGAGTTTGAAATGTGGTAAAATACTGAGTGTTTGAGATGTGTAGGGTTAGACAGAGATAGAGTGTAGGGGATGATTGGGTAGGGTTTTGTGATCGTATAACTGATACTGTACTGATTACTGATACTATAATAGGCCAAGGCCTTAATGCATGACTGCACTTGTACTAAAATGGGCTAGGGCCCTAACTGAAACCGAATCTGAGACTGAAAAATAGCTTAGGCCCAGATTGTGATTGCTTTCTGTCTGCTTGTATATATGGGATTACACACTGAGTTTTCGTAAACTCACCCTTCTGATTTATCTGTACAGGTAATCCCCAGTCATAGGAGGATCGGTGAGGCGAAAGACTCGGCGGTGGCCACGCGACCTACTTTATTCCATTTAAGTGCTTAATTTTGATTTTGATTTTATGTTGGGGTTTTTACTGTATCACGACCTCTTTGGATTTATATTTTTAATTTGGGATTTTTATTGTTTTGATTTATAACTAGTAGTAGTAGGGATAATCGAGTTTTGAAAAAGAACCAAACGTTTTAACAAAATTCACTCAAATATGCAACTATTTTAAAAAACTTCCGCAATAAGTGTCATTTTGAAAATTAATAACGTTTTGAAAGAGAGTAACTTTATGAATTACGTTTTAAAAATGAACGACACGTACTGGAATTAACATAAAATAGTGTCAAGAGGTTATATAGGTAAGAGGTTTTTGACGACAACTCACTTTTTGTAAAATACTACCATGTGACATCGCCAAATTCGGCCATAACTTCTAGGTCGGGTTTGGAGTGTTACATTTAGTGGTATCAGAGCCAGATTGCAAAACTCAGCTGTGGATGTGGGTTTTTAAAATGTGATTTCTGAGAACCGATTCCTAAAAGTTTTTACTAAAAGTGTGGTATACCGAGTCTCCGACGCCGATCCAATAAGTTTTCTGAAACTGTGAATTTTTTAAACTGAAACTAAAACTATCTTTGATAGTATATCCTGAAACTGTTATAGGTAGAATATACTAAGACTATTATAGATAGCCTATACTGAAAACACTTAAAATAGTGTATACTGAGACTATAGAAAACTGATAGACATTGATTGACACTGCGATGTACGAGACAAACTTTACACTTCAGATACTATTTTCATAAAATATTTGTTAATAAACACTGGAACTGTAAACTAATGCATAAAACTATTAATACAGATGAAACGAAATTAGACAATGAGCACCAGAGGTACTCGCGAACAAGGTATAAGAGGCCGTGGTAGAGGCCGTAAGGGTGCTCGAGCTGGGTCTTCGTCATCTAGCAATCTGCCTAATTTGGATACTAGTGAGACACCGACTTCACCTGTGACTGAGACTGGGTCTCATGATCGTGTAGCTGGGGATGACACACTGTTCCAAGCCATGTTAAGGATTCTAGAGAGTGTCGTTAAACCCAATACTGGAGCTGGAGGCCGCGGGTCAGTTACGAAACGACTCTGTTCTAACGGAGCTGAGCTTTTCAGAGGTATTGCTAGAGCTATCCCTAATGTGGCAGAATACTAGATTGAGGCCATAAAGAGGATTACGGACGATCTGGACTGCACCCTTGAACAGAAGTTGAAGGGTATTGTATCGGTACTGCGTGATGAGCCTTATCAGTGGTCGCTTATTGTTAATGAGGGCACTCAGCCCGATCGACTAACCTGGGAGTTCTTTAAGGCTACTTTCCAAGGGAAGTATGTGGGAGCCAATTATGTAGATGCACATAGAAGGGAGTTCTTAAATCTAATTTAGGGAGCAGATTAGTGGCTGAGTATGAGGCCGAGTTTTTACGACTGAGCCGCTATACACGTGGTATAGTGGCAATTGAGTACGAGTGATGTGTTTATTTCGAGAATGGCCTCAGGGATAATCTGAGGGTTCTGATAAGTCTACAGAGGGAGCGAGATTTTGCTGCACTGGTTGATAAGGCAAAGATTTTCGAGGAAGTAAAGCGCACTGAGCGCTAGAACCGTGACAGAGAGAGAGGTAGGAATAAGAGGGATTTGAAGCCCTCGAGTTTCGTTCAGAGTCCTAAGAAAAAGGCCAGAGTTGATGGGCCGATCAGAGTTGGGGCTCCCATTGTTGCTACTAGATAGCCGCTGTGTACTGACTGTGGTAAACGCCATCAGGGCAAGTGTTGGAAAAGAACTAGGGCATGTTTGAGGTGCGATTCTCTAGAGCACCGTATTAGAGAGTGTTTATGGAGGTCCGATCAGATGCAAGCTCCGGACACTGGTATTGTACCACCACCGAGAGCAGTTCAGCAGCCATCGAGAGGTCGTGGTCACGCCAAAGGTGGTAATGGTTTAGGACATGGTCAGAAAACACCGGGCAGAGGTATTGGTCATACGGAGGCGAGGCAGCCGGCTCTAGTTTATGTTGCACGTTGTCGAGAGGATGGAGATACTTCGAACGTTATCACGAGTACGTTCTTTGTTTATAATGTACCTTATACTACATTAATAGATATAGGATCCACTCACTCCTATATAGCTTGTACCGTATCTAAAAACTTGGGTATACTGGTTGAGAGCACTACGAAGGAGGTGATTGTATTGAGTCTGCTAGGACAATCAATAAAGGTAAATAAGTTGTTTAGAGACATTCCTTTAGAGGTTCAAGGGGCTATTTTTCTGGCTGATCTGATGGAATTGCCTTTTGGAGAGGCTTGTACTGAGAATTGAGAAGGATAATGAGGTAGTTGTAATTGGGGAAAGTCGGAACTACTTATCAAATGTGATTTCTGCATTAAGGGCAAAAAAGTTGGTTCGTAGGGATGTGAGGCGTATCTGGCCTACATCAGTAGGGAACCGTCATTTTGTTTTCGTTTGAGGTCTTGGAGTGCTCGTGGTTAGGTTAGCAGCAGAAATAGACCAGGTGTGTAGTCGCAACACTAGAGACTGAAATCAACAAAAAATTAAAACGTGAGACTGTCGACACCACACGGGCATGTGGCCGCCCGTGTGGTTAGTCGTGTGATCGAACATGGGCGTGTGATCGGCGAGGCTGGCTGTGTGTGATACATAGGCCGGACCGAATTAGGTTGTGTTGGCCACACAAGCGGGTAGGCCCACACGGGTGAACCACGCGGGCGTGTGGGATTATTGGGCCAGGTCGTATGATCCATATGGCCAAGGTCATTTTGGGCCGTGTGGGCCACATGGGCCGACAACATGTGCATGTGGGCTCATTTTTCACTGTTTTGATGTTAAGGTTGCATGGGTCACCTGAGACGACTGTGAACCTACCGTAGGGTCGGTAAGCTTACCTAGACCCCTAATTGACTGAATGACTATTATATCCATGTACGATATATATTTATGACTGTATATTAAGCATGCTATTAAAACTGTACTGAATGCATGTATGATACCATAATTTGACTTGACATGATTGTATGATGCATTGCATGGGGATGGGTTTATATTGATCGGAAGAAGTGTACTGAAAGCCTTCGAGCCTAACTTACTGGCAGCTCAGCTGCATATTACTGTATAGTGCTGCATTCGATGCTACTTGGAGTGTAGGGATGGGTGGGTTGATTATATCCCCACATAGAGTGTAGGGTTGGACAGAGATTGAGTGTAGAGGCTGGCTGGGTAGGGTTCTGTGATCGTATAACTGATACTGTACTGATTACTGATACTATAATGGGCTAAGGCCTTAATGCATGACTGCACCTGTACTGAAATGGGCTAAGGCCCTAACTGAAACCGGATATGATACTGAAAAATGGCTTAGGCCCAGGTTGTGATTGCTTTCTGTCTGCTTGTATATATGGGATTACACACTGAGTTTTCCTAAACTCACCCTTCTAATTTATCTGTACAGGTAATCCCCAGTCATAGGAGGATCGATGCGGCAAAGGACTCAGCGGTGGCCACACGACCTACTTCATTCCATTTAAGTGCTTAATTTTGATTTTGATTTTATGTTGGGGTTTTTACTGTATCACGGCCTCTTTGGATTTATATTTTTAATTTGGGATTTTTATTGTTTTGATTTATAACTGCTAGTAGTAGGGATAATCGAGTTTTCAAAAAGAACCAAACGTTTTAACAAAATTCACTCAAATATGCAACTGTTTTAAAAAGCTTCCGCAATAAGTGACGTTTTGAAAATTAATAACATTTTGAAAGAGAGTAACTTTAAGAATTACATTTTGAAAATGAACGACACGTCATGGAATTAACATAAGATACTATCAAGAGGTTATATAGGTAAGAGGTTTTTAACGACAACTCACTTTTTCGGAAAACACTACCATGTGACATCGCCAAATTCGGCCATAACGTCTAGGCCGGGTTTGGGGTGTTACAGAAGAACCGATTGGAAATATATAATTAAGGTTCAAATAATTAATAAATAAGTCTAACTCTTCGTCTACTAATTACAACATTATTTAATCATGAAGTCAATCCACTAAAAGTACCATGATTGAACTCTCCCTTAGTATATATCATTTCGAAAACAACCCATTTTATGTTCATCCAATGACCTTATCATGTGTGCGTTACACTCATAGGATATTTTTTTTATCTCTTTAGGTTAAATTCATTCACGAAATATGATCTTGTTTTATCTCATGGTAACCATTATATTTTCCTTCATGGAAAAATCGATTACTAACACATAGTAATTAAATCATTTTTCCTTAAAAAATAACCCGTGGTCATGTTACTTTTTAATCAATCATGTAATACCGATGAAAGGATATCTTTTACCTTATATTGTGTTATGAATTCTACTATTTCAAATGAGGCCATACCATACAAAAGTCTTATACTCACCATACCAGCTTTTGGCTCTATTACTAATTGAATTAGGCTTTCAATATATCAAAATATATGAATCACACCACAAACGTCACAAGCGACTAAATCTATAAATGGATATAATATAAATTCAACTTGGACCCTCTCTGACTTAATGTCAGTCCCTTGGATCAATTTGCTCAGTTTTGATTCTTTAGACTACGGGCCATTTTGATTACCTACTAATATAAGTTGTCTTCTTGCTTTATTATTCGATCACATGATGAAACTTGATATTAGTTAAAGATTAGGTAATCAGTGAGCTAATATTTGCTTGTACCTTTTGCTTTGCATGCAAAAACCATTGAGGGAAAATGCAAAAGATAATAATGTAAATGATAGAATTTTATTAAATCAATCTGTACAAAAAAATTACAAGTATATATGACAAAATAACTACACAAAGGGCACTAGATCCTGACGCCATCTTGCTAGGGTGTCACGTGGTTTAGGTTATGGTTTTGCTTTTGGTGAATATTAGAGGCCCTCTATTCTTCGTCATTCATCTTGTTTTGTCTTGCCTCTATGTGACTAATAATTCTTGCATGCTATATTGAAGCAACTCTTGTTGTTGCTTATATGTTTGTTGTTGTTGCTTTTGGAATTCATGAGCTCGCTTGAATTGTTATTGTAGGCTTTGGAATTGTTCTTACAACTCTAAGAGCTGTTGGGAGATGACATTCTAATATAGGTTGTGTATGTTTGATTTTGGTAGTTTGGATAGGTTCATAATACCTCTACCGATACGAGTATGATGGGGCATAATAATTATAAGGGTTATAGTAGTACGTTCCAAAATTTTGGTCTGTCTGAGTTTGGTTAACATTTTGGGTTTGGTTTTAAGCTTGATCAGCAGGGACAATGTTTTTGGGTTTGCCATCAGAGAAATATCATGACGGGTATGAGCCCACACTCACCTAAATATTTGAATCTAACAAGGCAACGAGGAAGGTAGAGTTGGGTGGTTCACCTTGTTAGGTACAAGACGGAGAGCCATCGTAGATGGTGTTTCGAGGAGGTGAGCTTTGAATTGGGAAAGAAGATTGAGGAAGAAGAGAGAGAAAAGAGAGTCCCCTTATTCTGTCAAAGCTGAGGGATTTTATACTCTAAGTTGCAGTGTTGAGGTGCCACACTATCGAGTCCCTATTAGCAGGTTAAGAACAAGTGACCAAGTGGTCGCCATTATATGCCTAGGTAGGGTGGTAATTGGACGTGTTTTCAATCACTATAGATGGGATATTGGGATGAGATAGTTGAAGTTAGAGATGACAATAAGTAAGTAAGGTCCACACGAGTATCAAGTCAAAGAATGTCTCTATAAGGTGTTTTGAGGAGTAAGTGAGACGTCGTGAGTGCCACACCAACGAGTGTAATTAGAATTTTGAATCCACCCCGTAACTAATGTGAAAATGAAATAAAAAGGTAAGAAAAGTATAATTACAATTTTAGAGGTAGACAATCAATGCATCAACGTTTATGCAAAATCAAAGAGTTGATGGAGATGAATTCATCGGGGGATAAAAAAAGTTGCATGGAGATTAAGCGTCATGGGATTCATAAAGAAAAATGGAGAAGAGAGACTATGTATAAGGCTGAGAAACAAGTGAAAATTGAGTCTGATATTCCAGTTCTATTTTATTAGTTTTGATTTGTCATTACTTGAAATTATTCAATGCGATTTTGATTTTTGATTCATAAAATAAAAATATATATTATTACCTGAACCAAACCAAACCAAACCAAATTTTATTTTTTATTTAATTTACAATTAGCTTTTGTTTTGCTTCTGCAATTTCTATGATATAAAATAAATATTAAATATATAAATTAGTAAAACTAACTTAAAAATATATAAATTATTTTTATTTGAAAAAAAAACCAATGAACCGAACTTGTGAAATTCTGTACAGTTCAATTACTTTAATATTTGATTCGATTTTGTTTGATTTGTTAAAATCACATATTGTTTTGTTTTGTTAAAAAGAAAAAAGAAAGAAAAGAGAGACAAGACACATTTGTGCAAATGATTGTCTTGGATCATACATTATCTCAAGCTCAACCACCGGGCAAAACAGCAAAACTGACGACTATAGACAATTAGATTGATCTAAAATTCATACCATATGACATAGTAAGAAATAAACAAAAGGTAAATGTTAAGGAAACCTGTACAAGTAAAACTCTGATTATCATTACTTGAAGCAAGGCAGGCTGACGACTCTCATTCCCTTCCACAAAATAAAGCTCATTTCGATCTGAACCTGATCCCTCCATTGACCTTGTAGTTTACGCCATCCTCCCCAATAATCTGAAAATCGATGACAAATTATTTAACTGCAACAGAGGAGCATTAACATCCCAAGCTGTGTTTAATATTGTGTCAACTTGGTTCTTTACTCTCACAAGTCACAAACTTCAAGAATTGGAGAAAAGATTTAACAGCCTGAACACAACAATTTAACCTTTTTATATAACTAGATATCTGATAAAATTCAATCTTGGGGGCACACCATCAGACTTGCTGCAGAACCAAAAACCAATATGTATCTGCAGCATACCAAGCGTCATTGATCAAAAGTCTGGTTTAATATCATTTCCTGTAACATTAAAGTAGAACTTGTCACTACTCTGTAGACATAAGTATATACATATTAAACATGCCAGGTGATGCAAAGCATAATATTTCGCACAAGGAATAGAAGCTGTGGCAGTTCATTTGAGATGCAAATAAAATAAGACACTGCAATGTGTGTGTGTGTGGAGGCACCATGCAAAGCCCAAGAACTTACACAATCTGCAAGACAGACAAAATTTTAGTCCTTATTTGTTGGGTATAGTAAATTGGAGCCAATAAGTCCAAGTCTAAGCCTTGTCCTAAGTTAATCAATGTACCCTGGGCAAACCTATGCAGTATAATCAACTAAAATAAACTCAACTTAACAGAGGCAAACCTGACCGCAGATAGGGCAGGTGTCACTTCTTTCCATCCACTCCAAAATGCATGAGAGATGAAAATGGTGTTCACATTTAGTGATAAGTTTTGGATTCTCTGTGCCATACTCTGCATGAGCAAATACCATAAGCAAGCCATTACTTATGAGCTGTTAAAGTATTAACAAGGAAACTGCCATTATTTTTAATATGCACAAATCAGTGAGCAGCAGCACAGGGTACAGATCTAGCTTTACTGGCAATTAAAGCCTTAGGAAAAGAGATTACATTACCTTCAAGACAAATAGGACAAGCATCCTCTTCTTCTGCCGTTGATTCCTTAGACTCGGTTAATTTTGAGACTTCTGATTTCCTTGGCGAAAGAAGCAAACCAGACTGTGTTTTGCAGTCAGATTCCTCAAGATCTTCACATGTTGGCAGAGTCTCGAAACTACCTCTACTAAGAGTTTCTCTGAAGGACTCCGAATCGGTTGATTGTGGACATCCCAAGACCACATCATATGGCAATGGTGCAGGAGGTGGTCTAAAGGTGTCAGGTACTTCTAAATCCAAATTAACCAGGAATCTTGCAGCCATTGCGGAGGCTGATCCATCATGAGGTGTTACAGACTCATTCTCTTCCAAAGCTGGTGGACACTGCAGGAGTTTTAAAATTCAAAGAATGATTTTTAATAGATAGAAATTCTCAGAACTCTTATATCACAATAGTAGAAAAAGGAGATTGCCACCAACACAAATTAGAAACTATTAGGAAGCAATCATCATCTAATGGGCTAGTGGCCACTGAAACAAGCAACACAAGGTTCAAGAGTGAATTAAAGTAAACTAAAAGAATCAAATAAGTCAAAGCAGAAGATCACAACTATTTTCAGAAATTTGAGCATGCATAACATGTAACATTCAGCTTGCACCTAACATCAAGGAGATCAAAGGACAGAATGAAGTTTATAGTTTTGGCAGAAAATCCTCAAGTCAGAAAAGGCTTCCACCATCCATCAGACTCAAGATCAGCAGCAGACCACAGATTCTACAACTAGTTCAAGTAAAGAAAGGAAAGAAAAGGAATTAAGAATAACAGTTTCATCGAATAATCAATTTCGAAGGAAGAGTGAATTAGGGGTAGTTCAGAATACTAGTGTTTGCTCCGTTTTCCATCTGTTATAATGGATGGTAATAAGTGATTACATCCAATATTCCTAAAGAGAACTTCCATTTCTCTACTGTGAACTGTGAAGCAAGAAAAAGTCATAAGATACCACAGGCATTAGAAATATTTATAAGATGAGCATATTACTAACATAGTAATACACAGGTGTCCCATGCAGAAGAGGTTTCCTGGAAGAACAACAGCAGCCTCCCATATCCCACAATTGTCTTTGTCATTCACCCAATGCAAATGGAGCTTGTTGCATTTTCCCCTGTTATTTGATGTCAGTGGATAAATAGATTATTATAAGTTCAACACATGGGGGACAAAGAAAACAACTTAAAAGGTAAAACAAAACAGGTAATGTACTAGTTCAAGAACCATGAAAAAGCCAAGGAATACATCAAATAACCATGGTCAACTTTCCATTTGAAAAGAGCATAGCGCCAGTGGTAGAATAATCAAACAAACATCATTAAAAGTTTACATAAAGAAAGCAAAAAATCTTCAGAGAATTATCACACCAGAGTCTTTGGTTAGCTGGGGATAACAAGCTAGCAGGTTAACGAAAAGAACTGAAGTATGCCTTAGCAGACAATTTACAACCTGAGAAAGGAAAAAACAAACAGGCACTCAATAATGCCCCATAAGTGGAGAATAAACACGAGGTTAAGTTATCCGATGTGTTGTAGTGCCTCTGGAAGGAAATTTGTCAGTAAAATTTTAGCATTTCATGCAAAATCCGGCTGGTTATAAGCTGGAAAACATGAAATTTAGCCTCTTAGCCAAATGTCCAGCTTATCTAAAAATGGAACATAAAGCAGACCCTAAAGAACTAAAATTGCAAACATCACAAGCAAATTAATAACTTTCACACTTTTGACATCTATTGTCCATAAAGACAATCCAAACATCACTATTTGAAGCTAAGTAGAACACCTAACAGTTAAAACCAAATCGCAGAAACAGTTTCAGATTAAAAAAAACCCGAAATTAATCACAAATTAACTGGAATAACAACAAATAGAGAAATAATCCTATAAAAAATCAAAGAGATGGAATTCATATCAATTTCATAAATCCTAATTCAAGAGGTCTGGGATAGGATAAGGGAAAAGTGATATATAACACGAGGGGAAAAAAGAAAAAATTTTCTAATCAATAAAAAGCGATTTCATCAGTGAGGAAAAAATAGTAAAGATTTAACCTATGGCAGCGGCGGCGGAGATGAGAAGAGGCCGAGAATTCTAGCTAAATTTCTAACTTTAGAAGAGTGGAAAGGAAGAGAGGAAGAGGATTCGCGGAAATAAATTTTTTCCTTTTTCCTTTACCTTTCTTTTAAATTTTTTTTTATTTTTGTATATAGTAGTATAGTCTATTAAAAGGGTTAATATGTAATTTACTCCTTGAATTTGTTCAAAAATATCTAGTTGGTACTAAAAGTTTTTTATATTTAGTTGGTATTTAAACTTGTATTGTCACTTAAATTAGTATCTTCGCACTAACACTATTAATTTATATTAATATGGTATTAATAACTAATATGATGATGGTATCTCAATATGTCATGTGATGAGAATAAATTAAAAATTTTTAAAAATAAATAAATTAATAAAAAATATAATTTTTTGTCCAAGTTTGGAAAAATTATAATTTTTTTATTAATTTATATATATTTAAAGTTTTTTTAATTCTTGAAATTTATATTTACCATGTGACATACTAAAAGGTTGCAATGTGTCACCAATAGATTGATTATCAGTGCCATGTCAATATAAAATAATGGTATTAGTGCAGAGATACCAATTTAGGTGATGGAATACAAATTCAAGTACCAAATACATCAAAAAAAATTAAAGTACCAAATACATCAAAAAAAATTAAAGTATCAACTAAATACTTTTGGACAAATTTAGGGTGCCTTTAGATAGACAGTGTGTTTAACTCCGGTAATGTAAAAAATAACGGTAGTGGTGAGATTAGTTATTATAGTTGTGAGGTAAAAGATTTCACCGCACCACAGCCACTGCTCATCCAAAGGGTGCTTCAATCGGTAGGCGCTCCACCATGCACTCTTTCTTATAATTTGTTTGTTTATTTTAAAATTGGGTAAATTACAACAACAATCCTTACACTTTTATTAAAATTACATTTTGATCATCAAACTTTCAAAAGTTACGTAATAGAATAACGTTATTGAATTATTACATTTTGATCACTCTTCCGTTAACATCCATTTAAAGGGATGTCACGACACATTAATTCAAAAGGTTAATAACTAATTTGCCCTTAAATTATAACTAAAATATTATTTTGATGTTTTTAAAAATTTTCTTAACAATAATTCTAAAAACTTTTAAATTTTCTAAACATAAATAAAAATTATAAAAATAATTAAAATTTATAAAAAAATATTTAAAATACTAAGAATAAAGTGAGAAAATTTATAGAAACACCTCTCTTTTTATCCTTCTCCTCCATCATCAATCTCATTATTTTTTTTACGGGTGAGTTAAGAGAGATAACATGAATTCAATCCATTTTATTTATACTTTCATAATAATTATACTAAAAATATAATATTTAAATCAAAATCTAGGCTAAATAAGGCCAATAGGCCTTTTTTTAATTAATTAGACCTTTAGGCCATTTTTAAATTTAATTAGGGAAATAGGTTGTTTTTAGGAGAAAGAAAGGGAAAGCATGTCTAGCCTTTCTCTCTCTAAGGTTAGGGATTTTATTTTTTTAGGGTTAGGATTTTTATTTTTTTAAGATTTAGAGTATTTTAAAAGTGTTCAGGGTTTTCGACTGAAACGGTGAAAGTTCTTAAGTAGTTTTGAGGGGTCGTGGGGAAATCTGATTTCGGGGTAATAATGCTTGATACGATTAGGGGTCGAAGTCTAGATGGAGATCCCATCCGGCGGTCGTGATGCGATCACGGGTTTGAGTATAACCGGGAGACTAGGTGACGATCGTTACACGGTCAGGATTTCAAGTTTTTTGGATACTCGCAAACAATGCCTTATATATACCATACATAAGATTGACACCATAATCATACAAAAAAACTCTGAAAACTTCAAGTGTAATCAACGTAATTTTTCTCTATTTCTAACCAGTCGGTATCTTTAACCTTTCATTCTCGTTCAAAGGCTGACACTGAGATGGACACAAGAGGGCTCCAAGGTGGAGAACAGATGTTCCAGCACAGTATAGGTTAAAATCGGATCGGTGCGACAGCAGTTGTAGTTATTAATGGGTTGTGTAATAAAGACAACTATTGTTGACTCGAAAGGAGCATCACCTTTACTACACCGGAACAATTGCTACCTGCTTGAGAGTTCTTTTGCGTCTATGACGGTGTCGACCTTCGAATAAAAAGGAAGGTTAAAGGTACCGATCGCCTAGAAATGGAGAAAAAAATTACACCGATTATAGCAGGAAGCCTCAAAGTTTTTCCTTATGAATATGTGATAATACTCTAAAATGACATACTTTTACGTGTTAATTGCATATATATTTTGAGTATGATTCTACTAATTTGTGTTTTTTATTGTTTTTTATCTTGTAGGGATTAAATTGAAGGAAAAAGGAAATTTAGGGACAAAAAGCATAAATTTAAAGATAAAATGGGCTAGCATGCGAAATAGGAAAGAAGTGGTGCCAAAAATACAAAGTGTGAAAGACTTAGGGCAAAAATTCAAAGAAGAGATTTATAAACAATAACACTCTATTTCAATTTGAATTTTATTAGGATTATTGTTAGGATTATTATTTAGATTTAATTTCATCTTTTATCTTTATTTATCTTTTAGAGTTTTAATAGGAACAAATTAGGTTTTTTGTGTACTATAAAGAAAGGATGAAGTGACAAAAAGAGGGACTCATCTCCGTCTCCCTAAAGTTCTTAGTTTTTTTTCTTTTATTTATTCAATAAAATTCTATTTTATTAAGCTTATTTCTTTTTCCTCAAAAGGCATGAGCCACTAAACTCATCTAGCCAAAGGTTGTCGAGATTCCTCAAAAAAGGCTCATGAGGCTTAGAATTTGCACTTAGCCTTCTCATTGAGTATTCATCGTTTCTCCGCATTACAGGACTAATGCTTCCGTCCATGATACATGAAATGTGTGCGGCTCGGAGCGATATCACATCACCTACGACTCAAGAATACCTTGAACGTAAACAAAATACTTTTAGAAATAGAAATGTTAAGATCAGGAAATAGTTTATAATGGAGAAATAGAGAGGATTGGGGAGAAATTATATGATTGAGGGATAATGAAGTTTGGTGTGTGTAAGCCATTTTATAGTCGCAAGGAAGGGTCTATTTGCAAAGAAAAACCTTGAAAGTGCTAGAACATATTCTAAACATGTTTAAAGCGTTCGGATTATTTGAAGTGTCAGGCTTTTCCTCCTAGGGAATAGGAAATTTGTTAGAGAAAGATCGCCCAATTGAAGGATCTCTATGTACAATCGGCCGTACAACCAGAGGTGCAATCGGAGGTGCATTTGGACATGTATTCGGAGGTGTGGGCCTATAGGCTTCCTCCTCATCGTCATCAATGAGTGAATATGTACTTAGCACAGCCCTCTAGGCAATCGTTTCTTTGGTATCAACAATGTCATCATCTTCCTCTATGGTCGATTGTTGCGTCGTCTTCACCTGTCATCGTGTATTTGTCACTCCCGCATTCAATGGTTGTAACGATGAGCCATTCCCATAAAACAGTGATGCGTGCGGTGTTTGGGTCACTATAGGCATGTAACCATAAAGTGCCCCAAATCTCGAGTACATTAGAAATGTACCGAGAATTGACATCGTCATCAACTACTACATGGGCGTTTGTATCGGTATCATCATCAGCGTCAATGTATACGTCAGCGTCTATCCCAACATGAGGTTCGACATTAACATCTGCATGGGGGTGTAGTATGCGGGGGATGTCAGTGCCATGAAATATGTCCCTGCGAGAGTAGAAGAACTAGCCACGTGCGGCGATGGTGCTTATGAAAAAAATATAGGGTTACTTAATTGAATGGGAATAAGTGGAGCGAACTAACTCGAATATTGTGTAGCCACAGGCGGCGTATCTTCTGCTAAAGTGAATGACGAACCCGTAGTGCGACTGCATCCCCTCCTACGCTGTTGTGGCAGTCAACATTGCCTCTTCACTCGAATTTTCCTACTCCTCGCCTCTAGTGGTAACATATACGACTTGCTGACGGCTGTGAACCATGCCAAGTAATCATCAGCTACTATCGTGTCCATTGAGAAAAATAGTTGGCGAACGGGTAAGGATTGCATCTTATGATCCCCACTTCAATGTACTCTTCGTGCTACACTACCTAGTCATTGTTGTTTTCCCCCACATGTCCACCTTGTGCAGCTCCTTCAAGTCTCATAGTGACGATGAAATTTATTACCTTTACCCGAATTGTCGTAACACCCGATCCAATTCATGCATTTCCACCATCACGTATACTACCAACGACACCTTGATGTCCTACAACTGCTGATTGTCAAACACTTCCAATGGGATGCAATATATAATATCGATGTCGATGTAGGTATCCATTCAAACTAAAAAGCAAAATTGTAAATATCATTATGTATGATATTTTTTACAAATCATTATGTAATTAATATAGGTTCAAAAGAATAAATAACTAAGTTCGGCTTCTGAGCGTTGATCTAACAATAGCCTAATAACTTTTAGCTTCTTGGGCAGTCCCACATAGCTCTGCCTATGGTTCCACCTGTACAAGCAATATGTTAGTCAAAATGTATAATAAAAAAATTACTATACAGATTACGTATTTGTTAATAAATGATGTTTATCTCGTCACCAATGGGAACATGTATGGGACGGTTACCTTAGGACGTAGAAATAATAGTCGCCACCAGGCTTACGACTACAGTAGGAGCAGCCAACCATTGATCGACATCGCATTCGATATCGTGGCCCGACACATCTCCCGGTATAACGTGGACAATATGTCAAATCCCCAACTTAGTTTTCCCTACTCATTGAAGTCCATTAGATATAGTAGCCACCTTACATGCACTAAATTTTGAGATATGTTAGGCATTAAAATGCCCCCGATTGACCTCATGATGTATACTCGAGCGCATTGTTCTATGACCTCCTCCATTCGGTCTTTAGGGAGCTCGTCAAAGTTATCTTTCAACCAGTTCATCGATATTCGATCACATTCGAACTTGTCTAGGACCTTCCCCAACAGTGATGTGCAGGTGTCCACTTTACTCGAAACGATCGCTGATCCCGTGATGATTGGCTCATTCACTGGCAGACTGAGTTGTAGCACTACATCCTCGAGTGTGATTGTACACTCACCGCATGAAAGGTGAAAAGTGTGTGTTTCGAGGCTCTATCTTTCCACCGACGCGCTGATTAGTGCCAAATCGAGTTTGCAGCTCCTGGAAATGTGAGATGCATGTAAGAATCCAACCGCTTGCAAGTGGCCATGAATTTCAGGGATCGCAAGCTTTCCCATATCATGAATGAAACCTTCCAGAACATGATAATCCGCCTATTTACACAATAAAAATAATTTCAAATTAAAAAAATTAACATTATTGAAATTAACAAAATTTAAATTTCCATCTTACCATTACTGCTTGGGCGGCGAAAATATGCTTGTTTTCGAAGTAGATTAGAGAGATGACCGTTCGTGAAAAATTGATTTTGAATAAATACAATACGAGATAATTAATAAAAATATTAATTTTAAATGAAAATATCGAACACAATCAAAATGATAAAGTTGAGAGACTTGAGAGGGTTTGAGAGAATTGAGAGAAGGATGTGAATGAAAAAAAAAGAAATTTGGGGGGATTTATAGGGTAAAAAAATTATCGTTGGTATTTTTATTTTTATTTTACCACTGAAGGAAAGCGCATCCAGCTACGCGTGCTTCTTGACACCTTTGCAAAAAGCTTACCCAGCTAAACGCGCTTTCTATTTAAATCGGCATATTTTTCTAATTAATTTTAAAACCAGCCTAAAGGGCTAATTAATTTTAAAAAAAAGGCCCATTGGAATTATTTAGCCCAAAATCTATCATTCCCATTTTAAAAACAAAGTCCACTCATTTCCCCTTTCACTTTCTTATCATCTTTTTTCTTTCTCTATCTTTCTCTCTCTATAGTGGGTTTAAAGTAGAGGCGATCATAGGCCGAATCGGGCCTCAAAATTTCAGGCTCAATTTTTAAGTCTGACCTGGCCCGAAATATGAGCCTAAAAATTTGCCCAATCCCTACTCAAATTATAATAATTAAGCCCGAGCTCAGCCCGACCCGACCCATATTTAAAAAAAGCCATTAAACTATTTTACCTTATTTAAAAAAGCTCTTGTACTTTTGTTTTATCCAAATAAATCCTTAAACTTTAACCGGTATCTAAATAACCCCTTAATCTTTTAACTTAAATCCAACTAAATAGTTATTGCATAAAAGTATACTATTATCTCTTGTATTGCATTTTAAAGTATTTAATATTTAATATCCAAACAGTACGAAAAGGAGCAGTTATAGTAGCTTTTTAGCTCTTTACAATGATATCATGACAAAATTCTTTTTAAAAATGAAAAATGATATAAAATACATAAATCCTGAACTTCAATCATGGTTTAGTACAGTTGAGTCATGGCGTTAACTTCTTTAGTCCGAAGATTCGAATCTCAACATCCATAATTTCACTATTTTTGGATTGGGTATTCTTTTTGTTATAAAATAACACAAAATCATCCATGAAAGAACTTTTCATTAGAGACGATAGATTGTATATGTGTTTGTGTGTGCATGTAAACTTATTTTCTGAAGTTTACTCATGATTCTAGTTAGAGCAACTAGGTCATTAACTACTACTATTAGAGTAATTAATGTGATTGGGTTCAGTGGCAGAGGAGACGGTAGGGAAAGGAAGAAAGTGAAAAGGAGATGGTTCATTAACAACAACCCCCATTTTTTTAAAAAATTTTCCTTCATTTTCTTGATGACCAAACAGAATGAAGAAAATGAAAAGGAGATTTCTTACCTAAGTCGGCTGAGGAAATTAGATGGGTGCCGACGATAGAGGAAGCAGGTGGGAGGTGGAGGTGGTGAGCAGCGCCGACGGACAGTGGCACTAGACAGGTGGAGGTGGTGACACTTGGAGATTTTGGTTCAGAATTAAGAATAAAAGGGAGGGGGCACAGGAGATAAATGGTTGGTAAAGCTAAAACTAAAAATTAAAAATAATTAAATAAAATAATTAGTATATAATTTAGGCTGGGCCCGAGAAAAAAATCTTATATGAGGCTTGATCTGTTTAAAAAACGAACATTATTTTTTGTCCAATATTATTTTTCGGACCTATATTTTAACTCAAATTCTTTCATTTTTCGGACGAACCTTCAGGACAGGTCAAGTAACTCAGCCCATGATCAGGTCTAGTTTAAAGCTCTTAGTTTTTATCATTTTAAACAAAAATTTAACTCCTTATTTTTTTTATTGGCATTTTTCTCATCTTCCATTTACTTTTCTTTTAGAAAAGTACTTTTTATTTGTTCTTATTCTGATCGTAACTGTAACATCTTTTATGGGTTTTCATTTTATTTCAAAAATAGGGTTAATTTACCAAAAAAGTCAATTTTTTTATAAAATTACCGAAATGGGCCGATTTTTTAATTATTTACCGAAATGGGCCATTTTCCCCGAAATCGCGTCCACGTCAGCGCGATGTCAGGGGACGTGACAGGAGGTCGCGCTGACGTGGACGCGATGTGGACGCGCGTGTGAACAGTGCCCAACGGTCAAAAAATTGACCGTTGCCCCCCCCAACGGTCAAATTTTTTTTTACTATATAAACCCCCACCGCTTTTATTTTCACAAACAAATTCAATATCAATTTCCTTCAAAAATTCTCTCAATTCCTTTCAAAAATTCTCTCAATTCTCTTCAAAATTTCTCTTAATTTCCTTCCAAAATTCTCTCAAACTCTCAAATTCCTTCCAAAATCCTCTCAATTTCCTTCAAAAAATCTCCAAATCCATATTAAATTTCTTTTTCCATTAAATTTCATTTTTTTAAAGAAAATTTTAAAATTTTTTATTTTTTTAAATAATTTTAAAATTTTTAATATTTTCAACAATGGCCGGATCATTGATTCATCTTGATAGGAATCACATATCGGTGGAGCAAATGAACATGGTAAGTATTAAATTTAAATTTTAAATTTTATTTAAGATATTTTTATTTATGTATTTTTAGATATTTATTAATTTATTTTTTGTTATAAAAGGCTGAAGATCGGTTATTGGAATGCTATATTCGGAATATGCATGCTCCTCCATCACCGTTAGTAGAGAACTACCTGCGGGAAGCGGGATTTTGGCACGTGACGACAGTAGGCCGGGGATGCAAGTTGGAGCCGAAACTGATCAGTGCGTTGATCGAGAGGTGGAGGCCTGAGACGCACACATTTCATCTTCCATGTGGAGAGTGCACTATCACTCTAGAAGATGTCCATCTGCATTTGGGATTGCCGGTGGATGGGCACCCAGTGACCGGGTCTGCCCAATCTAGCAATTGGGAGGCGGTGTGCTACGAGCTTTTGGGCGCCGTTCCGGATAAAATGGATGGAGGTAAGGTGGAGATGGGCTGGTTACGTGCCACCTTCCCCGGTCTGAATGAAAATTCAACCGAGATTGAAAGAATCCGATATGCTCGATCATACATTCTTCAAATAATTGGAGGCTATCTCATGGCCGACACATCACGGAGCCGTGTACATCTAAGGTGGCTGCTAAAACTCGTTGATTTTAGAGCAGCCGGTGAATTTAGTTGGGGGTCTGCCATCTTGGCAACATTATATCGGGAGATGTGCGGGGCGACCAAACCGAGAAGAGCAAAAATCGGAGGTTGCCTGTCACTACTGCAATCATGGGCACGGTTTCGCTTTCCATTTCTACGTCCTCGAGTGAACCACCCATATACATTCCCACTCGTAACGAGGTAAATTTTATATTACATTTTGAAATTGTTATGTAGATTTTGTAAGAATAAAAGAATTCTAAAATTTTATTTAATTAGGTGGAACCATCCGGCAAGTTATCGTGGATTACCGACTGAACTTGAAGATATACGGCTTCTATTGGAGCAACGATCGGAAGCAGAAGTAAGTATTATTGCAAATAGATATTTCCATACATTCGCTAGTGGATTGATATTTAGTATTTAGTATTATGTATATATGTAATATTTCTATCATGTTCATGTAGTTTCAATGGACACCATACGAGGATCCGGCAGTCTGGGCAGTAATCCTGGAAGAGTTTTTACAAAATCCGAACGCTTGGCACGTGAAAGTGGTGTTGATCAACTATGCAACTGTGGAGCCCCACCAGACAGACAGAGTCCTACGACAGTTTGGATGTAGACAACCGATCCCTGCGGACCCTGAGGAGTTTGACGAGCACCACAAAATCGACCTTCGGCTATTAGGTACGGATTGGCCATTATACTAGTCAGTGTACATAGAAATGTGGGAAAATCGGAATGAATGTCTACCTACTCGGGACCCAATCATCGTCCCCGAGTTAGCGTGCATTCCAGAATACATGCCATGGTTTAGGGCTCATGGGAAGCCGTATTTACTTATGCCGAAGGAGAGGCGACGGCAAATACGTGTCGGAAGGGAAAGGCGCGGGCCTCAAAATCCAAGGGGACAAGACTACGAGGGCAGCCCCTCAACGAGGCCCAGACATTCACCCGGTTCATCATCAGCGACCATGCAATCACCGTCCCCAACGAGAGCACCGACGCAGTCACCTGGCGCAGCAATTCAACAAATGATACCCATGCATTCACCTTTCCCTACGATGCCAGGTATGTTTCCTAGCCTTTATATGTACCCTAACCCGTACGTGTATCCTTTTCCGAATCCTATGGCAGGTTGGAGCCAAATGCACGGATCAGCTCCATTTACTGTAATGTCGAGCGGACCACCGATAACTAGGCCATCGGCGCAGGAGGGGTCGCAAAGGGGGCCGTCGGGGAGCTCTCCTTTTTACCAATCGCTAGCAACGCATGGCTTTCAAACTCAGTCACCGTTCATGATGCAAACACCTCCACATACACTATTCTTTGAAGGAGGATCATCGTCCCAAGTCCGACAAGCAGATGCCGAACCGGAAGAACAACAATCACCACCCGAGGAAGAACAACCGCCGTCGAAAGCTAGAGGAAGGAGGAATCCAACGCGTAACCGTCGACCCCTGCCATGTGGAACCGAATCCCCCGGTCATAGACATTGATTACCGTATTAAAATTTATCATTTGATGTAATGAAATAGAAGTTTATGACGATGTAATACACATAGAATTTTTTCCGAGTTATTTTGACATTATTTGATTAAAAACCCTAACCCTAACCTAATTTAATTAAAAACACTAACCCTACTTAATTAAAAACCCTAACCCTAACCTAATTTAATTAAAAACCCTAACCTAATTTAATTAAAAACCCTAACATAACTTAATTAAAAAACCTAACCTAACTTAATTAAGTTAAAAACACTAACCTAATTTAATTAAAAACCCTAACCTAATTTAATTAAAAACCCTAACCTAATTTAATTAAAAACCCTAACATAACTTAATTAAAAAACCTAACCTAACTTAATTAAATTAAAAACCCTAACATAACTTAATTAAAAACCCTAACCCTACTTAATTAAAAAACCTAACCTAACTTAATTAAATTAAAAAACCCTAACATAACTTAATTAAAAACCCTAACCCTAACCTAATTTAATTAAAAACCCTAACCTAATTTAATTAAAAACCCTAACATAACTTAATTAAAAAACCTAACCTAAGTTAATTAAATTAAAAACCCTAACATAATTTAATTAAAAACCCTAACCCTACTTAATTAAAAACCCTAACCCTAACTTAATTTAATTAAAAACCCTAACATAACTTAATTAAAAACCCTAAGCTAATTTAATTTAATTAAAAACCCTAACCCTAACCTAATTTAATTGAAATCCCTAACCTAACCTAATTTAATTAAAAACCCCAACCCTAACCTATTTTACATGAAAACCCTAACCCTAACCTATTTTAATTAAAATCCCTAACCCTAACCTAATTTAATTAAAAACTCTTACCCTGATTTATCATTTTATTTGAAATCCCTAACCCTAACCTAATTTAATTAATGTAAAAACCCTAACATAACTCAGCGGATTTGATAATCTTACTAACCATTTAAGAAATTGTAGTTTTACATAATGTTGGATTTCGTAAAATGTTTTGACTAGTACTAACATTTAAGAAATTGTAGTAATTTGATAATTTTACCAACAATTAATACAATTATCAATTAATAATTGAATAAAAGGTAATTTCTTCTATAATTACATTCAACTATTACGATTAGGGCATGATCGACTTGTATGGCCTGGGTTCCTACACCATCCGCACAACTTCTGTTGACTGGATGTTTCTCGGATATCCATATTGTTCCGTATTCTAGTGGAGAAAGGTCGACCCTTCGGCTTGCAACGCAATTCTCTATCCGATAACAGCTTAAAAGGAGCAACAGATACGGGTGGCCACTTACGTTCATCTGGGACCGGTGGGAAAACGTGTCTCCATACGTTGTACATGTTTTCTAATTTGTACACTTTGTCCACATAACTCAGCGGATCCAGACGGAGTTTCTGACAGGCTGCAATAACATGAGCGCATGGATAACGGAGTGTATCGAACTTCCCACAGTCACAGGTCCTGTTTCGCAAGTGTACACGATATTGCCCGCCAACAACGCCTTGGTGCGGTATGTCGAACTCCGTCACGCGAAACCATAAATTGTCTCGATCGTGACACACAGCGTGCATGATATTTGCCCTCGCCTTCGCCTTGTTAATTTCTTGAACTACCTTACTACACCATACATGCCCACCCTGCATCTGGCCTGCATAAGTTGCTGCTCGCTTTGGAAATAGTGCCGCTAAACGGAAATATGTCTCTCGCACAACCGCTGTTATCGGTAGATGGCGCGTTCCTTTAAGAACAGAATTTATGCATTCTGCCAGGTTCGACGTCATATGGCCATATCGTAAGCCTCCGTCGTATGCTTGTACCCACTGTTCGAAACGTATGTTGCAAAGGTAGTCCGCCCCTTCTCTGTTTTGGGATCGCAAGATTGCCAACATCTCATGAAAACGATCTTTATTCATTTCATACCCTACCAATATAAGAATATAGCGAATATTTTATACCCCTTCTACCAATAAAATAATTCAATTTGACAAACGAAATAATACAGTTATACAGTAAATACCTATGTTGGTCACTTGTCGTCGTTCCGTCTTAGATGGATATTGCCTGTAGTAGTTCGAAGCAACGTGTCTCAGGTAATATCTATGGTGTGTACGCTGCCACAAGCTTCCCTCTCGATCAAATGCAGCTAGTATACCGGCGCCCCGATCTAAAATAACACAGATATCAGGTTGGGGGCACACATGCCTCCTTAACCTAGAGAGAAAGAAATCCCAGTCATTAGACGACTCCCCCGGTGTTATTGCATATGCAATTGGAAGAATTCTCCCACCGCTGTCCTATGCCACTGCAACCAATAGCCGATGAGTGTACCTATCGAACATGAAGGTACCGTCAATTTGTACCAACGGCTTGCAGTACGGAAATACGTCTCGGCATTACTTAAAGGTCCAAAATAGGCGTTTGAACACTTGGCATCCACGTAGCAATCGGCCGTTGTAGTACGCATGTTCCGTTTCAAGGTCTGTGATGGCACCTGGGACGTATCTCTCTAGCACCTGACACCATTTCTATATTTCATTATATGAGGCGTCCCACCCACTATGCATCTTCTCCAATGCCTTTTGCTTAGCTATCCAAGCCTTGCGGTGAGAGGGCGTGTACCCCATTTGGCTACGGATATTGGCAATTATCACCGGCACTGAAGTCCGAGGATCTGCTTTTATCGTGGGCAGTATCAAGCTAGCCAACATAGCTGAATCCATTTTCGGATGATCTTCTGAAACACCTACATAGGGAGGGAGTACATTAAGTAATGCAACATTGGAAAATAAAAATATAATTAAAAACACATTCAATACTGTTCTGCAGCACATGTATGTGGACCATTGTACTTTTTGATCTCCCACAACCCTGTCCTCTTCCTTAACGAGGCGACGATTTTCCATGAACATGTGCCGTCTTGCACCGCACACTTCGCCTCAAACTTATCAGATTTTGATTTAACGACGAGGTAATTAACGCCGTTTTTGATGCTATGCTATTTCAAAGCACCAATAAAACTATCCTTATTGGTAAACTGATTACCAACTTCAAGTTCACCAAGATCTACCCCCGAACTTGTACGATCGCGCACCCGGTGTGGTAGATCTGGAAACTCTAACGCATCATCTGCTGACAGATCGACATTATGCATATGGGCTGGAGGTGAATATGCTCTGAATCGTGAATTTTCTTCATCATCTGCACTCATATCACCATCTTCACCTTCTATTGAAATAGGCTCCGGTTCAGAAAATAATCCCACCTCTGCACCATCCGGCCCGGGCTCTCGAGGTGGATCCACATCGGAGTCACCTTCTAACCCAAAATCATCTGCAGCGTACGGCGTCCCCTCACCGGTTGATGTCGTAGGTAGTACGTCATCCCTTCTTCTGGGCATTTGATAACGTCCCCAATTGGATGTAGATTGCCATCCAGTAGAACTTGATGCAGTTCCCCAGCTCGTATTTCTAGCGTCAAACGTCGAGCCACCGACGTACATGTCCCATCCACCGACAGAGTGTCTTGGGGGGATGTGCATTCGACACTGCTACCGAACATGGGCTGTTCCGTATTTTGTAACACTCTAACCGAGTATCGGCCAGGGGTCGTGTATACATCTCGAACACCGGATGGAAGTACATCAGTTGGCGACGTAAATTGTACATATAACTCAATATAAGTTGCTCCGCTAGCAAGATGAGTCTGCACCATTGCCTCCAAGCTACGAGCACCTTTTATGTCGAACGAGTCATATGTCACCGGATTAACAGAAGAACAAAATCGATATGTCATTGATAGAACTTTCATTGGCGTGGTTCCGAAGATTTTACGCCTAATTCTTTTACGGAGTTCTGTCAAATCTATGTTTTGGCTAAATGACAGTCGCACCGTATTCTCCAACAAAAAAAACAACACCATTCTCGGTGTGGCAAACCTCACCATCGTAGTAAATAACAGCACTAATACGTTCACTCATTTTGAAACTCTAACTTTCTTAGCCTCTCTAAAATGTTTCTGCTATGAGTTATGCATTCTAAGAACATTTTTTGCCTAATTTATAGCCTCAGCCCAAACTTGCTACTGTAGAAAAATCGCGTCCACGAGGGCGCGATTTGACACTATTTGCTCAGAAACGTCAAAAAAAATTATTTCCTACATGATCAACTGTAGCGAAATCGCGTCCACGAGGGCGCGATTTCACAATTTCTTCTCATATAGCATCCTGGTATCAGCGATTTTATACTATTTGCTCAGAAAACGTAAAAAAAAATTATTTCTTACATGACCACTGTAGCGAAATCGCGTCCACGAGGCCACTATTTCACAATTTCTTCTTAAATAGCATCCTGGTAGAAGCGATTTCCCACTATTTAACCAGATACGTCAACTCGAAAAAAAATTTTTCGGGACCCCTAACTCTTAAAAAGCCTGCACCCTAAACCCTAAAAGCCATAAAATGTAAACGTAAAATCAGCGTCAAAATCGCGTCCCCCGTACCACGCTACGTGACAGGAGGTCGCGTCCACGTCAGCGCGACCTCCTGTCACGTCCCCTGACATCGCGCTGACGTGGACGCGATTTCGGGGAAAATGGCCCATTCCGGTAAATAATTAAAAAACCGGCCCATTTCGGTAATTTTAAAAAAAAATTGGCTTTTTTTGGTAAATTAGCCCAAAAATAGCACTTCAATTTTATTTTCAAAAAAGAAAGTTCGAGTGTTGGATTCATATGAAGAAACAAGGATAGTGTTTTCAAGGATCCAAAACTTGGACCCTAAATGCTTCAAAAAATCATGGGTTAGCTCCTCATTCAAGACCATGGTTAGATTGGTACCGGCGAACGCAGCGACGAGAGGAAGAAAAAGGTTGATGGATTTGCGATAGGAAGAAGGTAAGGTACAATGTTTCTTTTTGGAATTTTTTTATTTTTTGTAAATTTCAATTATTTTTATAAGTTTTACTTGTTTTTATTAAACATTTATTTTTTAAAATTATTGTTAAAAAAATTAAAAGTATCAAAATGATATTTTAATTATAATCCACTGGCAACATTTAATGTGTCATGTCATCTCAAATTAGTATATGGTCATGTAAGGATATGATTGATCAAAATATAACAAGTAAATAACATTATTGACTATTATGTAATTTTTAAAATTGAATGATTAAATATAGTTTTAAATGAAATGCAGTGACTGTTGATTGTTGGGTAGTTTATTTTTTAAAATTTTGTTAAGTTATTAAAAAAATAAAAACTTAGATGTCTCTTTACTCTTTAAATGAATATAACAAATAAAATGATGTCATTTTATTGAAATATTTAAAAATAAATATAAATAATTTTATTTTTAATGAGTAATAATAATTTATTTGTTGATAATATAAAAATAGGAGGAATCTACTTACGTAAAATAGATTAAAATAAATATAAGGTTGAGATTAAGTAACACTTCCTTTTCTTTTTTTTTACATTAAAGCCTTCCCCTTTCTATCCCAAATTTCACGGAACACAGTAACTTTTCCTTTTCCTTGTCTGTCTTCCCCTGGTGACTGGATTGGTTTGCTAGTTTTGTTGACAGGCAGATGCAGACAGTCATTAAAACTTTGGTTTTTAATTGTTCAGCACAATTGTTACACTATGTTTGGAAAGACAACTGAGAAATGGGGTGTTAACTCAAATTTAAAGTTAGTATTAAAGTCTAAAATACATGAATTATAAGAAACAAATATGAAGGTTAAATTAGTTTATACATGTCTTATATCAAATTTTACATAAACTTTAAATTCAATGCTTTGTTGATGTGACTCTAATTCTTAATATCAGTTGGTATAATCACATAGTATAACACACTGTTTAACTATCCAAAATGACATTGCCTCTCACATCCAGCCCATAGGAAATACTTTCACTGAAATCGCTCCTATAAAAAATGGCAACATTCGATGCTTCTAATTTTGTGCTTCTTATGACAACTGGCGCAACCAACACCAACACACTTATAACCCACACCTTGATTGCTTCCATAGGAAAATATATCACCATAAACTTCCAACCTGGAGCATATCCTTCTTGGTGGCACAATCCACTAAAACCCAGGGTTTTGTCACCAAATATCTTTACAAGTTGCTAGAAAAAAAAAACAAAAGCCTTAGTTTTTCGTATTTGATCTCAAACTGCTATACCTTGCTAGGGTAGCTGCCACATCATATCCCAAAGATTACATCAGTCCTAAATTTAAGCAATTCAATGACAAGTATGATGCCTTTCAGCATTTAATGAAATTTTTGTGATGCTAGGAGTTGTTGGGTTAGACGATAATTTAAGCATGCTAAGTATATTCCTTCCTGTTAATGACTTAGAAAGTTCTCTTAACCTCAAACCTGATTCTTGTGGAATCTTGAAACTAGATGTGCAATATTTGGAGAGAAGTTCTTATCCACTCAAGAGAAGGTTAGTCTTGTTGACTTAGGTAGATAATATCAGAGATCAAAAGAGGATGCCATGGATTACATTCATTGCTTTAGAAAGAGTTTTAGATGTGCAAGAAGCCTCATGATGAAAAGAAATTGGTTAAAGTGTGCATCCAACGTATGTTTGACGAATTTCAGCTTTACTTGAAAAATTTATCATTACCTTCTTTTTCTAGCTTGGTAGAGGCTACTAGAAGAGCCGATAATATTATCATGGAAAATAAGAGACGAACTTATCACTTTCACCCGAAAGAGGGTTTTTTTTTGTTTCAAATAAAGAGAAATTCTTTAAAAAACCTAAACATAAATAGTAGTGATGGAAGAGACTTTCCACCGTGGTTCTGATGCTCTATGGAAAAAGTACTTGAACTTTTGAATAAATGGGTGAATGAAGGTAGTGCCCATCTACCTAGTCCTGAGTGCCAACCTACTAATGGATAAAAAATCTAATCCTATGTATTGTCATTTCCGTAGGACCGTTGGACATCCTACACGAGTGTAATGCTCTAAGAAAAATTTACCATAGAAAGATGATAAAAAGGTGTATTTCAATTTAACGTACCTTATTTGTGGTTTTACATGTGTTTGAAGGGAATTATTTATTGATATTTAAGTACATTCTTGCAAGAATTGTCAACTTATTGTTCTCAATTTGGCCAATTCAACTAATTATTATACATAAGTATATTTAATGGAGAAGCCGACCGTTGTGGTCAAAGTGCTACTTCTATTACTCTCCCAAATACGATTTCTTTTAGTGGAGAAGTCGACCGTTGTGGTTAGGGAACCACCTCCATTACTTTTCCAAATACAAACTCTTTTAGTAGAGAAATCGATGATTATGATCAATGCATCACTCCCTGTCACTCTCTCAAAATACAAATTCTTTCAATGGAGAAGTCATTGTTGTGGTTAAAATATCACTTCCGTTACTCTCCCAAAATACAAATTATCTTGCTAAAGAAGTTCATGGTCGTGGTCAAAGCGCCACTTTCGTCAGTCTCCAAAAATAAAATTTCTTCTATACAAAAGTCACTCCTTGCTGGCTAGATACATACTCTTAATGGAGAAGTCGCCCTTTATGGTCAAAGCACCACTTCCTTTCATCCCCTAAAATACAAATATTCTTAGTAAAAAAGTCGACGATTATGGTGAAAGCACCGCTTTTGCCAGTTACATATATACGTGTTCTGCCAATGAAGTAGTTGACATTATTCTTAAAAAATGGTTGCTGGAAATTTTGCAAAACAACTAAAAGCCAGGTAAGTACCTTAAAATTTCACAATTTTGGAGATACATGATATGTTTTGCTAGAATTTCATGTAAGATGGTCTAATATGAGTTTCCAATCTCACTTGGAAAATTTTGAAGTAAAGACATTGAATTAAAAGTTGTTATATAATTGAAAAGTGATTGTTGCGCATAAATGCTTTAATGCTTCTGAGAACAGCTAATGATTTATATTAAAGTATAATTAAAAAAAAGGGAGAGATCTACGTTAAATTATATTTGCTCCTTATGACCATAATCTTGGGAGATAATGATCACCATACCACGCGAGTAGCGATATTATTCCTTTGTAAATGCTAAAATTCTTACTTAATCTGTAGATATAGTTGATACTCAATAATTCACAGGCTTTAGGTTAAGGTGTGATTAATATATAGTTATTTAAAAGGAATTAAACTGGAAGTTGTCAACATAAATCAACTGTTAAGTATAAGTTTTCTTATTTATTTTATTATTAGTCAATTCCATAGTTTTTGTCTATATATGCTACGGTTTAGGCACCTAGCAGGGTTTTCAAATTTACATTTATTACAAATTTTACTATTTACTTCGAAATAAACTTTAATCTTGATAAAAGTTTTAATGTCGCTGGCTGCGATCTCGCTAGCTTTGCTTTCCGCTAGCTTCGATCCCACTTGTTTGCTTCTTGCTAGCTTCAATCCCGTTAGCTTCGCTTTCTGCTAGTTTCAATTCCGCTAGCTTCGCATCCTACTAGTTTCACATCCTGTTAACTTTGATCCCGTTAGCTTCGCATTCCGCTTGTTTCGCGTTCCACTAACTTCGCATCTCGCTAACTTTGTTACCCGCTGGCTTCGCATCCCACTAGCCAGAGACGAAGTCAGAACAATTTTTTAGGGGGAGTCGAATGAAATTTTAATATTTTATAGTCTATATCTTTATAATTTTTAAAGTATTAAATTGAATTTTTATAATTTTAGGAGGCCAAAGTATAATTTTATCTTTACTAATTTAAAATTTTAAAAAAATTTAGAGAACTTAAATAACAATTTTTTATTTTAGAGGGGGCTGGGGCCATGCCTCTGCCACTAGCCTCAAATCTAGCTAGCTTTGATCCCACTAACTTCTCATGCTAGTAAGTAATCTGAATTAATGGTATTAACAGCTAAAAGGCAGTGCCTGTTTAAGTGGCCAAAAGGAGAAGGCCTTATTTTTGGCATAGCATACCTGCTGTTATGATCTATTAATTCTTGATATCCCGGCCTCAAATCCATCTGTTATGTTTGGTATCAGAGCCAACACTCCAAGATTTTCTTTTATTCGAGAAAAACCAGATTCAAAAGGAAGAGAAGTGCTTTAAGCCATGAATTCTCCCATAACCTCTACTACTAAAGCTCCTTTATCTTTACCTAGTTTTCCCCTAAAATCTCATTCTTTTAGAAAAATATCTTCTTTATATGAAGTTACATACTTCTCTGAAGAGGAAAAGGTCCAAGCTACGAACTTACCACTTGTAAATCCTTATTCTACATACAAGAAACCTAGTTTTTCTCCCATTAAAAGTATAAAATCTCTTATTAGTACTAGCCGAAAAAATGTTCGGGAATATGTCCAATCCTCAAAATTCGATAAACACCTCATTTATGGCAGACATGAAGAACAATTTGTTACTCTTGAGATCCCTTCAAATTTCCCTCATGAATGGATCCAACATGGATATTCTCATATCCATTTTGGAGCGGTCATATTGGCCCTGAATTCCATGGAACTTCTGGGCAACCAGTTGTGTCCAGGATCGCCGTGCTAGACTCCAGATATAAAAGATATCAAGATGCTTGTATCAAAACGGTTGAAGCCACTTTAAGCTCAAGGATGGCTATGGTAACTTTGTTTCCAAACTTGACCATGTCCCTGCAAGATCCAAATTTGATGGATGCCTTAAAAGTCCAAATCCAAATTATTGGGGCTAAAATGGTGGAATCAGCAGGTACAACAACTCTTCACTATCAGATAGTGTACAGAGTTCAAGATCATGCTTTCAAACTCTCAAATCAAGGATCTGAAGATTTTCTTCTCATTTCTGTTAACACAAGAGAAGAACCACATTGCGTCCATGTTCCAAAGCAGATACCCAAGCAAGAGCTGTTAAAGCTCCTACCAGAAAAGTGGGTGACTAATTATGAGCATATCCATCAGCATGATCAGCCAATAAAATCAACAAAAAGTCAAATCATCATTAGATCTGATGGAACTAGTGAGATAACGTTTGACCATGGTCATTTAAAGCAACCTCCTACACCACCAATCTTTCCCACACAGTTGATGTTACAACCACTATAGCCTGATGATCCAGGACTAGGTCCTGAAACAGCTCTCATACAGAGCTTCCAGTCTAATGGAAAGCTTTTGTATTTTTTCAAGGATCCTAATACAGAACACTGTCCTTGGGATCTTGATTGTTCATGTGAATTATGCCGGAATCAAAGTTTTGATAATCTGGATGATGAAACCCAAAAGTCTCGCAGAAAGAAAAAGAATCACAAGGAATCAACCCAGTCAGACTTTTATGATCGATGGATGGATGGAGACCCAAATATTGGACCATTAGGAGAAGATAATGGTAAATTTGTTTATCTTGTAGATTATTCTGCAGGAAAACCACAACCACAACCTTCTAAGGTACAGGACCAACCTCCCAAAGATCTTACACCACCTAGAAGAGACTCAAAGGATCAACAACAATGGTTAGCTAAACCTCTAAAGAAACCATGTTACAAGAGGATCAACAAATGGGTGAAAAACATAATCAATTCCAATCATGTTCTCAAGAAGCTGTTGCCCAAGCACAAAAGGTTCTAGAAGTGCAGATGTACCAGACATCTTCTTCTTATGAATAAGAATTTCCACCACTTGAAGAATTTTCACGAAAGGAGTATCTTCATGCTCTAAAAATTCCCTCAAAATTATAGGCGGATGCAGAAGGCCAACAAGTTAAGATTGCAGTAGCAGAAGCCACTTTAAACTGTCAAACATAAAACGCATTGGCCCAAAACTCTGTATTGAAAAAGATAGACCTGAAAGTCAATCAGATTGATTTTAAAGTCCCAAAAATTGAAGATAAAACAAATAAAAATTCCAAGATGATCAAAGATCTCATCCGACTTTTCCAAAAAAGATTGAAAGAAGTTGTCACTGAACCAGCAGCTCCAGAATAAGACTTTTTCTCTCATATTGCCCAAAGAGAATAAGAAATACAAAACCTTAAGGAACAATTTGAATCCTTAAGGAAACGGGAAAAATACATTCTCCCCAACCTTCTAGGAATGGCATTGAATTATTCCCTTCAGTAAGACAATTGGACAAGCCCAGATCATCTGGAAATCTAAAGATAGAATTTCCTCCTCTTGAGGAAAAGAAAAAACCAAGTACTTGTGATCTGTTTTTACAGATTAAAGGCAAAAGAGAAACAGAAAAAAGAGAATTAACAAAAAGAAAAAATCAAAAGGAAAAAGCCTTGGGGAAAAGACCAGTAGAGAAAGAAGAAGGGGCACAAAAAAGCAACACATTTGAGAAGCAAGCCCATCAAAGTCCAGTTTTTCCCAAGATATTCTGTTACTACAACAGTTTTAGGGTCAAAACTTCTTGGTAATGATCTTGTTGTTGGTTTTGATATTTATAAAAAAGCTAAACAACTTTGATGGACTTTTTTGTGACCCTAAAAAGTTTTGACCCTAAAACGATTTTGATACTTGTCTTGGTGGGGATGGAGGAGGACCTTCTTGTGCCCCTTCTTTCTCTACTGGTCTTTTCCCCAAGGCTTTTTCCTTTTGCTTTTTTCTTTCTGCTGCTTCTCTTTTTTCTGTTTCTTTTTTGGGTTTAATATGTAAAAACAGATCATAAGTACTTGGTTTTTTCTTTTCTAAGGAGGAGGAAATTCTATCTTTAGATTTTCAGATTATCTGGGCTTGTCCAATTGTCTTACTGAAGGGAATAATTCAATGCCATTCCTAGAAGGTTGGGGAGAAGGTATTTTTCCTATTTCCTTAGGGATTCAAATTTGTTCCTTAAGGTTTTGTATTTCTTTTTATCTTTGGGAAAGATGAGAGAAAAAGTCTTGTCCTAGAGCTGCTGGTTCAGTGACAACTTCATTCAATCTTTTTTGGAAAAGTCGGATGAGATCTTTGATCATCTTGGAATTTTCATCTGTTTTATCTTAAATTTTTTAGACTTTAAAATCAATCTGATTGACTTTCAGGTCTATCTTCTTCAATACAGAGTTTTGGGCCAGTGCATTTTCTGTTTGCCAGTTTAAAGTGGCTTCTACTGCTGCAATCTTAACTTGTCGGACTTATGCATCCACTTGCAAATTTGAGGGAATTTTTGGAGCATGAAGAGTCTCATTTCGTGAAAATTCTTAAAGTGGTGGAAATTCTTGTTTATAAGAAAAAGTTGTCTCGTACATTTCCATTTCTGGAACCTTTTGTGTTTAGGCACAACTTTTACTTCTTGAGAACACGATTGGAATTGATTATGTTTTTCGACCCACTTGTTGATCCTCTTGTAACATGGTTGCTTTAAAGGTTTAGCTAACCATTGTTGTTGATCCTCTGGGTATCTTTTAGATGGTAGAGGATCTTTGGGAGGTTGGTCCTGTACCTTAGGAGGTTGTGGTTTTGGTTTTCCTGTAGAATAATCTACAAGATAAACAAATTTACCATTATCTTCTCCTAATGGACCAATATTTGGGTCTCCATCCATCCATCGATCATATAATTCTGACTGGGTTGATTTCTTGTGATTCTTTTTCTTTCTGCGGGACTTTTGGATTTCATCATCTAGATCATCAAAACTTTGATTTCGACATAAGTCACAAGAACAATTAAGATCCCAAGGACAGTGTCTCGTATTAGGATCATTGAAAAAATACAAAGGCTTTCCATTAGATTGGAAGCTCTGTATGAGAGTTGTTTCAAGACCTAGTCCTGGATCATCAGGCTGTAGTGGTTATAACATCAACTGTGTGGGAAAGATTGGTGGTGTAGGAGGTTGCTTTAAATGACTATGGTCAAATGTTATCTCATTAGTTCCATCAGATCTAGTGATGATTTAACATTTTGTTGATTTTATCGATTCATCATGATGATGGATCTGCTCATAATTAGTCACCCACTTTTCTGGTAGTTGCTTTAACAGCTCCTGCTTGGGTATCTGCTTTGGAACATGGACGTAATGTGGTTATTCTCTTGTGTTAACAAAAATGAGAAGAAAATCTTCAGATCCTTGATTTGAGAGTTTGAAAGCATGATCCTGAACTCTGTACACTATCCGATAGTGAAGAGTTGCTGTAACTGCTGATTCCACCATTTTAGCCCCAATAATTTGGATTTGGACTTTTAAGGCATCCATTAGATTTGGATCTTACAGGGACATGGTAAAGTTTGGAAACAAAGTTACCATAGCCATCCTTGAGCTTAAACTGGCTTCAACTTTTTTGATACAAGCATCTTGATATCTTTTATATCAGGAGTCTAGTAGGGCGATCCTGGACACAACTGGTTTCCCAGAAGTTCCATGGTAATTCAGAGCTAATTTGACTGCTCCAAAATGGATATGAGAATATCCATGTTGGATCCATTCGTGGGGTAAATTTGAAGAGATCTTAAGAGTAACAAATTGTTCTTCCTGTCAACCATAAATGAGTTGTTTATCGAATTTTTAGGATTGGACATATTCCCGAACATTTTTCCGGCTAGTACTAATAAGATATTTTATACTTTTAATGGGAGAAAAACTAGGTTTCTGGTATGTAGAACAAGGATTTACAAGTGGTAAGTCCGTAGCTTGGACCTTTTCCTCTTCAGAGAAGTATGTAACTTCATATAAAGAAGATATTTTTCTAGCAGAATGAGATTTTAGGGGAAAACTAGGTAAAGATAAATGAGCTTTAGTAGTAGAGGTTCTCGGAGAATTCATGGCTTAAATCACTTTTCTTCCTTTTGAATATAGTTTTTCTCGAATAAAAAAAATCTTAGAGTGCTGGCTCTGATGCCAAACATAACAGATGGATTTCAGGCTGAGATATCAGGAATTAATAGATCAAAACAGTAGGTATGCTATGCCAAAAACAAGGTATTCTCCTTTTGGCCAGTTAAATAGGCACTGCCTTTTAGCTGTTAATACCATTAATTCAGACTACTTCCTCAAACCCAACTGAGTTTAGTACCCATAATCTAAGCTTAGTTTCTGGTTCAGGATCCATTTTATGGCAAGCACAGAGCGTACTTCTAAAGTCACAGGAGGTTTTCTCTTATTGATATACCATAATCAATAAGGAAGAGAATAGAGAGTTTTAGCAAGACATTTTACAAAAGCACTCTAGTATTTTTTTTATTGTTCTCTATCTTACATCTGAGAGTTTTCCTTCTTCTTATATTGAGAAGGAATTCTAGATAAGAAGGAATCTAATAATTCCTTGGATACATATTATAGACAGACAAACCTTTAATAAAAGTCCTAGTACAATGACTCATACAAACTTTAATAAAAGTAAAGTCCTAGCACAATGACTCATACAACCTTTAATAAAAGTAAAGTCCTAATACAATGACTTATACAGCCTTTAATAAAAGTAAAGTCCTAGTACAATGACTCATACAACCTTTAATAAAAGTAAAGGATAAAAATCAACAAAAGGATAAGAACGCCTTTAATCAGTGTCATAATCTGTCCTGGTGTCAGAGGTAATGTTTAATTCTTCTATTTTTCTTTTCTTTTCCTCCTAGACCTGTAGCACTTAAATTCCAGCTATTCAAGTTTTCCTTCTAAGTCATCAGGCGGTTTGTCAGATATATCTTCATGCATATCTTTCTAGGCTGGTGTGTTTTAAGTTGCTTGGCTGCAATATATTGGATAATCTTGTGACCATTCCTTTGGATCTGGTATATCTGACTGATATTCCTTTAAAGATTTTTTCAATTGTTCTTGATAAGGTGTTGGTGGATCAATGTTTACATCCCATGGTGCCAATGTTTTTCCTGAAGGCCATATCTCTAAAGGGATAATTTTGTTAATCTGGCATAAGTACTTCTTCAAATCCTTATAGTCATAAGGATTTAGACTTACTTTTGAGAAATAAGTTCTATGAATCTATGCACTAGGAAATGCTCCTAACTGTGTTACTAGACCATTTTGGATGAAATACTAGGGCTTATAAAAGATAATCAGGATCCATTGGGCTCTTTTTTTTTGAGAAATTCAAACCTGATCATAACAGACCATTGTTCCAAAGGATGAAACCATTTAAAAAAGATAGCTAGATTCTTCATTTCAGGACTGATTTTATCTTGCATGGTTATGGTCAGAAAATATTGGAGGTCTTCAATAAAAAAATCTGTTCCTATATGGAACAAATTAGTTAAATACCAAAGCATCCATTTTAATTTATCAGGGAATTCACTAACTGGAATTTTGGTGGATGAATAAATGGGTACTCAGGATGAAGACCTAGTGGTTTTAAAAACAATCCTCCAAAATCTCGAAAAACGCTTAACTGGTAGGAAAGCATCATGTTCATGGCTTTTCTATGAAATCTTTTTTCTAGTATCAAACTTAATACCTTTAGAGGATGATCAGGGTGAGAATTAGGCTGGCAAGGTATAGAAAAGGGTGAGGGTGGATTCTGAAAAAGTTTCTTTTTGCCTTTGCTTTTGGAAGAAGATAAATGTTGCATCATAAAACTTTCAACAGGTCTGGTGAGAATATCAGTAAGGACATTGGTTTTTCCTTTTATGTGTTTTACATCAAAGGAGTATTTGGAAAACCATTCTGACCATCTGAGAAGTTGAGGGTGAGGTATCTCCTTTTGTTTAAATTTTAGCATATTGAGAAATGAGGACATATCCATTTCAACAAGAAAATAATGTCCTATAAGATGAAATTCAAATTTAGAAATAAATCTTTTTACTGCAAGGATTTCCTTGAAAGTGGAATGATAATGGATTTTAGCATTTGGAAATCTTCCACATAACTGTCTTTTACCATCATTTTCTTCAAACAAAATAGCTCCCCAATATTTATCACTTGCATATGTCTACAAAATTCTTTTTCCATCTGAGGGGATCTGTAAAGGTGGTAATTGTATTAATTCTTCCTTCAATTTTTAGACTGCCTGGGATTGCTTGGTTCCCCATAGAGAAGTATATATTTTCAGCATCTTTCTTAAAGGGTTTGTAAATCTTGAGATTTTTGGAATAAAATCTCTAATATAGTTTACAATTCCCAAAAACTGTTGAACTTATTTTTTGGAGAGATTTTCAGATGAAAATTTTTGCAATTCTTCAGTTATATTTGCATTAGGCTAATATCTCCCATCTTTGATGATCATGCCAAGAAACTCTATTTCTTCTTTATTGATCTGTATTTTCCTATCTGAAAGCATAATTTCATGTTGGAGAATAATCTGCTTAAATTGGACCAAAAGGTCAGTATGATTTTCTTGATCTGGACTGTATAGAATAATATTGTCTATGTAGATCAAGGCTTGGTCCATGATGGGCTGGAAGATCTTTATCATGGCCTTTTGAAAAGGTGATGGAGCAGTTTTGAGACCAAAAGGAATTACTATCCATTGAAAATGTTTATTCGGAATACAAAATCCCGTTTTAGGCCTATCATCTGGACCTATTCCAAACTACCAAAATCCTGCTTTCAGATCAAATTTGGAAAAAACTTGGGCTTTTGCAAGGCTTAAGAATAAAGAGTTTCTATTGGGCAAAGGAAACTTGTCATCTTGTAGGAAATGATTAAATGGTTGATAGTTAATTACCAATCGTAATTTTCCTCTAGCCTACTCTGATCTTTTGTTGACATAGAATGCTTCACAAGCCCATTGTGAATCTGAAGCTTCAATCAATCTTTAATTCTGCAATTGTTGACATTCTTCTTCAGCTAGCTTTTGGTGTTCTAGATTCATTCCCATGTGGCTAGCTTTAGAAGGATTGATATCTTCATTCTTCTTGAAAGGGAGTTTGATGAAAACTTCAGAGTTTTTCCACAAAGGATTTTTGCATTTTTGTAAAAACTCTGAATGAGACTCTACACATGATTTTTCTTTTAGTTCTTCCACAATTTCTTGAATCTTCTTAGAGTATACTATAAAAAATTTAGGGATCTGGACAAAAGGTTTAAACATCTATTTATACCTTAATCCTTCTGGTAGAATCCTCAATTGTTTAGCTTTTGTATAAAGATCAAAGCGAACAGTAAGATCCTTACTAGGAAGTTTTGACCCTAAAACTGTTGTAATAGCGGAATATCTTGGGAAAAACTGGACTTTGATGGGCTTGCTTATCAAATGTGTTGCAAACACTTTGTCTGCTGTTGAGTTAAAATATCTGGTATGTGGTTTCCACCATTCTGACGACAAGATTTCTGGATCATGATTGTCTCTGCCTGTCCAGTATCAATAAAAGCAATAATAGTAATAGGTTTAATGTACTTATTTAAATAAATAGAAACTGGAATATGTGGAACCGAAACCTGAGAGGTCGAGAGAATTTGAGATTGCATCATGAATATCTCACATAATGAGGTCTTAGAGAACTGTAATCAATACTCTGAATTGCACATAGTGATTGTTCATTAGGCTCATCATCAATGGAAAATAATGATTCAAGATCATCTTCCTTATCAATCTTAATCCCAGACTTTTATTGTATTTACTGAATCATCTTTGCCCCTTTTTTGTTGTTTGGGCATGACTTTGCAAAGTGACCTTTTCGGTTGCAAATGTAGCAAAGGGTAGATTTTGTACCTCTGGGAAATTTTTTTCTTGAGAAATCTCCATTTGTATCTTATTTTGCTGGGCATTTTTGGAGAATATCTCTTCATCTTTCTGAAATGTCTTTTCTTTTTGGTAGGACAATAACATGATTTATCCTTACCCACTTAATCTTAAGATGTGATTCATTACAGTCTTTATCTAATCTTCTATCATCATGGAGATAGTCTTTGAGGACTTTTCTTCTGTTGCATAAACCTTCAAGTGCAATATAAGTTTCTTGTTGGATCTTTCCCTTGGTGAGATTAAGAATTTTTTTCCTGCCTGTATAGATTTTGATTTTTCGCCACCTGAAGTGGATCTGGAATAGATGCAACAACTGCTTGTTTTAGACTAGGATCTAATCGAAGGGCACAAAAAAGCTTTGTCATCGCATAAAAATGCCTTGAAAAATCTTTCTTCTTGTAATAGCAACATCTCCTTTTGAAAAATTCTCTTCTTTTTAACAGATCATCAGGATTTCTAATAAGATGATTATGGATAATCCTAATTGCTTGCGACAAATATGTTAACACCAAAAACTGCATCTGATTTGCTTGATCTATGGAATTTCACCAATCCTTTAACATTCCTGTAAATCGAGAAACAAATTCTACAAGAATGATGTAATGGCTTTCCTCTGCTAGTCTTTTAGTTTCTAGCCAAGCATGGATTTCCTGTAATCTTTCTGGCCACTTGCTTGTTGGAATGTCATCTAAAGTGAAGATCATTTTTCCACTTGAAATGTGTGGTGTGGATCTTATGTTTGAGGGCTCTCCTGCATCAGTCATCTCTTCTTCTGACATTTCATCGATCTTGACTTCTGGCTGTGTTGTGGCCATTATTTCTGCTTCTTTTGGTTCTGAATAACTTTTTGATGTCTCATAATCTTCTGAAATAAGTCTTGAAGAAATTGAATCTTTAGCAGGAGACTCTTCATCTCTGTGTAGAACATATATCTTTGGAAGTGTTTCTTGATTATAATCCCTTAAAAAGCTTGTTAAAGGATTATTACAAGATTGTTTTTCTTTTTGAATCATCAACGATTTTGATACATGTCTTGGTGGGGATGGAGGAGGACTTTCTTGTGCCCCTTCGTATTTCTCTACTGGTCTTTTCCCTAAGGTTTTTCCTTTTGCTTTTTTCTTTTTGCTGCTTTTCTTTTTTCTGTTTCGTTTCTGGCTTTAATATGTAAAAAGAGATCATAAGTACTTGGTTTTTTCTTTTCCTCAGAAGGAGGAAATTCTATCTTTAGATTTCCAGATGATCAGGGCTTGTCCAATTATCTTACTGAAGGGAATAATTCAATGCCATTCCTGGAAGGTTGGGGAGAAGGTATTTTTCCCGTTTCCTTAAGAATTTGAATTTGTTCCTTAAGGTTTTGTATTTCTTTTTCTCTTTGGGCAAGATGAGAGAAAAAGTCTTGTCCTGGAGCTACTGGTTCAGTGGCAACTTCTTTCAATCTTTTTTGGAAAAGCCAGATGAGATCTTTGATCATCTTGGAATTTTCATCTGTTTTATCTTAAAGTTTTGAGACTTTAAAATCAATCTGATTGACTTTCAGGTCTATCTTCTTCAATGCAGAGTTTTGGGCCAGTGCGTTTTCTGTTTGCCAGTTTAAAGTGGTTTCTGCTGCTGCAATCTTAACTTGTCAGCCTTCTCCTTTCGTGAAAAGTCTTCAAGTGGTGGAAATTCTTGTTCATAAGAAGAAGTTGTCTGGAACATCTGCACTTCTGGAACCTTTTGGGCAACAACTTTTACTTCTTGAGAACATTATTGGAAATGATTATGTTTTTGGACCCATTTGTTGATCCTCTTGTAACATGGATGCTTTAGAGGTTTAACTAACCATTTTTGTTGATCCTTTGGGTCTCTTTTAAGTGGTGGAGGATCCTTGGGAGGTTGGTCCTGTACCTTAGAAGGTTGTGCTTTTGGTTTTCCTGTAGAATAATCTACAAGATAAACAAATTTACCATTATCTTCTCCTAATGGTCCAATACTTGGGTCTCTATCCATCCATCGATCATAAAATTCTGACTGGGTTGATTTCTTGTGATTCTTTTTCTTTCTGTAGGACTTTTGGATTTCATCATCCAGATCATCAAAACTTTGATTTCGACATAAGTCACAGGAACAATTAAGACCCCAAGGACAGTGTCCTATATTAGGATCCTTGAAGAAATACAAAGGCTTTCCATTAGACTGAAGCTCTGTATGAGAGCTGTTTTAGGACCTGATCCTTGATCATCAAGCTGTAGTAGTTGTAACATCAACTGTGTGGGAAAGTTTGGTGGTGTAGAAGGTTGTTTTAAATGACTATGGTCAAATGTTATCTTACTAGTTCCATCAGATCTAGTGATGATTTGACTTTTTGTTGATTTTATCGGTTGATCATGTTGATGGATCTGCTCATAATTAGTCACCCACTTTACTGGTAGAAGCTTTAACAGCTCTGAGTTGGGTATCTACTTTAGAACATGGACGCAATGTGTTTCTTCTCTTGTGTTAACAGAAATGAGAAGAGAATCTTCAAATCCTTGATTTGAGAGTTTGAGAGCATGATCCTGAACTCTGTACACTATCTGATAGTGAAGAGTTACTGTAACAGCTGATTCCACCATTTCAGCCCTAATAATTTAGTTTTGGACTTTTAAGGCATCCATCAAATTTGGATCTTGTAGGGACATGGTAAAGTCTGGAAACAAAGTTACCATAGCCATCCCTAAGCTTAAAGTGGCTTCAACTGTCTCGATACAAGCATCTTGATATCTTTTATATCTAGAGTCTAGCAGGGCGATCCTGGACACAACTGGTTTCGCAGAAGTTCCATGGTAATTCAGGGATCACAAATGGGTCTAAAACCATAATTAATTCCAATCATGTTCTCAAGAAGTAAAAGCTATTGCCCAAGCACAAAAGGTTCCAGAAGTGCAGATGTACCAGATAACTTCTTCTTATGAACAAGAATTTTCGCCACTTGAAGAATTTTCACGAAAGGAGTATCTTCATGCTCTAAAAATTCCCTCAAAATTGTAGGCGGATGGAGAAGGCCGACAAGTTAAGATTGTAGCAGTAGAAGCCACTTTAAACTGGTAAACAGAAAACGCACTGGCCTAAAACTCTACAAGAAAAAATTTCTACAAAAATGTTGTAATGGCTTTCCTCTGTCAGTCTTCTAGTTTTTAGCCAAGCATGGTATTCCTACAACATTTCTGGCCACTTGCTTGTTGGTGAAGATCATTTTTCCTCCTAAAACGTGTGGTGTTGATCTTATGTTTGAGGGCTCTCCAGCCTCAGTCATCACTTCTTCTGATGTTTTATCGATCTTGACTTCTAGCTGTGTTGTGGCCATTATTTCTGGTTTTTTTGGTTCTGAATAACTTTCTGATGTCTCATAATCTTCCGAAATAGTTTTTGAAGAAATTGAATCTCCAGCTGGAGACTCTTCAGCTTTGTGTAGAACAAATATCTTTGGAAGTGTTTCTTCATTATAATCCTTTAACAAGTTTGTTAAAGGATTATTACAAGATTGTTTTTCTTTTTGAATCATCAAAGATTTTGGAACACCACCTGCACACCAGAAACTAAGCTTAGATCAGGGGTACTAAACTCAGTTGCGTTTAAGGAAGTAGTCTGAATGAATGGTATTAACAGCTAAAAGGCAGTGCCTGTTTAAGTGGCCAAAAGGAGTAGGCCTTGTTTTTGGTATAGCATACCTGCTGTTATGATTTATTAATTCCTGATATCCCAGCCTCAAATCCATCTGTTATGTTTGATATCAGAGCCAGCACTCCAAGATTTTCTTTTATTCAAGAAAAACCAGATTTAAAAGGAAGATAAGTACTTTAAGCCATGAATTCTTCGAGAACCTCTACTACTAAAGCTCATTTATCTTTACCTAGTTTTCCCCTAAAATCTCATTTTGCTAGAAAAATATCTTCTTTATACGAAGTTACATACTTCTCTAAAGAGGAAAAGGTCCAAGCTACGGACTTACCACTTGTAAATCCTTATTCTACATACAAGAAACCTAGTTTTTCTCCCATTAAAAGTATAAAATCTCTTATTAGTACTAGCTGAAAAATGTTCGGGAATATGTCCAATCCTCAAAATTCGATAAATACCTAATTTATGGCGGACATGAAGAAAAGTTTATTACTCTTGAGATCCTTTGAAATTTCCCCTTAGGAATGGGTCCAACATGGATATTCTCATATCCATTTTGGAGCGGTCAAATTGTCCCTGAATTACCATGAAACTTTTGGGAAACCAGTAGTGTCCAAGATCGCCCTGCTAGACTCTAGATATAAAAGATATCAAGATGCTTCTATCGGAATAGTTAAAGCCACTTTAAGCTCAGGGATGGCTATAGTAACTTTGTTTCCAAACTTTACCATGTCCCTGCAAGATCCAAATCTAATGGATGCCTTAAAAGTCCAAATCCAAATTATTGAGGCTGAAATGGTGGAATCAACAGTTACAGCAACTCTTCACTATCAGATAATGTACAGAGTTCAGGATCACGCTTTCAAACTCTCAAATCAAGGATCTGAAGATTCTCTTCTCATTTCTGTTAACACAATAGAAGAACCACATTGCGTCCATGTTCTAAAGCAGATACCCAAGCAGGAGTTGTTAAAGCTTCTATTAGAAAAGTGGGTGACTAATTATGAGCATATCCATGAGCATGATCAACCGATAAAATCAACAAAAAGTCAAATCATCACTAGATCTGATAGAACTAGTGAGATAACATTTGACCATAGTCATTTAAAGCAACCTCCTACACCACCAATCTTTTCCACACAGTTGATGTTACAACCACTATAGCCTGATGATCCAGGACTAGGTCTTAAAACAACTCTCATACAGAGCTTCCAGTCTAATGGAAAGCCTTTATATTTTTTCAAGGATCCTAATACTGGAAACTGTCTTTGGGATCTTGATTGTTCTTCTAACTTATGCCGAAATTAAAGTTTTGATGATCTGAATGATGAAATCCAAAAGTCTCGTAGAAAGAAAAAGAATCACAAGAAATCAGCCCAGTTAGAATTTTATGATCAATGGATGGATGGAGACCCCAATATTGGACCATTAGGAGAAGATAATGGTAAATTTGTTTATCTTATAGATTATTCTGCAGGAAAACCAAAACCACAGCCTCTTAAGGTACATGGCAAACCTCTCAAAGATCCTCTACCACCTAAAAGAGACCCAAAGGGTCAACAACAATGGTTAGCTAAACCTCTAAAGCAACTATGTTACAAGAGGATCAACAAATGGGTCCAAAAACATAATCAATTCCAATCATGTTCTCAAGAAGTAAAAGTTGTTGCCCAAGCACAAAAAGGTTCTAGAAGTGCAGATGTACCAGACAACTTCTTCTTATGAACAAGAATTCTACCACTTGAGGAATTTTCCCGAAAGGAGTATCTTCATGCTCCAAAAATTCCCTCAAAATTGCAGGCGGATGCAGAAGGCTAACAAGTTAAGATTGCAGTAGCAGAAGCCACTTTAAACTGGCAAACAGAAAATGCACTGGCCCAAAACTCTGCATTGAAGAAGATAGACCTGAATGTCAATCATATTGATTTTAAAGTCTCAAAAATTGAAGATAAAACAGATGAAAATTCCAAGATGATTAAAGATCTCATCCAGCTTTTCCAAAAAAGATTGAAAGTAGTTATCACTGAACCAGCAGCTCCAGGACAAGATTTTTTCTCTCATATTGCCCAAAGAGAATAAGAAATACAAAACCTTAAGGAACAAAGTCGAATCCTTAAGGAAATGGGAAATATAACTTCTCCCCAACCTTCTAGGAATGACATTGAAGTATTCCCTTCAGTAAGACATTTGGACAAGCCCAGATCATCTGGAAATCTAAAGATAGAATTTCCTCCTCCTGAGGAAAAGAAAAACCAATTACTTATGATATTTTTTTACAGATTAAAACCAAAAGAGAAATAAAAAAATGAGAAGCAACAGAAAGAAAAAAGAAAAAGGAAAAAGCCTTTGGGAAAAGACCAGTAGAGAATGAAGAAGGGGCACAAGAAAGTCCTTCTCCATCCCCACCAAGACAGGTATCAAAATCGTTGATGATTCAAAAAGAAAAAAAATATTGTAATAATCCTTTAACAAGATTTTTAAAGGATTATAATCAATAAACACTTCCAAAGATATCTGTTCTACACAAAGCTGAATAGTCTTCAGCTGAAGATCCAATTTCTTCAAAAACTATTTCGGAAGATTGTGAGACATCAGAAAGTTATTCAGAACCCAAAGAACAAGAAATAAGCAGTTGTTGTATCTATTTCAGATCCATTTCAGGTGGAAATAAATCAAAATCTATACAAATAGAACTTAAATATTTTTAATCTCTCTATGGGAGAGATCAAGCAAGAAATTTATATTGGTCTTAAGATTTATGCAACAAAAGAAAAGTCTTTAAGGACTATCTCCATGGTGATAGAAGATTAGATAAAGCCTGTGATGAATCACATCTTAAAATTAAGTCTGGTAAGGATAAATCATGTTATTGTCCTACCAAAAGGAAAAGATATTTCAGAAAGATGAAGAGATATTCTCCAAAAATGCCCAGCAAAATAAGATACAAATGGAGATTTCTCAAGAAAAAGAAAAAATTTCCCAGAGGTAGAAAATCTACCCGTTGATGCATTTGCAACCAAAAAGGTCACTTTGCAAAGTCATGCCCAAATAACAAAAAAAGGGGCAAAGATGATTCAGTAAATACAACAAAAGTCTGGGATTAAGATTGACGAGGAAGATGATCTTGAATCATTATTTTCCATTGATCATGAGTCTAATGAACAATCACTGTGTGCAATTCAGAGTATTGATTACAGTGACTCTAAGACCTCATCAAGTGAGATATTCATGATACAATCTTAAATTCTCTCGACCTCTCAGGTTTCGGTTCCACATATTCCAGTTTCTATCTATTTAAATAAGTACAATAAATCTATTACTGTTATTACTTTTATTGACACTAGAGCGGCAGAGACAATCATGAATCCAAAAATCTTGCCGTCAGAATGGTGGAGACCACACACCAGATATTTTAACTCAGCAGTAGATAAAGTGTTTGCAACACATTTGATAAGCAAGCCCATCAAAGTCCAGTTTTTCCCAAGATGTTCTATTACTACAACAGTTTTAGGGTCAAAATTTCTTGGTAAGGATCTTGTTGTTGGCTTTGATCTTTATACAAAAGCTAAACAACTGAGGATTCTACCAGAAGGACTAAGGTATAAACAGATGTTGAAACCTTTTGTCCAGATCCGTAAATTGTTTATAGTATACTCTAAGAAGATTCAAGAAATTATGGAAGAACTAAAAGAAAAATCATGTGCAGAGTCTCATTTAGAGTTTTTACAAAAATGCAAAAATCCTTAGTGGAAAAACTCTGAATTTTTCATCAAACTCTCTTTCAAAAAGAATGAAGATATCAATTCTTCTAAAGCTAGCCACATGGGAATGAATCTAGAACACCAAAAGCTAGCTGAAGAAGAATGTCAACAATTGCAGAATTAAGGATTGATTGAAGCTTCAGATTCACAATGGGCTTGTGAAGCATGCTATGTCAACAAAAGATCAGAGCAGGCTAGAAGAAAATTACGATTGGTAATTAACTATCAGCCTCTTAATCATTTCCTACAAGATGACAAGTTTCCTTTGCTCAATAGAAACTCTTTATTCTCAAGCCTTGCAAAAAGCCTAAGTTTTTTCCAAATTTGATCTGAAAGCAGGATTTTGGTAGTTAGGAATAGATCCAGATGATAGGCTGAAATGAGATTCTGTATTCCGAATAAACATTTTCAATGGACAGTAACACCTTTTGGGCTCAAAACTGCTCGATCACTTTTTCAAAAGGCCATGACAAAGATCTTCTAGCCCATCATGGACAGGCCTTGATCTACATAGACGATATTCTTCTATACAATCCAGATCAAGAAAGTCATGCTGACCTTTTGGCCGAATTTAAGCAGATTATTCTGCAACATGGAATTATGCTTTCAGAAAGGAAAATGCAGATCAACAAAGAAGAAATATAGTTTATTGGCATGATCATCAAAGATGGGAAATATTAGCCTAATGCAATTATAGCTAAAGAATTGCAAAAATTTCTAGCTAAAAATCTCTCTAAAAAATAAGTTCAATAGTTTTTTGGGAATTGTAAACTATCTTAGAGATTTTGTACCAAAAATTTCAAGATTTACAAACCCTTTGAGAAAGATGCTGAAAAAAGATTCTCCTCCATGGGGAACCAACCAATCCTAGGCAGTCCAAAAATTGAAAGAAGAATTAATACAATTACCACATTTGCAGATCCCCTCAGATGGAAAAAGAATTTTGTAGACAGATGCAAGTGATAAATATTAGGGAGCCATTTTTTTGTAGAAAATTATGGTAAAAGACAATTATGTGGATACAAAAGTGGAAGATTTACAAATGCTGAAATCCATTATCATTCCACTTTCAAGGAAATCCTTGCTGTGAAAGGAGGTATTTCTAAATTTGAATTTCATCTTATAGGACATTATTTTCTTGTTGAAATGGATATGTCCTCATTTCCCAAGATGCTGAAATTTAAACAAAAGGAGATACCTCACCCTCAACTTCTCAGATGGTCAGAATGGTTTTCCAAATACTCCTTTGATGTCAAACACATAAAAGGAAAAACCAATGTCCTTGCTGATATTCTCACCAGACCTGTTGAAAGTTTTATGATTCAACCTTTAACTTCTTCCAAAAGCAAAGGAAAAAAGAAACTTTTCCAGAATCCACCCTTACGCTTTTCTATACCTTGCCAGCCAAATTCTCACCCTAATCATCCTCTAGAGGTATTAAGTTTGATAGTAGAAAAAAGATTTCATAGAGAAGCCATGAACATGATGCTTTCCTACCAGTTAAACATTTTTCGAGATTTTGGAAGATTGTTTTTAAAACCAATAGGTCTTCATCCTTAGTACCCATTTATTCATCCACTAAAATTCTAGTTTAGTGAATTCCCTGATGAATTAAAATGGATGCTTTGGTATTTAACTCATTTGTTTCATATAGGAATAGAATTTTTTATTGAAGACCTCCAATATTTTCTGACAATGGCCATGCAAGATGAAATCAGTCCTTTGGAACAATGGTATGATATGATCAGGTTTGAATTTCTTAAAAATACAAGAGCATAATGAATCTTGATTATCTTTTATAAGCCCTAATATTTCATGCAAAATGGTCTAGCAACACAGTTAGGAGCATTTCCTAGTGCATGGATTCATAGAACTTATTTCTCAGAAGTAAGTCTAAATCCTTATGACTATAAGGATTTGCAGAAGTACTTGTGCCAGATTAACAAAATTAACCCTTCAGAGATATGGCCTTCAGGAAAAACATTGGCACCATGGTATGTAAACATTGATCCACCAACACCTTATCAAGAACAATTGAAAAAAGCTTTAAAGGAATATCAGTCAGATATACCAGATCCAAAGGAGTGGTCACAAGATTATCCAATGTATTGCAGCCAAGCAACACAAAACACACTAGCTTGGAAAGATGTGCATGAAGATATATCTGACAAACCGCCTGATGACTTAGAAGAAAAACTTGAACAGCTGGAATTAAAGTGCTACAGGGCTAGGGAGGAAAAGAAGAGAAAAATAGAAGAATTAAACATTACCTCTGACGTCAGCACATATTATGACACTGATTAAAGGCTTTCTTGTCCTTTTGTGAATTATTATCCTTTACTTTTATTAAAGGTTGTATGAGTCATTGTACTAAGACTTTACTTTTATTAAAGGTTGTATGAGTCATTGTACTAGGACTTTACTTTTATTAAAGTTTGTATGAGTCATTGTACTAGGACTTTTATTAAAGGTTTGCCTGTCTATAAAATGTATCCAAGGAATTATTAGATTCCTTCTTATCCAGAATTCCTTCTCTATATAAGAAGAAGGAAAACTCTCAGATGTAAGATAGAGAACGATAAAAAAAATACTAGAGCGCTTTTGTAAAATCTCTTGCTAAAACTTTCTATTCTCATCCTTCTTGATTATGGTATATCAATAAGAGAAAATCTCCCGTGAGTTTAGAAGTATGCTTTGTGCTTGCCATAAAATAGATCCTGCACACCAGAAACTAAGCTTAGATTAGGGTACTAAACTCAGTTAGGTTTGAGGAAGTAGTCTGAATTAATGGTATTAACAGCTAAAAGGCAGTGCCCGTTTAAGTGGCTAAAAGGAGAAGGCCTTGTTTTTGGCATAGCATACTTGCTATTATGATCTATTAATTCCTGATATCCTAGCCTCAAATCCATTTGTTATTTTGAGCAACATCTCTTTTTGAAAAATTGAAGATTGTTTTTCTTTTTGAATCATCAACGATTTTGAGAAAATGTAGACACTTGTTTTTTGTTATTAATGTTTTTGTCAATAGTAGTATTAGGAAATATTGTTTCTTGCAGAATCAGTCCATGTTGAGAAGGTTGTTGAGCTAAGTTTAAGAAGGTTGGCAAGATTTTTTGGTTTGCTCCATTATTGGGATGTCTTGAAAAGCATGACTTGGAGGCTCATATATGGATATTGTTAAGAACTCTACTTCTTAATCTTTCTTTGAAGCACTAAGTGTTTTTGTTGCTCCCTCTTCTCATTAATCAAACGGTGCACTTGCACTTAAGTTTGTAAGTAGCAGTCTCCTTGTTAAAATAAGTTACATGAGCATAACTTCTACTAAACTACCATTATATCCGCTATTTTTTTTATAAATTCTCTCCCATTACCCCCTACAGGTAACGTGAACAAGATTTCATTCATTTTCATTATCCAATAATTCATAACACATTCTTGTGAATTAATTCACATTTCTCCCACATTCCATAAAATAAGTCAATTGTTTCATAATCGTTCTTTGAGATAACTTCCTTTCCATGGCCTATAAATAGAGGTTTGAAGGTCTTATTTTGGGGAACTTTTGAATCTTTTGGCAAAATTAGCTCTCTGAAATTCTCTTTGCAACTTTCTTTCTACAATCATAACAACCATCGTGGCAGTCATCTTTCTCAGCATCTTATTGTGTTCATCACCACCAATTGCCACCACACTTGTTTTCTAGAGTCTGCTCCACCATCTCTCCATGACATGTTATTTTGTTGAAGTGTAACATGTCCTCACCTTACCAAAAGAACCCTTAACATTAATCATGAAGACTATAAATATGAGATATAAAATTGGCTAAATATTTGGGATGACATCATTTTACTTTTAACAATTAATCAGGGCAATACCAATTAGACAAGCAAAAATCATAGCTTTGAGAATCCTCACATTTACAACTTAAAAATCTCTTTAGTAGCTTGATTTTTCATAAAGTGAAATGTTACTTGACTTCACATTTGAATGGTAAATGGGCAACATTGTTGCAGATTGGAGATAAGCAAGGCCTTAAGAAGATTGGTGAGTAATGCGAAGTTGGCATAGATAGAAGACAATATGTTCTAGAAATATACAATGGAGGTGATCAGATAAGGTTCCATTGGGGATGAAATTATATATCAATAGAGGCTGGTCGAGTTCTATCACACTTAATTTTCTTTAAGTTCGTAAATTAAGGAATAATTGGGGGGTTAAAATGAAAGAAGCCGTAAGTTGGCGGGCTTTACTAAAAAATAGGAAAAATTTAATTATCGATTTAGACAAAGTTGAGATCCAATTTTGGATCGGTTGAATGAGAACCAATTGGTTCATTAGTGGGAGACAAAATGATTATCAATGGATGATTTTTATAGGGTTGATAATCATGCGTGAAGGACTATAAAAATTGATAAAAGAATTCTCGGGGTGGATTCTTCTCAATTCTGTTTAGTTTTTTTCCCCTTTTTATCTTCTTTTTGGTTTATTCGAAGAAGGGATAGTTACGGGAAGCTCTTCATGAAGAAGTAATTGTGAGGTTTGAGTAAAAAAAATAAAGTATCTAGTGAGCTGGTAAGGTTTTAAGTCCTTCAGTGTTTGTAAATTTAATAAATTAAAGTAGAAATTTCCAAAATCTTTGAAGGGATCTGCATGTTTCTAGAAACTGAGTTTGAGTTGGAATACTAGGTTTAACTTATAATTTTGGTTAAAATGCTTAGCTACCAGGAGGATGGAAGCTCTGGCATTCGAAAAAGCTAGTTTTGGAGATGAAGAAGCATCAGGTGAGTTTTTGTACTCCATTCTTAGGGTGTTGTGGGGCTAGCATGATTTTGTGTTGAGTTCTACAATGATGTATGATTTCTGCTGATTGTGAATGCTAAGCATATATAGATTGTTTAGGTATATAGAGTATCCACCAATATAGTTCAATAAGCATGAAATAGTTTTGATTCCATATCTAAAAGATAGCGTACTCCATGATAGTATGTAAATTAAATGCATGTATTGTATGATTATAATGGTGGGGTACGGAGGGGAAATTATTGACAGGTTAGATGAAGTTAGGATTTAAGAAATGATGTTCCTGTATACCATAATCCGGGACTGATGGGTGCAAATCGTGATGTACGAAGCTTCAGGCCTTGCAGAGGGGAATTGCAATATTTGAGCATCAATGTTAGAAATGGTGAAATGGAGGAACGGGCGGATGGATAGGGAAATGGAGTTTCCGTTAAATTTCGTAATTTGGTGTTGCTGAGTGCAAACCATGATGTGAGAAGCTCCGGGCCTTGCGGGGGGGACACTGTGGTGTTCAAGCATTAAGGTTAGATGTGAGATAAAATGTTATTGACTGGCTAACTAGAGCGACACTGTGATAACGATTATTAGGTTTCATAGAGCAACATCACAATAATGATCAATAGGCTCTATGGGGCAACACCACGATGGCTGTAAGGTCCTTCGGGGAAACACCTCAAAGAGGCTTAATGTGTAACATCATAACTAAACTATGGCAACCAATTGAGCCCGCTAGGATAGTAAACATTGGGTAGTCCGCCATAACATTAAACATGGGGGATAATGTGTAAGATCATAGCTCGATTGTGGTAACATAGAGAGTCCGCCAGGACATTAAACATGGAATAGTCTGTCGGGACAATAAAAACGAGGTAACCCACCAGGGTGGTAATCATGGAAAGATAATGAAAATGAGGAAAAATGCAAGCATTGAAAAGTGAGTTAGTTGGAAAGTTTGAGGAATTCGTCAAAAAAAAGACAAAGAAATGGAAAAACAAAGCCTACCGAAATGATAAACTAGGAGGCCGATAATGTTGGATCACCTGGCGCAGCGGAAAAATAATAATTCGGCGATCCCAACCAGGAATCCATATGTGAGGAACGAATCAGGGTGAAAAGGTTGCAAAATTACCTAATGTTTATTCAGAGTATACAGCAACGCCTCAACAACGAGTAGTCTGATCTGCTATCGAACCAAGCCGCAATCTATCGTGATCCCAACCTCTACGTAATCCACCCAATTGACTACGAATGGAAGAAATCCCCAAAACAATTTTGAAAGTGATTTTTCTTTGACGGCTACTAGACCCAAGCAAAGGAAAAACGAGATCCTTGTAAATCTTTTAGTTTTAGGGTTTTTAGGAATTAAATAAATATAATAATATTTTAAACCGAAAATTATAATTACATTAATTATAATATAATTTCGGTAAACCATATATTTATTTGAATTCATATGCTAACCAAATTCATGTCCTCATTATGCGTACAACAACCTTGTACATAATGTGTTGGAAATTTGATTACTGAATTAAATTAATTCTATAATTAATTTAATTCAAGCGACCCCCAAAAACAATACCAACTATGGCTTATTTCGTTCATTTCAACTATAGGGTGTGACCCTGTAGGTTCCTGTAACGTTAGCAGTAATACTAGAACGATTCCAATGTTACAAACAATGAGTGGCATCTAGCAATGCATCATTGCTACCTAAGTCACAAGAGATCATGATTTGACATAACCTTTTTATGATTAACCTTTTATGCAATAATCCTTAAGTCCTTTATCTCTGGATTGGACACAAGTCATGGGATAGTCACACTTGCATAGTCCATTCCATGTTCCTTGATATCTTAAGCAGACTACGATATACAAATAAGTATGACATCTCATATCAACTTATTTGAGCATGGCCATGCATTTCTAGTCTCACTTAATCAAGTGGCCTAAAATATTACTCCCATTATGTAGGAGGGACTTATTCTATACCGACCAACCATATCCCTCTACATCGATTGTGGTATATCCAACATCAGCCTTTATAGAACAACTAGTTACAGTTTACGTTTGACTATATCAAGATATACTACTCACGATGTTGGGATTATGATGATCTCAAGTCTGAGGATCATATACATATTAATCACTATGAGTAATGTCGTGACAATTACATAATAATCCAAGAAACATACTCATAATGGGTTAGCCCAATATGTTGTTCTCTAACACACATATTCATGCATCGATTCTGACATTCCATATCAATGACAACTCTTTATCATCAATCAACTGCATGTTAGTCTTAATGCATTATTGTTGTCCTATCCAACAGTAATACTTGACTAAGGATCTTTTAAGAATAATCATATTATTCTCAGGACATTATTATAAAACAGTTTATTTATACACACAGAAAAAAAAACTAAAATAATAATGGTAACGCTTATATTAATAAACATGATAAATTAAGTATGTTATTACAACCATCTCATGATTGATCTTTGGGCATACTCTAACATATAAGACATATGGTGTTAACCTAACTAAAATCATTTAGAGGTATAATGTGTCGATAATGACTTGTATGTAGGCAATGGAAAAGGATTTATCCGTGGATCACGAGCAAGGATCCACTATTAAGAGCTGCCAAAAAGTGCTCAAAGAAACTCTGCATGTTAGAGGAAGACCTTAGAAGGTTAACTGGAGATTCACTCCTAATATAAGAATCATTGAAACCGCAGTTTATACAATGAATTTTAATCGTCTGTACCTCGGATAAACTAATTGATAAATAGGGGTTAGTTAGAACCCATTGTCAGAAAGAGATACTAAAAAGGATAAACCGAGTGACATATATGTTTGTCAAGATTATACCTCTTTGAAGAGAATCTATTTCGAAAGTGCTCGCTTAAAGTTAGTCTCGTAGGGACTCAAATGGCCATTTAGATAACAGCTGGCTGGATACGGTAGACCAAAATGGTCCTCCATAGATGGATATGTTTCACCTTAAAAGTAAGGTATTGCAAATAGGGCAGATTACAAGGAAGTAATCCAAACAACCATTCAACCCAAGTGTAGGGTGAAATGGGACTTAGACTACTAGAGTGGTGTGGTTCCTCATTAGTTAACTTGATTGATGGGATATTAGAAAATCTTTCAGGACTATAGTAAGAAAAGAGAGTCCGCCGAGGACTAGTCAAATTAGGAATGTTCACCAAGGGGGACAAAATCAAAGGGTCCTTAGGATAGAAGTTTAGGAGGACAACTATATAAATACATGGTGAGAAAGAATAACCATGGTGGTAACCGACCTTCAAACCTTATAATTAAGGATCAAACATAAAAGTTACGGGTAGATGGATATCTAGAACAAGGGCTGGTTGGAAGAAAGAATGTATGTAAAGAATGAATTGGGACCGCAATTATTGTGAGACATCTGTGTAATCACTAAAGCTAGTCAAATAACTATTGGATCAATCAGGGGAAGATCGCCTAATGATCTATCTACCAATAGATAAGCTCAGAAAATGAATCGGAGACTGCCAGTCCGGATTAAGTGAAATCGTCCCAAAGTTATTAGGGAGTTAAACATGTTTAGTTTCCTTTCACTTACTACCCCTGTAAGACGGGGTCTATTTTTTGGTAATGCAGTAAAGAAACTTACTAAGTTCTTTTGAACTTATAGGATTTTAGTTTATGTTGCAGGAATCATTGTATGAGTAAAGAGCTTATGGAGGGACCAAGTCAGACCGTGTTAGATCAAGGATAAATCGTCAATAAAGTGTCACGCACATAGGAATGTGTACCTTTAGAGGTTTTGCCTCGGGGTTAGATATATTGTAATTAAGTAGTTTCTGAAAGTTTGAAATTTCAAGGTAGTCAAATCATGTTTGGCTTAAGATTTTTGTTGTAAGAAATATTTAAGATAAAGTAGTAAAGTTTTCTGTAAAGTATCCATTTTAGTATTAGACCAAACGGGTTCAATTGTGACACTCCATACTCAGACTCGACGATTGGGTTGGGTAAGGGTGCTAAAAGTTTGACACAACAACCACCAAGGAATCTTACCAAGCACATATGGTTCATTTGTCAAAGAATTAAGAACTTTGATTGATCAAAAGGCTGTGGGTAGTCAATGAAAGTTGGGGACAAAGAACAGATAGATGAAAGTGTGTTAAAGTTTCTTTCTTAAAAAATGATTATTTTACTTTAGAATGGAAATGAGATAAGGAAAGTTAATTCTATCATGAAAATTCTATCATGCAAATTGGGATAACATGGTAAGGTTTTAATGTAAAAAACTGTTAATTTAATCTCAACCTTGTATTTATTTTCATCCAATAGTTAAAATTAGTTTTAAACTTGTGTAAGTGGATCTCTCTCCTATATGAATTTATAAAAATATAATTAATGTATAAAATTAATTGGATGTGTTTACACCTTTTGGTGATGCGATTGGATTTGACTATAGATAGGCTATAAAATGGTTAAGATTGACTTAGGAGCAAGAAATTTGTTGGGGCTCTAGAGCTTATGCTTTAGGGCGCTATTTAATGCTTAAATCAATAGGTATTTTTATAAGGAATTATAATATTAAAGAATAAAGGTGGTAAAAGATGATCCATATTAGTCAGTTATACGTTTTTCTTTGTAGTTGAGATTTAGCTTCATTCCTTTTGTTACTCATTAATTTATTGCATAGAAGTACTTGGTCTTCTCCTAATAGGTTGAGACTTACTCACTTGTCAATATCACATTTCAAGACCCACATTTATTGGCTAGAGCATCTTTATTCAGCAAGACTATGCCCAAGGAATTAATCATTGTCCTATTTTATGTTTGATTCAAATGTTTATCAAGTTGTAATGTTTATCCTTAAACTGTCAAGTGCCATGTTGTGATGGGTAGTAATTGAGCTTGGGTCATCTCGGTCACTTATTGTTTGGGCTTTAATGCTTATTTTATGGGTTAGAGTAACATATGCCCTCTTTTAGGTATGAAGAAAGTTATAAGTGGCCTAATGAAGACCTAATCTTTCATGGAGGTTGAAATGAATGGCAGCTAATTTTTGGCTTGATAGTTTATCCTATCTACCACATGGCATGAATCAGAGCCACTTTTTGGCTTGATAATTTCTCCTGAAGATAGGGCTCTACCATGTAGCAATTAAGTAAAAGAAATGAGCCCTTTTTTTTAGCTCAATAACTTCTCTTGAGAGATAGGGAAAGAATAGAAGTAGAAGAAGTGAAAGTAACTTCTTAGATCGATAACTTCTGTTAAGGGATATGGATTTACCAAGTGTTGTGGAAGAAAAGGAAATAAGAGCCATTTTTTGGCTTAATTACTTTTTTTATGAGATAGGGGGCTCTACCACGTGATGTGAGAGCAAAAGACATGGAAGCCATTTTGTCTTTACTTGATAGCTTTCTCTAAAGGATAGAAATCTACCACATGGCATGAGAGTAGTAGAAATGAAAGTACTTTTTTAGCTTGATAGCTTCCTTTGAGGGATAAGGCTTTACCACATGCCATTGGAGTAAAAGAAGAGAGCTTTTTATGGCTTAATAACTTCCCTTACCATGTGTCATGGGAGTAAGGAAATGAGAGCCATTTTTCATCTCAATGGCTTCGCTTGAAGGATTGGGATCTACCACTTATCTTAGGAGTAAAAGACGTTTTCATATGTAGTTGGACAGTGAATGATTTATCATTTATGACTCACAATTTACATGCAAACTATGAATATTCGAACTCTATCCGAGATAGTTTAATAGGGAATTCATTATTTCAATATATACAAGTTCACATATCACTTCCTAATTACATAGCATTTTCATATAATTTGCATTTCATTATCATACTTCCTTATATTATTCAATAATGGAATCACATTATCATATAAAATTTATTTCATTCATCTATTTATCACAACATTTCAATATATCATAGCATGAACTCAATCACATACATAATCACAACATCTCAATTGTTCAACAAATCACTGTTTCAACTAAATGTCAAGTCATAGGTAAATTTTACCATTCATATGAGACAAAACACCAATACTATTATAACAACTCATTTTTAAGTGGTGTCGAAAATGGTGGTTTTGAAACCTCATTTTTCAATGATCGGGTTCATAAATATTATTAATTCATATTTATGAGTTTATCATAGTGTTATATTGAATTTCAATTCTGAATTTGTTTTAAATGGATGGTTAATTATAGTATAAAGACTAAAACATATAAGTGACAAAAGTTAATCGCCATAGATTTTAATTGCTAAAGGGCTTAATTAGTTATTAAACCAAAACTTAAAATGGTAATTAAACCTGTAACATCCTGGAATTTGGGCCTAGAAGTATTGGGCCTTGAGCAAGGGAACGGTTAGAAAACTGTACACAAAAGTATGTCTGCTTTAGTGGTTAAGGGTCCTGAGAGGAGTTGGAAAAGTTCTAGGTTCAAACCTGGGCCTTAGAAAAAATTTTGTTTTTAAGTGGATAAAACCCTGGATGCTTGGATGTTGGCCTTTTAAATTTTTGTGTTAAAAAAATGCCATAAGGAAGCATGTGGTCTAGTGGTTGTGGCGTCATTAAGGTTACAAGGGAACCTGGGTTCAAGTCTTGACTCTTGTAATTTATTTTGTTCTTTTAAAGGAACCTAGACTTTAGCCTTTAGACCTTTTTATTAATTGAAGATAAAATGTGACACAAAAGAGCTTGTGGCAAGGAGGTAAGTGGCATGTTGAGCAATTGAGGGGGGTTTGGGTTCGAATTCCATTGCAAGTAAAAAGGATATTTATTCTGCTAGTATGAGGCGGCAGGAGTTTGTGGTGGTTTCGCACTTTTCGTTTTTTCTGTTCTTACTTTTGCAATTGGCCATTCCTTTCTCTTTTGTATCAATCTCTACCAAAACCCTTCTCTTCTTTATTCTTCTCTAGTTTCGGCCAACTGCCTGATCACCCTTTCTTGACCATTAATTCTTTCGGCCGAACCTATCACTCTAGTCTTGGGATTCTTTCTCTTCTTTGGTTTGTGACTGAAAGTTCTTCCCCCTCTGTTTTGATCCTGCAACGGCTCTGACAATTGGTAAATGGTCAGAGGCTACTTTCTGCTTTTCTTTTAAAACCGTGTGCACTTGTGTTCTTCTTTTCTTTTCCAAAACCGAACAACCCCTTTAACTAGTTGTTATTTCGTTCTTCTTGTACTGCACCCTTTGCCATTCTTGGAGCTTCCTCGAGGAGTGGCGAAGTGTGAACGGGTTGGAGGAGTCACACTTTTGATCTCAAACATCTGGTAAGGTAATAAGTTTACCTCTTGATTTTGGGGATGGCCGAATATGCCCTACCATTTTCTAATTGGTTTTTGACTATACTTTAGGAGCCAGCAAAGGCGTGGTTGGTTTCTGAGCAGCAAGGGTTGAGGTATTAAGGTCACCCTCATTCAAACAGGATTAGGTGCTTGTAGATCTTGGAACGACTCCTCAAAAAGGTGTGTATTCACACTGTCTTTTCTGTGAATCGGCAAAAGTCGAAAAGCTAAAAGGCCAGAAATACAGTGATTGAGGCCACATGGGCGTGTGAACACTCGTGTGGTAAATTGAGCCCACGAAAATGGTGTTAGACTGTAGAGGCCACAATGAGCGTTCTCGTGCTCTTGGGCCGTTATGGGCCTCGTTGGGCTGAAATGGGTATTGTAGGCCCAATGGGCTCGTGGCCCCCACACGGATAGAATCCGTGTTAAGTGAAAAATACTGGACTGGGCTATGTAGTTCGCATAGTCGTGACTGAATTTGGGCTAAATGGCCGCACGAGTGTGTGGGCCCAGCTAGGCTAAATATGGGCCTTGTGCCTATTTGTACCGTTATGACCATTTAAGTTATCTGTGTCACTCGAGGCAACTGTAGGCCTTCAGAAAGGTTGTTAAATGACCGAATTACCCTCGAAGGGTAAAATGAACAAAATACGCTTACAGTGCGTTTGGTTCGCTGTATTGGATTAGAGGTGTATTGGATTAGAGGTGTAATAGCAAATCAACTGTTTGGTTGAATGTAATGGAATAGAGGCGTAATAGTAATCTTGTGTTTGGTTGAATGGAATAGAGGTATAATAGCATAATGGAAAAAACTAAAATGACTAGAATACCCTTAGCATAAATTTGTTTTGGTAAATGATTATTGTTATTGTTATTTAAATTTTAATAAGATTATTATTATCAATAATAAATAATTTAATCATATTTAAACATAATTATTATTAAATATATTTTAATTAAAATATATAATTTAATAAAATTCTTAATAATTCATATTCTTATATTAATTTACTCAAATCATAATATATGATACTGTAAAATATAAATTAACATAATTATTATTAAATATATTTTAATTAAAATATATAATTTAATAAAATTCTTAATAATTAATATTCTTATATTAATTTACTCAAATCATAATATATGATACTGTAAAATATAAATTAACATAATTATTATTAAATATATTTTAATTAAAATATATAATTTAATAAAATTCTTAATAATTCATATTCTTATATTAATTTACTCAAATCATAATATATGATACTGTAAAATATAAATTAACATAATTATTATTAAATATATTTTAATTAAAATATATAATTTAATAAAATTCTTAATAATTCATATTCTTATATAATTTACTCAAATCATAATATATGATACTATAATTAATATTAAATATATTTTAATTAAAATATATGATTAAATACAATTTAAAATAATTATTATTAAATATAATTTCATAAAATGTTCTTATGAATTTACTAAAATCAATATATAACTTGAGAATTATATTCTGCATAAACATAATTAACTTATACTAAGAAAAAGTTAGATGAAAATGAAATTGTACATCATAATCCATATGTTATATAGTTTTACAACATCAAAAAGTTTGAACATTGATATTTAATGGTGAGAAAGAAATCTTCTGACCCATTCCAATCGGGCAACAGAAGGTAAACTGAAGAACACGATCATTTGAGTTGGATGATCGGGAATTTTACCCAAAGCATCATACCGCTGATCGTCGGTTAAACCTTCAATTGACCATAAGGCTGAATATAAATTTGAAGCTTTCTCTTCCATCTTTTCTTCTGGCTTCTGCTAAACTACCAGCTCGGAGGCAATACTTATACTGATTTTATCGCCAACTGCCTAGATTTTTTCCCCTAACAAGGTGGCAGCCTCCTCAAATGAATAATACACATTATCACGAGCATCAGATTTCTTCTTTCTCTTGTTTGAAGATGAGGAACCCCCTTGGTCTCTATCTCCTCGCGGATCTGTACCAGAAACATCCATGTCGTCTAAAGAGACGTCAGCTTCGCAGTCATAGAATGTGTTTCTCTCTTCATTCATATCTGTAGTACGTTCATCTTTAGCATGTATTTCTTCAAGAACATCAGCAGCTGTTTGAGCGTCTTTCCCAGTCGCCCGATCTCTTGCGTATATCGCAGTAAGCTGGTTGTAGTAAGGAAAGAACGATGTCTGAACTGAGAGGCTTCTTTGTGACTCTAAAAAAAATGAGGAAATCTTATTAGTTATAAGTTTTGTAAAAAACAAATAAATACTTGAAATACATTTTATCTTTACATATGATTCCCAAACTGCATCTTCAGCAACAACGAGCTGCCTATGCTCGTCCCAACCAAAACCACTATTGTTTTGGCCATTAAGCATGTCGTAGACGACTGACCATTCCCTTTTTAGGCACCTAATCCGAGATTCAATATTTGGTTTCGCCTTCAACATTGCTCTTGGTAAAGCCTTTTCTAGCATTTTCTCTAGCTCGCTCAAATAACCGGCTTTGAACCCGGTATCAGCATTAAATGTTCCTACATTGTGCAAATCCACCATGCAAGAAACCAAGGCTGCATCCTCCTCTGGAACCCATTTTCTTTTGCTTCCTCGAGAAGCTTGAGAAGAAGCACCCGTTGGTGGAACACCTGACATATTGTTCTTAAGAAAAAAAAACAAATTAACATTATTTACTATTTTGAATATCATTTAATTGTTGGGTCAACAGTTTATAATATTATATCAGTAGTTCAATACTAAATTTAAATTTATAACACATGTTGAATGAAAAGATAATTACATTAGAATTCAACAAAGTTTAGTACAATACAAAATTTTAATCAAAGACCACCAAAGTTTCATAAAGTAGATACATAAAATAACATCAACAAATCAATTCAAACTGAATTTGTCCCTAAACTTAACTAATTTCTAGATGCTTGCCATTCATCGAACATTTGGTTGGCTAGTTCTATCCTCCAAGTTGCCCAAGCATCCAATGGATGAATATTTGTGATATTCGGTTCATCGTCATCCACCACATTAGTAGGTAATCCTTCTCCCACCTCCGCTTCAATAGGATCAATACTCATATGGGTTTGAATAAAATTATGGAGCAAACAACATGCAATAATAATTCTATTGTGCACCCTTACAGTATAAAATGATGGACTCCTAAGTATTCCCTATCTAAGTTTTAATAAGCCAAAGCATCTTTCAATGACATTACGTGCTGAGGCATGTTTCATATTAAAAAACTATTGCGGAGAACTTGGCTGATAACCCTGACGCCACTCGTTCAGATGATATCGCTGTCCTCTAAATGGTGCAAGAAATCCCTCACAATTTGTGTATCCAGCATCAACTAGAAATAACAACCTATAAAATAAATTGGCTAAAAATTGATTAATTCAGCAAACAAAGTTTGATCTTAATGAATAATTCAAATTCCTCTAAGTATACACTGTACCATGAGGAACTTTTAGTCCATGTCTTCTACTAATGGCATCTCGAAGCACCCGTCCATCGGCAACTGAACCTTCCCAACCAGGAAGAACATAAACAAATTGCATCTCAGGTGTACAAACACCTAGCATATTAGTTGCTATGTCACCTTTTCGGGTTCGATATCTAGGTTTTTCAACTGTTGGCACCCTAATTTTTATGTGGGTTCCATCAAGAGCACCTAAGCAATTCTATATCACATGATATAAAACCTTGTGTTAGAATACTAATTTAAACCTAAGTCAACTAAATGTTGTACAAGCTATATATAAAACTCAGTCTACTACCTTAAACCATTTCCACCTTGTGTCAGAAGAATCGGCTGTAATTGGCTCCGACTTTTTAAATAAGACATCTTGTAAGCGTATGACAGCATTTAAAACACTATGAAATGCTCTGCTTACAGTTTCCCCGGACCTTCTAAAGTGATGCTTGATAACTCGATTTTTCAGGTGATGGGAGATGATATGTAAAAACATTGCTACTTGCTCATCAACAAGCATGAACCTTGACGACTTCAATCCCCCTATCGATTCTAACATCTCACATAGTTTAAAAAAGGCAGTTCTATTCATCCTAACTTGTTCAATACAAGTCTCATCACTAGCATATACAAGCCTCTTCACATAATCCCGTTTTGCATAAAAATCTAAGGTATAGGACCTAATCCTTGGTCTATAAGTCTGTAGGCTAAGGCTGGCACCCATTCTAAACAAGAACCAAATCGCAATTCTACAGATTTCCAACCAGAATGTCAATGCAAGACCAATTCTTTTACGCCTCACACTTTGTGCAATTAAAGGCAGACGAGCCATTACTGCAACATATTAAAATTAGAACACACTATCAATAAATTGAAGTTGCAATTACACATTATCAAATAAAAATAAGCAATACAAATTTAGAACACACGAAGCAAAATAGTATCTACTAAATGATATCGTTGCAACTTTAATTTCATTTCTTTATGAATCACCCAAACAATAAGATAATTATAAAGCATGTATAATTGACCTAAAATTAATTGTTGGTGTATGTATAGTTGACCTAAAATTACTTGTTGGTTTAATTTTATTTACCCTAAAAAACATTGTTGGTGTATGTATAATTGACCAAAAAACAACTTCACTCGCAATTCACAAGAAACTCGATACTAAAAACACTAACAAAAGTAATTTAACCATGCATATAATCTTTTAATTTTACGTTTATTTGAAATATATATGATAAATTTTATTAATTAATATAAAAATATAATTCTCTCCACATAAAATTATATCAACATTAATACTTAACAAACAGGTTTCATGTTTATTATTAATTTCAAATTATTAATATTAAAGATAAAAATTATAATAATTACAATTATATTTATGTTATTAATAATGTTCTCATTATTAGTATCATAATAATTATAATTTAATTCAACATCGAATTTATATTAAATTACCTGTAGTATTTTAAATAATTACTATTTAATTAGTGTTAAAATTATATACAAATTAAAAAAAATTAACATTATATATATAGATGTATTAGCAATCATTTCATTCAAGAATCATTTAAATAATCATGGGAAAATAAGGCGCAATATTTTTTTCTCTATCTTCTTAACCTTGGCCGCATGAAGATATTTTTTGACAGATTAGGTCACAAGCCCAAATTTTTGGTTTAATTATTCTTTCGTCTCTATATTTTTTACACATTTAAAATTTAATTTCTTTATTTATAATTTTAAAAATTTAATCCTTTTACTTTGTTAAATTGGATTAAGTGACATTTTTAACTTAAAAATGCTCTCATGACAAATATTATACAAGTGAAAGACCAGATAAGCAAATAAGATTGTTAAATATGAATAAAAATAATAATCGAATGGAGTATTTATTTTTTAAACTCGTTAAATTATTTGACTAAAAATAATAATCGAAAAATAATTTAAATACCAATGTAAAAAAAATTAGAGACAAAAGTAAACGAAATGAATATGGTTTGAGAGATAGTGACGTAAACCATAATAAAAAAGAGAGCAATTAATCACATTCAATTAGCTTACTTTGGTCGGTGAAATGTCATATAAAGAAAAATATAATGATAATTTAGCTTTGGTAAATAGATTACAAACTTTCACCCTAAAACATCATGAAGGGCATGAAAATTAATTAAAAGGAAAGGTATTTTAATGAAATTAATTTATTATAAACAGAGTGGTCCTGCAAGTAACTCCCAAACAGCATTTGATTTCCATTTTCATATTCTATTGACTAAAAAATCAAGAACAAATAAAGTTCCAGTTTCATATTCTACTGACTAACAAATCAAGAACAAGTTCCAGCAGACAATCAAAACAACTGCCACAACAGTTTCATCTTCTACTCACTAACAAACTAAAATAACATTTTCCAGCAGACTATCAAAACAATATCCAGAACAAACCAACAAAATCTTTATCGCCTATAAACTCTTCAAACATGAATTTGTAATGTACAAGTACTTTAACTTACCTACAAGATTGAAATCATAAGGTCTCTGATATCTATGTAACTGACCATGTGTATGTATAATTATTTTAGAAAAAATGGAATACATGAAAGACATTGAAGTACCAGTATCAGTATCTTCACACATATATCCAAAGCCAGACTACACAAATTGCATCTAACAGCTTCTAGTTTCTATGATCTGCACTCAGCATGAAATTCAATATTCTTAACATTATAAATTCTTTTGAACATTCGTTATCATCTAACATTTTCATCTTACCTGTTTTTGCTACTTTCAGAGGACCAAATTAAAAAACGACTCAGTTCAGGCACTTAAACAAACAAACAAAAGAAGAAATCTCATTTGGTTTTGGAGATCAAAAAAGGACTCGAAAATTACAACAGAACAAACAAAAATCGAAGATTAGCAGAGAAGAGAGAACAACTTTGAACGCTGGGAACCACTTCAAAGTTATCGAAATTCGATCAAACAAACTTCATAATTTGGCTATAAAAAAACCATCCATCATAAAAAAAATAAATTCAAAAGTGAAGGTTAGCAGAGAAGAGAGAACAATTTCAAAGGATCATCTGTTAAGCCTAATCTGACTATTGTTTTCAAAGGATTGTCGGTCCTATGCTGATGAAAAGACATACATGCATAATTTTCCCTACAATATCCATAACAACAATAATAGCAAATCAACAGCATGCATTTCTTAAGCCTAACCAACAACAGAAAACACATTTCAATCGCACATGCAATACAAACAGAATAACTATGGAAAACTAACCTATTAGAAAATTGGGGCACAATGAAGAAGAACTTGAAAAAAGCAAAAGGGGAAACCGATTAAATAAAAACAATAGATCATATTTACCTCGAAAGTTTTGTTTTCATCTACAATAGAAAAGGATATTAATCTATCGGGAAACATAGACTAACCGATGACGCAAATCGGCAGAAACTGTGAGCAAATCGGCCGAAATAGAAAAGAAAAGAATCGGGGGAGCAAATTGGCAGAAAATGCAAGAAAATAAACTGGGACCAAATCGGCAAAAAATAAAAGCAATGAAACAAGGAAGCAATTCGGATGAAGGTGGAAAACAGAAGAGAAACAAAGGGGATCGATTAGGGGTAAAAGAGGGAGGGTTTAGGGTAGCGTCCTCTAATCTGGGCAGAAGGGGGGAATAGAAATCGGTGCTTTTCACCGATTAGGAAAGTAACGGGATACACGCGTATTAACAATACGCTGAACCAAACGGCGGATTAGAGAGGTATTAAGTGGGGCCCACCGATTAGGGGTGTATTGGCATAGCCAATACACCAAACCAAACAAGCTCTTAGGGGGTAAAATTACCTTTTTACCCCTAACTGACAAAATGATCGCTACACCCCTAGTGGTACGTTGACTGATGTATGTATGAAAGTTATATGATTGATACTAAGCATGACATCCTGCATTCATGTATGTTACTATGGCTTGTCATCGTGCCTGGGGTTGGGTTAATATTGACGGAGGAAGCGTATGGCTTGTAGTCGTTCTGTTAGCTAACAACGTTGCTGCGATACTTATGGCTTTTAGCCATTCTGTCTACGGTGACGAGTCGTTCTGTAGACTTAGTGCCGCAACCGGTACTAAGCTTTGTGTGTTGGTTGGGTGGGTCGATTTTATCCCCACATGGTGTGTTTGTTGGTACGGGTGGTGTATTGGTTGGATTGGGTTGGATTTCTGTCTGCATATCTGCATATGATACTGATTCTGTAATGGGCTTAGGTCCACCTAGTTCTGTTAATGGGCTCAGGCCCAGCTGTTTCTGAATACCACATATCTGACTGTTTGTATTATAAGGGATTACACACTGAGTTTTCACAAGCACACCCTTCTGTCTAACTGTGCAGCCTTAGGCGATTTGGACTCGCAAGAGACTCGGAGGTGGCCACACGACCGCTAACGCTCTGTTGTAGACTTTTCAGTTGAATTTTATATTTTGGGTTTTAATTCTGTTATAAGGCCTTTGGGGGATTAATTTTTTTTAAAGGGCTTTAGATTTCCTTATTTAAAACTGCTGAACACGAATTTTCAAAATTAACAACTATTTTCCAAAAACACTTGAAAATAGGCACTTTTACATTTCAAACTTTAGTAGCTTTCGCGATTGGAATAACCTAAATTATCAATGCCAAACATTAAGTAAACGTTTTTGACGAGATGATTTGCTAAACTCGAGCAAAAGGATTTAAACATGGAAATGAACCTTTAACGATAAACTCAATTTTTGATCGACTCTTTGATGTGACACGCCAATTCGGGCCTAAATTCTAGGCCAAGTTTGGGGTGTTACAAAACCCCTTTGTTATTAAGTTATAAATAATGTTAAATTTCTAATTAAATAGTAAAACAAACAAAAAAAAGGGTGGTGGATGGAAATAGAAAAACAAAGTCTTTCTCAACTCATTCCGTCGAAATTTCATAAAGCTCAATGGGGAAGAAGAACATTTTAGGGTTTTGGACATTTAGTTCCTTAAATTGGTAAGTTATTCAAGTTATTTTCTCGTAATTTTTATGTTTTTGGAATCTCGGGAGCTTGATTTAGCTAGCCCAAGGATTAATTTGTGAAATTGTTAAAGTTCACAAAAGTTACCATTGTTGAACCTTTAAGCTTTTAGTGTTAAATTGATAGATTTTGAGCTTAGGTGTGATAAAGGACCTATTTGTAAAGTGAAAATTATTAGTTTTGAACCTAGGGACTAAAGTGTAATAATTTTGAATTTGACATTAAATTACTAAAATTTTAGATATTAAAGGGTTGTAGAGGGAAGAAATTAATATCGGCTTTGAAATCAAAAATTTCATTCTATTCAATTTAGTTCCTAATGTTATAAAATTAACTATATAGCTTAACATAAATTCAACCTTAATTCACCACTTCCCGCTATGTACTGACATGGTCTTAACATAATCTAAACATAGTTATCATCATTCATGACATATAATGTAAGACCCTTAACCCTTATCCGTCGCCGGAATAGGGTTATGGAGCATTACCAGACTTTTCAAATCAAGTATGAACATTATATAATCATCTAGCATACACATATTTTAGATCACCACTCAATATCAATCATAACACTATTTTATTCAATAACACCTATTAACATTACACAGACAGATACACGGATCCAACCAAAACACACCAGTTTGGCACCCAGTACCTCATCGGATAATTCGAAGCCATAAGTTGACACCTAGTGTCTTATCGGCAATGCTGAAGTAAATTGGTACCTAGTACCTCATTGAATTTATCCGAAGTAATAATTTGACACCCAGTGTCTCACCGACTCGAGGTCGAAGTATCCCTGAACTCTTCCAATCCTATGACATGCCATCTATATCCGACTCAGCCGATACAGTTAATAGGGTTTCAATTCACTTTTCTAATGCCACAATTATCCAATACTTAATTATCACATAAATCACAATTTCACATACATTCAATTCAATATAAAAAAATGCTAACAGTTACCTTATTTACTTACCATAAACATTTAAATCAAAATACAACAATTAATAATTAAATTAATATTATAGAAATACACACCAAAATTTCCGAACTACTCCTCATCGACTTTATCTTTTCCTTTCTAAATCAAAGTTTTCGGTACAACGTTAGCTACGAAAATTAAAAAAATTAAAATTCATCAATACAATACAATTTCGCATTGAATATTTCAACTTTTATTCAACTTTTGTCTAAATTCTAATTTAGTCCCTAAATCGAGACTAACTTTATTTCTTCAAAACTAATTCCATATTTTCATTCAGTTTCCACTTTAGACTAAGTTCAACTCTCCAATTTCACTAAAATCCCTAAATTTCGAAATTTTTACAATTTAGTCCCTAATACTCAAAACTTATAATTTATTTTACAATTCAATCCCTTTTTCATTTCTAACTTAAAATTCTATCAATTTAATCCCAAATACTTAAATTTTTCAACATGAACAACATCTAAAAATTCAATATTTTCTAAAATTTGAACATAGGTTAAGTAGTATTTAATACTAGGATTCTAAAAACATAAAAATTACAAGAAAAAGGACTAAATTGACTTACCAATTAAGCTCTGAACCCTTGAAAACCCTAATTTTTTTTCTCCTTTTTCTTTCTCTCTTTTTCTTCTCTGTTTCGTTCTACTTTGTTCTTCTTTTTCTATTCTTTTTCTTTCATTTATTTTATGTTTTAATTATTATAACAATATAATATAATAATATAATAATATTTACTTAAATAATAAGTAAGTAATAATTATTATAAATTTATGTATTTAAACACACTTGTTAATTTGAGGTTTAATTGCTTATTTAGTCCCTTCACTTTTCTCTAATCTATAACTTAACTTTCTCCCTATATGCAATCTAGTCCTTACACCTAATTACTCTTAAATTAAGTAAATTTACCTAATAAAAATCTAATTAACCACACAACTAACTTCGTAAATATTTTTATTAAATATTTACGAATCTATTTTCCGAAAACGGTGACCCAAAAGTACACTTTTCGATACCCGTGACTATCGAGTCGTTACATATAAGATCCCATATCACCAAGAATTCAACCATGACAACTTAAGTGAAACTTTGTAATTGAAAAATCTAAGAGTTGGTAAACTAAATCAAGCTTCCATGATAAAAAAAATCCATAAAAATTAACAAAGAATATCTTCTTACCTTAATGGATTTAGGTATGAAAACGGCTAAAAATTAACAAAGTTTTCTTTCTCTTTTTCTATGGCATAGACGACACTTGAAGAAGATGAAGGTAATTTAATTCTTTTTCCACTCACTTAATATATATTGTAGCACGCCATATCCGACCCGATGGTCGGGTCTGAGTTAAGAGATGTCACATCCGTTGTCGGAGTAACTATGACCAAATTCAATTCAATTTAACCATGTATACACTCTACTAATTATATTACTCATTTACAATATATTATACGATCACTTTTAGGTCTTATACAAGCTTACGAAAGCTCTTAAGATGACTTGGGGTCGAATAAGGACAAAATTATAAAGTTTTTAAATTATCGTGTTAAAGTTGCAACTTCGAGGGATCCTCGTTGCAATGCAACTCACTGACTTGATCTTATCACGACGTTGAGAGTATGTTCTTGCGACGTAACTTACTATTTCCAAAAAAAACCATATGGTACCAAGTTAAAACACTTGAAACAATTGTGTAATAGCCTCACTTCAACCATTTCAAATGACATGCCAATTCCATACATGCCAAAGTATACCAAAATCTTGATTCAAGTTAATCTTAATTAGCCAAACTTCCAAAATGACCATTTTTATACAAAACCGACTAAAAACTTAGGTATATGCCATTTATTGAAACAAAATAAGCTATACAGACATTGTTGAGTCGAGTGTCGCGCTCTAGATGTTGGGTCACTTGTTGTAGCCTCAAGATTTACCTATACCTGCATTCGAAATAACAACCGTATGCTGGCGATAAAGCTCAGTGGTACTTTCATGATTCAAGTCAATTAAACATCAATAACATCATGTATAACACATCCCATGTAACATCTAGTTTTCAACTAAAATCATTACCATTCATGTATCAAAAACTGGGATAATGCACATTCATATTTAACCAAATTTATTAACTATCACTATTAGCAATCAATGTAACATATCACCCTTTTCTATTTAACATCAACAAATTTTAATTCAATTCCAACCATTTATACGTATCATTATTCCATTTCCATATTGAACCCATTAATTTTCCATGTTTCCATATTGGCCCTTCAGGCTCGTATAATTGGTGCGCATGGTCTTTCACATGCTATCGATATTTTTATATCACATAAATACATTTGTAGTATCATTTCTGATCATCAAATCAAATTGAACATCATTTTATCGATTCACATTTTATGTTCCCTATTAACCTTATTTGGCCTCGAGAAGGATACATGAATTCCAACCAACACACAAATCTAGCACCGAGTGCCTTATCAGAATGTCTAAAGTATATAAATTGCGCCCAGTGCTCATCGGCATAACTGAAGTAAATGGTGTGCCCAACACTCATTGGAACGCCTGAAGAAAAATGCGCCTAGTGCTTATCAATTTAACTGAAGTAACTCATACACAATCTATTCTACGACATGCTAACTATATACGACTCTGCTTGAACAGTTAATAAGGTATTCAATGTTCAATTACACTATACAATATAATTCATATACCATTCCATATTCAATATCATAATCTCATTTCAATTTATCATCAAATCATAAATATCTCAGATCATATACCATGTTTCATTCCATATTCATATCATATATCATGCATCTTTTATATCATAATATTTTCTACTTCATTCAATCCAGTCCAATTTCTCAATATTCAATACCATTCACTACAAATCAATTTATATGACAAGCATAAGCTTACCTCGATAATTAATCATGCATTTAATATGTATATGCATATAAATAGTATGATCTCGAATCATAAAAGTACAAACTAAATTCTCTCGTCACTCGCCAATGACTCTCACTTTTCACTTCCTCTCGATGGCCTGACGTAGTCTTTAGCTACTTTTGGAAAATCAATAAACAAACTAATACCAGGTTTCATTCAATTCACATTCAAATACAAATTTAAGTATATTTTTCATTTTATTCAATTTAGTCCTTATACTCCAGATATGCGTATCTTTCGATATCTAGCATCGGATCAAAATCCGATTTCACATTATTTGATTAGGGACCTTAACTCTCTATTCATATCATAATTTCAGGTCAAGTTTTCAATTTATTCAATTTAGCCACTAATATTACAAAGTTATCTAACAAGCTTTATTAGTTTTACAATCTATTTCTTTTCATTATCTAAGCTTAATATCTATCAAATTAAAGCCTAATTCATCAATTTCTCTATAATGGTAACTTGCTAAAAAATTAAAAATTTAACAAATTGATACATGAGCTAGCTAAATCAAGCTCTCATGATCATAAATCTATAGAAATTACAAAAAAACAAAATGCTTGATTGCCTTATAATTTTTAATGGCCGAATGATAGCTTCAAAATGGAAGTTTTCTTCTCTTTTTATTATGGTGGACGGTGGATGATGGAGAAGATGACAATCCTCCATTCATCTTAGCTTTTATATTATTGTTAACCTTAGATTAATTTGTTTAATCTTAATTAGTTTATCAATAAATTATTAAGCTTAATTTAATCATTAGTGAAAATAGTCATCATCCACCAAATCATGTTAAATAACTGTTAAATAACTATTTTGGCCCTTTGGATAATTGCAACCTAAGTCCCCGAGCCTTTTCTTAATTAAAATTTGGACTTTCATAGTTTAGTCTTTGAGCTTTAATTAACCATTTTTTGGTTAAATTACCGAACGCCAATATATTTTTATATTAACTTCGTAAATATTCTTATTTTATATTTACGAACTTGATTTATGAAAATGAAATTCCAGAACTATATTTTCCAACACCACTGAAATTCGGGTCCTTATATGATTAGTAGTCTAATTAACATTAATTAATCTTTAAGTAACACTTAATGGATTAGTAAGATTTAAGGTTAGTTTACTTAGTGGAAATGGATGAATGGGACCATCCAATCAACTAATTAAAAAAGAATGATGGTACAATATATATTTGGTCTTTGGTTTAATTGTCAAAAAGGTTTCCCACGAACCCTATGTGATGGCCTAATGGTAAAGGGTATTCATTGCCTCAGGTGTGGCTTGAGTTCGTGTCGTGTTAATCGTGTTTGTTGTTTGGACTTTACCTTGTAATAGTAATTCACCAAAAAAACAAAAAGAAAAAGAAAACGGTCTCCCACATTTCTCTAATCAAATCTCATTTGTGATAACACTTGAAATTTAGTCATTGTACTATAATTAATGGCTTACTTGATTTTATTACTTGATAATTCAATATTATAATCATATACTATAAACTTAAATTCTTAAATTAATATTTTCAGTAATTCAATTTACGAAATCCGACTTCATAATCGCATTTTCCAATATCAATTAAAATCGTTTCATTACAAATAGATTGATTAAATCATTAAAAAAACTAAATTTAGACCTAAAAATAAATCAAACAAATCAAAATTTCTCGAATTAGTTTAATCAACTTTTTCAAAATTTTGAGGGTTTTTTCAAAGATTTATTTATAAAATTAATTACTTAATTGAGTTGGGCACATAAACAGAATTATTTTCATTTTTTTATTTGGTTTTTTCGATTTAACTAATATCTTTCTTAGCCTTATGAGTATGATGGCTTAATCAGTTAGAAAATTTTAAATTGAATTCTACTACAGTTGATTTAAAAAAAAACCCTCAACATAAGCAGTTGGACTGGGATCTTGCATAATCAACTTCGTCAGCTATTATGACAGTAAGTTTGAGTCTACTATGGTGTGATTTAAATCACCTATCTAGAAATGCACTTTGTACAACATCTTTTCTCCAATTGGGAACAATGCTGATTGATCGAAGCTGGGTTTTTTTTTAAAAAATTAAGTTTGGATGCGAATGCTTTGAATACAGTAGTCTACCTTTTGTAAATGCTTTAGTAGTACTAAGCCTAATACCAGTGGAAAGGAAAATTTACTTACTATATGTCCATTTACACAGGTGTTAGATTAGAAATTTTCATTTACACAGGTGTAAATGGACATATAATGTTATTTTTACACCTGTGTAAATTTGATAATAATATTTGTATATCAAATTCATTTATATCTTGTTTAGTATAGATCATTGGTTTAACTCTAATAATTTTATTGGGATTTTATAATTTAATTTCACAATATCTAGTGCTATTTTGCCATAATTTTAATGGTTCTTCACTAAAATTATTTTCTAATATTTTAAACAACCAATGACTTGTTTCAAGTTGTTTAATTTGTTTTTTTTCTTGGTGGTGTAAAATATTGGGATTTCCTATTACTCCAGCATGTAAATTTGATTGAATTCCTCCAATAAGTGCTTTTATTGAATTTTCAAATCTTTTATCTAATAAAACTGCTATTGTTGGTATATCATGACCTTTTCTAAACAAAGCTCTTATAGTTATCACTATTATTCCTAAATGTATATATCTAACTTGGGGATATTTCTTTTTAATCCTCTTAATTTTATCTTTATTAAATAGTGAGATTTCTATTAATCCGCCTCTGGTATCTTTAGCTACTGTATTACCACTTATTTTTTCTATGTCTTTGACACCATATCTTATATTTAGATATTTTATAAATTTCTTCTTTAGAAATATGATTTTTATTAATTTTTTCTATCATTTCATCAGAAAAGTCTTTTTCTACTCCGATTATATTTCCTAATTTTATATCTTGTTGTTCATTCTTAGGAATTTCTTCTAACTGATTATTAGAACTGCTTCCTATATTAAACATAAATATATATTCTTCTTCATGCATATCAGAATCTGTTTCTGATATTAATTCGTAAATATTTCTTCAGGATTTATTTCCTCTTCTAAACATATTTCTAAATTTTGTTCTTCAAGTGTTTTAATCATTTTTGTTGCACTTTTTTCCTTTATTAGGACAATTTGGTGCTATATGTCCTTCTTTATCACATATAAAACATTTACATATTTATTTTTTAGGTTTTTTTAGAAGTTTTTCTTCTAATAAATCTTTTCTTTTATTATAACCAAAATTTTTCTTATTTCCTGGTTTCCATCTAACCAGCTTTGTAACAGTTCGGTTTAGACCATAGTCGGACAGTGATTGTGGGACCACAAATCTGAGTCAAAAAAATATTTTAATATTAATTTCTGTGCTTATAGTATGTGAATTGACATGTGTGAAATTTTCGTGATTTAATTTATCCGTTTGTGTGCTTAATTTGTGAAAAAGGCTAAATTGCATAAAAAGTAAAAGTGGCATTCTCATTGTTAATATGCTAATTTGTTATGATTTGATTTATGGGAAGTCCTTAAAAGGTTAATATGTCATTATAAGGTTAGTGGACATTTATGTCCATGATTCAAGTGATTTTTATTAAGATTTCATTAAGGTTAAAATAGTAAATATTAAATAAAATAAAACACAAAATAGCCATGCATTCATCTTTGTTTTTGCCAAAACTTGAAGAACAAAGAAGCCATTTTGTTGTTTTAGGTTCGGCACTTTGAAGCTTTAAATTAGGTATGTTCTTTGCTCGGTTTTGGATGATTTTTTCATTTTTGAGATCGTTACTTCGAATACTAGCTAGCCCGTGCTCAAATTTTGAAATGGTCGTGGATTTTGTAATTTGCCATTGTTGATAGCTTTAGATTTTTTTGGTTTGATGATGAAAAATAAATCTTTGTTGATAGATTATTATGTTTAATTAAGTGATTTTTAGTAAAAATGTGTATTAGGGATTAAATTGTGAATTTTGTAAATTGAAGGGTCAAAATGTGAAATAAATGAAAGAAATGAGCTGCTAGGGACCTTAGTGAAATTTGGAAAAGCTTGGTTGTGGTGAAATTTTGAATATTTTGTGTTTTGTGAAATAGAGACTAAATTGTGAAAAATGTGAAATGTTAAGGGTAAAATGCAATTTGCTCGTTTATGTGTTTTTGAATGAATTTGAATTAATATATGATTAAACAAGTCAAATTTTTATTAATTTAGATCGAGAAAAGAAGAAATCAGATTTGGAACGAGGGAAATCGAAAGTTGTCGAATAGTCGTCCCGGTCCGTTCGTTTTCGTCCGAGGTAAGTGTATAAGTAAATAAATATCATTAAATTTGTATGTATATGTATTATAAATTTCGAATTGTTATAAGCATGGGATAATTATTTATGAGTTTGATTCGATTAAATTATGACATCCGAAAGCCCGTACGAACCATAGGATTCTGGTATGTGATTTCATGTAAGACCACATTTGGGACGTTGGCATCGATTTGATAATTACATGTAAGACCATGTCTGGGACATCGGCATCGTATTTGACTTCGTGTAAAACCCTGTCTGGGACAGTGTCATCGATATTTGATTCCATGTAAGACCACGTTTGGGACGATGGCATTGTACGAGCTATTGAGCTATCCAAATATCCTTAACCATTCCGAATGGTATAACGGGCAAAGATTAGCAAGATCGAATATGAGTTCGGTTTAAATAATTAAGGTATGTTTTATGCTTATATGAGATTCGAATGAAAATGTAAGTTTTGATGCAATTATGCGACTATGTGAAATAACTTATGAAAGGTGATTATATATATGTATGAGTTTAGTTATATTCGGCCAAATAGTAATAAGTTATTAATGTCCTTATTATACTTTATTTGCTTATGACTTACTAAGCTTTCCAAGCTTACTGTGTGTATGATTGTTCGTTGTTTTATAATTTTAGGAAGCTAGTTACGAGCTCGGGGATCGTCAAGGAAGTCTATCACACTATCAATCGTTATTTCGGTATTTTGAAAGCTTGAATTATAAACCTATGACATGTATAGACTAGTACTTGTTTTGGTTGATTTTGAATTTGAATATAAAGCCATGCGAAAATGGCTAGAGTTGATGCTTACGTTTATGCATTTTCAGTAATGAAATATATGCTTGTGATGTTTTGATATATGATTCGGTAATGGGTGATGAAAAGCTTGGTTTACAATCGGCCATGAAATTAGCTCATTTGGATAGTGTGTTTATGGTATTTGAAATATAGGTTAAGTGATGGTTATGTCATTATTTTGATTGGTTATTTAGGTGTGATTGGTGATGGCAAATTATGGATATGTTTTATGATCAATTGTGGTTTGGCTAATTTGATTCATTTTATGGTGACAAGCATACTAATATATTATGCTTGAATGTTTAGTCATGTAAGTTCGGTTGTTAAATGGTAAGTAATGAACATGTTTCATAATTGTTTTGGTTGATTGTTTTGGTACGAATCCAAATGGTAAAAGATGGTTATGATTTAGGCATGTTTTGGTTAACTTTTAATGGATAGTTAAAAGTATCAAGTTGAAGTTAGTATTATTATAAGTATGCGCATATGTGTGCTTGTAAATTCGGTCTTGATATGTGGTTCATTTTGGTAAGCTTATGATCTTTATAATGTAATGATATATGTTGGGATATGTCTTAAGTATACAAATGCCATTAATATTAGGGTTATGTGGTTCGAACATTAATATGTATGAAGTACATGAAATTTGGTTTTGTTGCACATTAGTTAATTCGAACATGTGGTTATATAGATGATATTAATATGGTTGAAATTTGAAGCATGGTTTGTATATGTGTTATAAGTAATAAAGCATGATAAAATTTATCTGGTTATGTGTTTTGTATGTGCAAATTTAACTAATATGAGTTGGTGGATGATTGATATTGGATTTAAAAGTTATATTGTATAGAAGTTGATATAACCACGTGTACGAAAATGATAAATGATTATGCGGAACGGTGTTTTGTCCAGTAATGCCTCGTAACCCTAATTTGGCAATAGATGCGGGTTAGGGGTGTTACATTTGATTGGTATTAGAGCTACAATTTAGTCAATTCTAGGACTAACGTAGCGCGTGTGAGTCCAGCTATACATGCCATAATCTTATACTACGATAGTGTGATGATTTCTGACATTTGAAAATGTGTTTTTGTATAGTAAACGGATCCTGATCGAGCCGTAGCAGATGACGTGGAAAGTAATGTACCAGCTCTCGTTCAAAGGGCAGTGCAATCTGATTCTAGACCTATTTCGAGTAACCATGAGGGAGAGGCTAAACAAGCCTTCTTCCAAATAATGAATGAGTGGTTCACGGATTTCATACGAACGAATCCGGCTACTCAACAATCTCCACCCCCGCCTAATGCTCCTCAGACTTTTGTTGTGCCTCTGGTTATGAATCTGGTTCTTATGAATAAGCCTCCGGTCGATAAAATCTAAAAGTATGGGGTCGAAGAGTTCGGGGCCACTAATAGTGACGATGCTGAGAGAGTTGAGTTTTGTCTTAAGAACACAGTTTGAGTGTTTGATGAAATGTCGTGTACTCCCGACGAATCTGTTAAATATGTCGTTTCTTTATTGAGAGATGCAACCTATCAATGGTGGAAAACTCTGACTTCTGTTGTTCCGAAAGAACAAATTACCTGGGATTTCTTTCAATCTGAATTCCGAAAGAAATATATCAGCCAGAGATTTATTGGTCAAAAACGTAAAGAATTTTTAGAGCTAAAACAGGGTCGTATGTCTGTTATAGATTATGAGCGTGACTTTGTTCGACTGAGCTGATATGCAAGAGAATGTGTATCAACTGAAGAAATAATGTGCAAAATATTCAAAGATGGTTTAAATGAAGATATTCGTCTGTTAGTCGAGATTTTAAAAATCAAAGAGTTTGTTGTGCTTGTTGATTGAGCGTGTAAAGCCGAAGAACTTGGGAAGGAGAAAAGAAATTTCTAGATCATTAGAGATGCAAGAAAGAGACCCTCAAGTAAATCATTTCAGTCAGTATCAAAGAAATTTCGAGATGATTCTAGTCGTTCAAAGGCTAATATGGGATATTTGAATAGAGATCGTGCTAAATCATATTCGAATTTCAAAGCTCCTGCTACTTCAATTGCAAGTGTTGGAAATGTTCGATCCGATCAACTTGAGTGCAAGCATTATAGTAAAAGACATCTAGAAAGTTTTAGATGGAATGATCGAGCTTGCTTTAGATGTGGATCTTTAGATCACTTTATCCAAGACTGTCTTGAGTCTGCTGAGCAAGAGATTGCATAGAATCCGAGATCGAGTAACACATCAGCTAGAGGCAGGCCTCCTAGAAATACGAGAAATGTGTGTGGAAGTCAAAGAGAAAGAAAAGATACAGGTGTTCGAACTGAGGCTAGGGCACCTGCTAGAGCCTACGCCATTCGAGCTTGAAAAAGCTTCGTCTCCAGATGTGATAATTGGTACTTTTACTCTTTATGATACTAGTGTTATTGCATTGATAGATCCTGGATCGACTCATTCTTCTGTATGTGAGACTTTAGTATCTAGTAAGACTTTTCCTGTAGAGTCTACTGAATTTGTGATTAGAGTATCGAACCCCTTGGGCTGGTGTGTCTTGGTTGATAAAGTATGTAAGAATTGCCCGTTGATGATTCGAGATTCATGTTTTCCGACTGATTTAATGTTGTTGTCATTCGATGAATTTGATATAACTTTGGGCATGGATTGGTTAACGTTGCATGATACTATTGTGAACTGGTTTACTGGCAGTGATTTCTTCGATGTTAGCTCAGAAATATGCGAGAAAGGGTTGTGAATCTTACTTTGCCTATCTACTCGATTCTAAAATGACCGCAAAGAAGATTGAATCAGTATCGGTCATGTGCGAGTATTCGGATGTGTTTCTTGAAGAATTACCGGGTTTGCCACCGATCCGAGAGGTAGAGTTTGGCATTGATTTAGTGCTGGGGACAACTCTGATTTCGATAGCTCCATATAGAATGGCTCCGACCGAATTAAAAGAATTGAAAGTTCAGTTGCAAGAATTAACAGATAGAGGATTCACTAAACCGTGTTTTTCTCCCTAGGGTGCACCGATTTTGTTTGTGAAAAAGAAAGATGGAACCATGAGAATGTGCATTGACTACCGACTGCTCAATAAGGTAAATATAAAGAATAAGTATCCTTTACCATGAATTGAAGATTTGTTCGATCAGTTGAAAGGGACTACAGTCTTTTCAAAGATTGATTTGAGATCAGGTTATTATTAGTTATGGGTAAAAGACTGCGATGTGCTGAAAACTATTTTCCGAACGAGGTACGGACACTATGAGCTTCTGGTTATGCCTTTCGGACTTAAAAATGCACATGCTACTTTTATGGATCTAATAAATCTAATCTTCAGACAGTATTTGGATCTAATTGTGGTTGTGTTCATAGATGATATCCTGATTTATTCTCATGTTGAATCTGAGCTTTCCGAACATCTAAGATTAGTATTATATTGCCCCAAAAACATAAGTCTTTAATTTTTGCGTGTTTTGACACAAATTGTTTATTTGCTTTAATGGCTAAGTGATTTGGGTGTGTATGGGAGTGTTTGAGAACCCAAGGGTTCAAGTCTTGGCATTTGCAGAACTTTTAGTTTTGCTCTTAAATGAATCTGGACATAGGCATTTAGGTCTTTTAAATTTTAGTGTTGGTTTTGTTTCACAAAATGAGCCTGTGGTCTAGTGGCAAAGTGGCATGTAGAGTTCCCTTGAGGTCTGAGGTTCGAATCTTGTGCTGCACTGTGGTGTGATATCTTTTATCACCTGTGCTGTGAGGTGGTAGAGTTTGATTGAAATACTAAAGAATTTGAATCAATGAGTGAATCATGGAGTGATTAGTGGGAATGAATCATAGAATTTGAGGAGGAATCAGTGGAGAAAATCAAGGAGGGATAAGGGGAGTATTCTTAGGAGAAACTCAAGGAATTTGAATAGGAGGGGGAGTGTGTGCCGTTTGGAGGAATTGAAGTATTTGACATTCAGCTAGGGGGAAATAGATTGGTATTTTCGGCTTCTGGGAGAATTTCTTGGGGTAGCATCTACCGAATTTGGTGTCGACTTTTGCTAGGTTTTGGGAAGTACCTTTCGGGTTTCATTCTATTATACTTTTTTCTTTTCTCTTTTCCCTCTCTTCTTTACAGAATTCTTTCTTCTCTTTCTTTCCCTTTTCCTTTCTCTATTGGCCGAACCTTCTTTCTTTTTCTCTTCTTCTTCTTTGGCCGAATGTTCTCCTCTTTCTGTCCTTGATTTTCACCTTCTATTATTTCCTTTTTGATTGAGAGTTATCTTTCTTTATTGTTGTGGTTCAACCATTTATCACTCCTTTCTATCAGTTTGAACTCTTGAGGGTTGTAGGAGTATCAAGTAATACCAATTGTCGTAACCTTTCTCTCTTCTCTCGATTTAAGGCAGGTATGTGGGCTAACTTTCTGGGTGTTGGCCGATTGTTTGTTGCTTTTTGTAAGTGGTCATGAAGGGGATTTAAACCAATTGATTACAAAATTTTGGTTAATAAATCTGGTTGTGATGCAGAAATTCGTCTAAAGGATCTTAGTCAACTTTCGTCAGTGGTATAAGTGGGCTAAGCCACTGTTGTCGATCGAGGTAAGTGTTTTGGGTTAAGGGTATATTAAGGTGGAGATCAACTCTTTCGTTTAGCGATTAATGAAAAACTGGTATGAATGCAGATTCTAGGTGTTCGTGGATCCTAGTGCATTTTCGCAAATAGGTGTGTAATCACACCCTCCCTCAATTGCAAATCAGCGAAAGCTGAAAAGCCGAAAAAGACGGCACTGAGAGCATAAGGGCGTGCGAACGATTGTGTGGTAAACCGAGCCCACGAAACACGATGTTGGACTGTAGATGCCTCCGTGAGAGTTTTCAAGGGCTTAGGCCGTAATGGGCCTAAAATGACCAAATCACCCTCAATGGGTAAAATGATCGAAATTACCTCGAAGGGTAAAATGACCGAAATACCCTCAAAGGGTAAAATTATTGAAATACCCTTGAAGGGTAAAATGATTGAAATACCCTTGATGGGTAAAATGACTGAAATACCCTTGATAGGTAAAATGAATGAAATACCCCCGAAGGGTAAAATGATCGAAATACCCTTGATGGGTAAAATGATCGAAATGCCCTTGACGGGTAAAATTATTGAAATACTCTCGATGGGTAAAATGACCGAAATACCCTTGATGGGTAGAATAACTGTTATACCTCTAGGAGTTGAAATGAGTGTATGACCGATTTGCTCTCTATATATATGACTGTTACTGAGTATGACATATTGCATACATGTATGATTTATGACATGACATACCGCATGGGGTTGGGATTCTAATATAGGGGAAGTATACTGTATTAGTGGCTTTGCCACATATACTGTTACTGGCAGTCTTGCTGCGTTACTGTTATTGGCAGCTTTGCTGCGTCATTATTACTGGTAGCTTTGTTGCGATATTGGTGTGTTGGCTGGGTGGGTCGATTCTATCCCCACATGGTGTGTTGGTGGTACAGAGTGGTGTGTTGGCTGGATTGAGATGGGTTGCATAACTGCATTGTATTGATTATTGTATTGGGCTAAGGCCCATTCACTGTTACTGTACTGGGCTTAGGCCCACACCGTACTGTGCTTAGGCCCAGACTATTATTGCATGTTGTATGTGGACTATTTGGTAGGGGATTACACACTGAGTTTCAAAAACTCACTCTTTTCTTTTAACTGTGCAGGTAATCCTCAGCCATAGACGATTTGGGGCTGCAAGGGACTCGAAAGTGGCCACACAACTACTGCTGATGTTTACATTTGCCTTTATTTTAATTTTAATAATTTGTTGGGTTTTGTTTTTGTAATAAGGCCTTTGATTGGGTTTTTAACTTTAACTGGGCTTTGCTTATATATTTTATACTGCTAGTTAGGTGAAAACAAATTTTCAAAATAATTACGATTTTCAAAGACACGAACTTTAAACGTTAGAGTTTTCAAATGCTTCCGCATTTTAAATTAACTTAATATAATAATAGCATTTAATAAGGCAAACAGTTGGTTAAGTGTTCCGTTAAACATTACTAAAGAGGTTTCCAAACTTAAGAAACGAGTTTTATCAACAAGTCTAAGTTTTGGGAGTCACTTCAATGTGACACACCAGATACAGCTATAACGTCTAGGCTGGGTTTGGGGTGTTACAAGTACTACAGACTTTGCGTGATAAGCAATTATATGCGAATTTCAGTAAATGTGAGTTCTTCTTATGAGAAGTTATTTTTTTGGGACATGTTCTATCAGCATCAGGTATTCAGATTGATCCGAGCAAGATTTCGGCAATATTAGATTGGAAGTCTCCGAGAAATATTTTCGAAGTCTGAATTTTTCTAGGACTCTCTAGTTATTACACACAGTTCGTAAAAGGTTTCTCTATGATTGCAACCTCAATGACGAGACTACTTCAAAAAGATATTAAGTTCGAGGGGTCAAAAAAGTGCCAGAAAAGTTTTGATCAGTTGAAATCTTTGTAGACAGAAGCTCTAGTGCTAGTTCAACTAGAGTCGAGTAAGGAATTTGTAATCTATAGTGATGCGTCTTTGATTGGTTTGGGTTGTGTTTTAATGTAGGAAGGCAAATTCATAGCTTATGCCTCGAGACAGTTAAAGCCGCATGAAAAGAACTATCCGACACATGATTTAGAATTGGCAGCTATTGTATTTGCATTAAAGATTTGGCGCCACTATCTGTTCGGTGAGAAATTTCATGTCTATTATGATCACAAAAGCTTAAAATATTTGATGACTTAGAAAGATTTGAATCTACGACAACGAAGATGGTTAGAATTGTTAAAATATTACGAGCTAGTAATTGACTACCATCCGGGGAAAGCCAATGTTGTTGCTGATGCTTTGAGTCAAAAATCTTTGTTTGCCCTACGTGCGTTGAATACTCAGTTGACCGTATCCGATGACGGTTTGATTGTAGTTGAGTTGAAAGTGAAACCGTTATTTATACAGCAAATTTGCGAAGCTCGGACTCAATGTGAATTGTTAGCAAAACGGACTCAATGTGATGTGAATACTAATTCAGAGTTTCAAATTGATACTGAGGGTTGTTTGAGGTTCAGATACCGAATTTGTGTTTCGAGAAATGCAGAGTTAATTCAGATGATTTTAAATGAAGCTCACAATAGTCGGTTATCTGTTCACCCGGGAAGTACAAAAATGTACAACGATCTGAAACAGCTTTATTGGTGGCCTGGTATGAAACGGGATATCTCAAAATTTGTTTTGAAATGTCTAATCTGTCAGCAAGTTAAAGCTGAACATCAGGTACCATCTAGGCTACTACATCCGATTATGATTCCCGAGTGGAAATGGGACAGAATCACGATGGATTTTGTATCGGGTTTGCCTTTGTCACTGAGTAAGAAAGATGAAATTTGGGTAGTTGTCGACAGATTGACTAAATCAACTCATTTCATTCTAGTACGAACAGATTATTCGCTTGATAAGGTGGCTGAATTGTACATTTCTCATATTGTGAAATTGCACGGAGTACCCATATCTATTTATTCGAAAAAAGATCCGAGATTCACATCGCGATTTTGGAAGAAATTGCAAGAGGCTTTAGGTATGAAATTACACTTTAGCACTGCTTTTCACCCACAGACGGATGGTCAATTCGATCGAATTATTCAGATACTCGAGGATATGTTGAGATGTTGCATTCTTGAGTTTGAAGGTACGTGGGAACGATACTTGCCACTGATTGAATTCGCATATAATAATAGCTTTCAATCAAGTATCAAAATGGCTCTTTACGAGGCTTTGTATGGTCGTAAATGTCGAACGCCTTTGTATTGGACTGAGCTCAATGAGAATAAGATACACGGGGTTGATTTGGTCAAAGAAACTAAACAGAAAGTGAAAGTGATTCGCATTAGTCTGAAAGCAGCGTCAGATCATCAGAAATCATATGCAGATTTGAAATGGAAAGATATTGAGTTTCATATTGGGGATAAAGCATTTTTGAAAGTATCTCCACTGAAGAAAATACTTCAATTCAGTCGTAAAAGCAAACTGTGTCCGAGATTCATTGGGTCGTATTAGATTATTGAGCGTATCAGGCCGGTTGCTTACAGATTGTTGTTGCCATCTGAGTTAGAAAAGATTCATAACGTGTTTCACGTATCAATGCTTCGATGATATCGATCTGATCCATCGCATGTGATTTCACCGTCTGAGCTTGAAATTAAGCCCGATATGACATACGAAGAAGAACCGATCCGAATTTTGAATTGCGAGGTAAAAGAATTGAAGAATAAGAAAATCTCATTAGTGAAAGTCTTATAACATCGACACGAGGTTGAAGAAGCTACGCGGGAGCCCGAGGATGCTATGAGAGAACGTTACCCAAACCTATTCGCCGGTAAGATTTTCGGGGACGAAAATCCCTAAGTGGGGGAGAGTTGTAACAGCCTGATTTAGAACCTAGTCGGACAGTGGTTTCAGGACCACAAATCTAAGTCAGAAAAATATTTTAATATTAATTTTCGTGCTTATAGTATGTGAATTGACATGTGTGAAATTTTTGTGATTTCATTTATCCGTTTGTGTGCTTAATTTGTGAAAAGTGCTAAATCGCATAAAAAGTAAAAGTGGCATTCTCATTGTTAATATGCTAATTTGTTATGATTTGATTTATGGGAAGTCCTTAAAAGGTTAATATGCCATTATAAGGTTAGTGGACATTTATGTCCATGATTCAAGTGATTTTTATTAAGATTTCATTAAGGTTAAAATAGTAAAAAGTATAATAACATGATATTAAATAAAATAAAGCATAAAATAGCCATACATTCATCTTTGTTTTTGCCAAAACTTGAAGAACAAAGAAGCCATTATTTTGTTTTAGGTTCAGCACTTTGAAGCTTTAAATTAGGCATGTTCCTTGCTCGGTTTTTTATAATTTTTACGTTTTTGAGATTGTTGCTTCGAATACTAGCTAGCCCAGCTTAAATTTTTTAATTGGTTGTGGATTTTGTGATTTTTCATTGTTGATAGCTTGAGATTTTTGTGTTTTGATGATGAAAAATAAATCTTTGTTGATAGATTATTATGTTTAATTAAGTGATTTTTAGTAAAAATGTGTATTAAGGATTAAATTGTGGATTTCGTAAATTGAAGGGTCAAAATGTGAAATAAATGAAAGAAATGGGCTGATAGGGACCCTAGTGAAATTCGGCCAAGCTTGGGTGTGGTAAAATTTTGAATATTTTGTGTTTTGTAAAATAGGGACTAAATTGTAAAAAATGTGAAATTTTAGGGGCTAAAATGCAATTTTCCCGTTTATGTATTTTTGAATGAATTTGAATTAATATATTATTAAACAAATCAAATTTTTATTAATTTATATCAAGAAAAGAAGAAATTGGATTTGGAACGGGGGAAATCAGAAGTTGTCGAATAGTCGTCCCAATCCGTTCGTTTTCGTCCGAGGTAAGTTTATAAGTAAATAAATATCGTTAAATTTGTATGTATATGTATTATAAATTTCAAATTGTTATAAGCATGGGAGAATTATTTATGAGTTTGATTCGATTAAATTACGACGTCTGAAAGCCCGTACGAACCATAGGATTCTAGTATGTGATTTCATGTAAAACCACGTTTGGGACGTTGGCATCGATTTGAGAATTACGTGTAAGACCATGTCTGGTACATTGGCATCGTATTTGACTTCGTGTAAGACCCTGTTTGGGACAATGGCATCGATATTTGATTACATGTAAGACCAAATCTAGGAGGATGGCATTGTACGAGCTGTTGAGTTATCTGAATATCCTTAACCATTCCGAATGGTATAACGGGCAAAGATTAGCAAGATTGAATATGAGTTCGGTATAAATAATTCAGGTATGTTTTATTTTTATATGAGATTCGAATGAAGAGTTGAGTTTTGATGCAATTATGCGACTATGTGAAATAACTTGTGAAAGGTGATTATATATATGTATGAGTTTAGTTATATTCGGCCAAATAGTAATAAGTTATTAATGTCCTTATTATATTTTATTTGCTTATGACTTACTAAGCTTTCCAAGCTTACTGTGTGTGTGATTGTTTGTTGTTTTATAATTTTAGGAAGCTAGTTACGAGCTCGGGGATCGTCAAGGAAGTCCGTCACACTATCGACCGTTATTTCAGTATTTTAAAAGCTTGAATTATAAACCTATGGCATGTATAGACTAGTATTTGTGTTGGTTGATTTTGAATTTGTATATAAAGCCATTCGAAAATGGCTAAAGTTGATGCTTACGCTTATGCATTTTCAGTAATGAAATATATGCTTGTGATGTTTTGATATATGATTCGGCAATGGGTGATGAAAAGCTTGGTTTACAATCGGCCATGAAATTAGCTCATTTGGATAATGTGTTTATGGTATTTGAAATATATGTTAAGTAATGGTTATGCCATTATTTTGATTGGTTATTTAGGTATGATTAGTGATGGCAAATTATGGATATGTTTTATGATCAATTGTGGTGTGGCTAATTTGATTCGGTTTGTGGTGACAAGAATACTAATATATTATGCTTGAATATTTAGTCATGTAAGTTTGGTTGTTAAATGGTAAGTAATGAACATGTTTCATAATTATTTTGGTTGATTCTTTTAGTACGGATCCAAATGGTAAAAGATGGTTATGATTTAGGTATGTTTTGGTTAACTTTTAATGGATAGTTAAAATTATCAAGTTGATGTTAGTATTATTATAGGTATGCGCATATGTATGCTTGTAAATTCAGTCTTGATACGTGGTTCATTTTGGTAAGCTTATGATCTTTATTATGGTGTGATTGAATCAATAACTAGTTAATAAGATGAAATATAAAGTTAGGTATAATAATATATATATACATGCGAATTAGGTGTGTAAGGGAATGTTATTTGTGTTCAATTGATTAATGTGGTTTTTGTTTTTAGGGTAAAATATGCAATATGCATATATATGCATCTCTAGTATGTCCAGCTATATCATAATGTTACTAAAGTCGTATACGTGATTGTACCATATTATGGTATTATGGTTCAATTGGTTTTATTAGGTACTTGTGCAGAAGTTATGAAATGTTATGTTTGATATTCAAATAATGAAATAAATATTGTGATGTATTTTTTTAATGTATGAAATGTAATGATATATGTTGGGATATGTCTTAAGTATACAAATGCCATTAATATTAGGGTTATGTGGTTCGAACATTAATATGTATGAAGTACATGAAATTTGGCTTTGTTACACATTAGTTAATTCAAACATGTGGTTATATAAATGATATTAATATGGTTGAAATTTGAAGCATGGTTTGTATATGTGTTATAAGTAATAAAGCATGATAAATTTTATCTGGTTATGTGTTTCGTATGTGCAAATTTTACTAATATGAGTTGGTGGATGATTGATATTGGATTTAAAAATTATATTGTATAGAAGTTGATATAACCACGTGTACGAAAACGATAAATGATTATGCGAAACAGTGTTTTGTCCGGTAATGCCTCGTAACACTAATTCGGCGACAGATATGGGTTAAGGGTGTTACAAGCTTATATATTTCCTTTTTCTTTTTATTTTTCTTATAATTATTAGGACGTGTTGATTTACATCCAAATTCCCATTCATTTTCTAGAATTTTTGTACAATGTTTATTACTTAATTTATGCTTAACTTGTTTAGAAGCCATACTTTGTAAACAATGTATAGTTATTCTTTCTTTTGCAAAATTAATTCTATTTCCTATAGAATCTATACTTCTTGGTTCTACACTACCTATTTTACTATGCTTTTCTAAATAAGAATCGTACTTTTTTATACAAATCTCATCCCATGGTGGTGGTAATTTATGAAAATATTGGTCTTTCCAGAAATTTATATTTTCATTTTTTAGTTTTTGATATTCATGAAGAAATTTTTTTAAAAAATTCTTCTAGGTATCTTATGTCACATAATTTTATTTTTTACAATAAATAACTAGATGGACAATCCTGATCTTTTTATCAGTATATCCACAAAATTCTATTTTTAGAATAAAAGTTAACCCTTTTAATAAATATTTGGGAGTTCCAATCTGGTTGATTGACTGCCCTTTCTGTTCTTTACCTTTTTTTTATTCTTCCCATCTTCTTAGGAATTGTAAAACATCACCTTGTAATGTTCCAATAAAGTAGTTTAAAATTTTTTCTTTTGACCACATGTTATTGCTAATAACTATAGTCATAGACTGTGCCCAATCATCTATGGTTTTTTCATAGTCTACTATAGGAATATTAGTTAGATCTAAATATATTCCTCATTGAACATCATTTCTTTTGTTTAGATCATCTATTCTATATGGAACTGGTTGAGTAGATGATTTTCCTAAATTTTCAGATTTTATTTCATTTGTAGCAATATTGTCGGTTTGATTTTGCTATAGGAATATTAGTTAGATCTAAATATATTCCTCATTGAACATCATTTCTTTTGTTTAGATCATCTATTCTATATGGAACTGGTTGAGTAGATGATTCTCCTAAATTTTCAGATTTTATTTCATTTGTAGCAATATTTTCGGTTTGATTACCAAAAATTCTAGTTGTATTTTCAACTTGTTCATAACTTTTATTAAAAGATCTTAAATAATCATCTTTTTGAAAATCTGGCTCTATTTTTTTTTCCATGAGGATTTGTTTGATCAGTATTCATTGGTTCTGGTATTTCTATATTTTCTTCCTCATCTGTTGAAGTATTGTCTTCATCAAAATTGTAACTTGTAACCTTTATGTCTTCTAAGTTTATAGAATTATTAGCAGAATTATTAGAACTACTACTATTGTCTGTAGTGTCATAATTTAACATATAATGATAATTAAATAATGTAAACAGATCTTTATGTTTTTCATAAAGTTGTTCTATTAGTTTTAGATATTCTATTCTTTCATTATTATCAGATGTCTTAGTAAATTTGTTCTTCCAATGTTCTATAAGTTGTTTATAGCATTGGAAATCATATTTTTGTTGATGAGTATATCTTAATTTCTGTTTTTCAAGTTTTTTTATGTCTTTTGTTTGTAGAAGACGATTCTTTAGAGGAAGTATCTTTTTCTTCTGACAAAGTTAATATTATATTACTATTTCCATAATATAAAGGTCCTAAATCTATTTCTTATTCTATATTTTTATTAATAAGAACTTGTTCCAATTTTTTATTAACTTCAGATAAGATTTCTTTAGGTTCGTTGTTCAAATCTCATTCTGTAACTTCTCCTAAATTATTTACTTGTTGTTCTATTTTACTTACTTTATTATATAACTTATGAAAACGTATAGAAGTGATATCTATTAAACTATTAAAACCCTTATTGAGAGCTGAAACATTGTTTTCATTTTTAGAATCAATATGCATATCATGATTGCAAATTTTATCATTATATAGACAATTAGTTTCTTCCATGAAATTTATCTTAGGTACTTAAAACCTTCTGTTATCTTTATATGTTCTTACTTTAAAAAGCCAAAAGTCTCATCTAGACATAAATAGGCTATTGTAAAATAGAATAACAGATATATGGGTTTTAAGATAAACAAACATGAAATTAACAGAACTAAAAATAAGGAATAAGAACTTACAACGAATACTACGATATTATTTCTCTAGATAACATTACACTGAGGCTCTGATACCAATTATAACGAGATACAGAAAATAGTAGATAATATTACAAATTTACAACATAAAACTAGTGGATAAAAGTAGGGAGGATGATGGATAAGAAGTGGATGGAGAGAGATTTTCTAAACTTTTCTTCGATACCCCCTTAGGCTTCCTTCATCTCCCTCTTATAGAAGAATTCTTGAACTCTATTTAATTTTTTTTGAACCCCACACAATTTTTCTGATAAGGATAATGTCTCATCATTGATTTGACATAATTGCTTCCACGTTGCTTCCTTTTTTGTCTGCATCTGGATGTCATTTTTTTCCAAGTTGCTTTCTTGGATGTCATTTTCCACGTAGCTTCCTTTTTGTTTACACTTGGATGTCGTTTCCCCAAGTTGCTTCCTTGATATTTTAATTGGTTTTTTCCAATTGGCTTTTATCCTTCCTGGATATTAACTAGATTCATTTCCTCCATTTCATCTAGTTGTAATGAATCTATTGATAGTCTTGGTGAGTTCCAATTTTCCCACATATTCTTGATTTCTTTTATTATGTGTGATGGAAAACCATCAATCTCCATGTCAGCTATCTTTTTTAATAGTTGCACGGATTTTTCGTCTCTATCATCCTGAGTGTTTCCAGTATCATATGCCAATATTTTTCTTCCATCAGTCCATAAGCTATAAGTTTTTTGTTGAAGTAAATATTAGGCTTTGGTCATTAAATCTATTCATGTTTGGATCTGGTAATAACTGGGATTATTATAACACTTGTCAATATTTTTTGTCAAGTGTCTTTTTTCTTCTATAGCTGTTGAAAGGTTGAGACCTCCAATTATTTTTTTGATGATCCAAATTTGATATGGCTGATAAAAATTTTTTTTTTAGCTATACCAATCAGACTACTGATTTCAATATGAAAATAATAATAATAATCATCTTCATATATCATACGTAATAATATTTGGATAATATTACAAATTTACTTACTATATGTCCATTTACACAGGCGTTGATTAGAAAATTCCATCATGTAAAGATAACAGAAGGTTTTAGGTACCTAAGATAAATTTCATGGAAGAAACTGATTGTCTATATAATGATAAAATTTGCAATCATGCTATGCATATTGATTCTAAAAATGAAAACAATGTTTCAACTCTCAATAAGGGTTTTAATAGTTTAATAGATATTACGTATATATATTTTCATAAGTTATATAATAAAGTAAGTAAAATAGAACAACAAGTAAATAATTCAGGAGAAGTTACAGAATTAGATTTGAACAACAAATCTAAAAAATATTATTTGAAGTTAATAATCAATTAGAACAAGTTCTTTTTAGTAAAAATATAGAATAAGAAATATATTTAGGACCTTTATATTATGGAAATATATCAAGAAGATTGTTTATCTTCTTAATATCTAAATAATTGATTTCTAGTTCTTCCCAATCTTGATATAAAATGGATTTTCATAATAAATCATGAGCTTCTTATTCTTCAGTTGTTTTTTCAACTAGAAAATGTGAAAGCTTAGTAAGAGCTCTCCTGAAATTAGCTCTTTGTTCAGTAATATGGGTTTTCCACATATCATTAATAAAATTATATAATTCTGATGGTAAGCCTGGATTATAAAAATATTTTATTTCCTAAATTTCTTATGGTTTCAACAAATTTTCTGATGCACAAAATTTTTTTGCTCCTTTTATGATTTCAGCATAACTGGCTTGGTATGCTGAAATTGAATATTGAAACCAAGGGAATTGACTTACCGATTGTGGTGTAAATGATAAATGAGTTCCAACTGGTTTTCTTACCATTGGGTATGGAATATAATATCCTTGGTTAGGATAAAAAGATACTTGAGAAGCTATTGTCACAAATCCTTGATTAGGATTTGTCGATTTGAATGTTTTCCTTTTATTAGGCCTTTTATGAATAGTAGTTCATTCATCGAATTTTTCAGAGGTTTTTTACCTCTATCCATATGGTCTGCTAAGATAATCAACAATAATATTGTTAGTTCCTTTTACATATAAAACTTCAAAATTAAAAGTACATAATTCATTATACCATCTAATTCTTCTGGGTACCGTTTCCAAACTTTTATTAGTAAGGAAATGTTTAATTGTTTGATTTTCAATTTTTATAATAAATTTTTCAAGGGCTAAGTTAGTCCCCACGGTCTGTTGTAGCCTTGGGTCCAAGGCTGAAATGGCATCTCCATCGTTAAACTTCTTCAGCGCCTGCAATTCTATAAACATATCAGTAAACTTATTGGGGATGAACCATGGCATACGCCATTAACTGAATGGTACCAACTACCAAGTGATAATATGAGCAAAGAGAGAATTAATGGAAAGAAAATCACACCCATTTCGCTGTTATCCGCTCCCTGGGTTCCCGTTTTGGTTCAATAGGGCGCCTGCCTGTAACTAGTTCAACCAATAATATCCCAAACGAATAAACATCACTCTTTTCTGTAAGTTGATAGGTTCTTAGATATTCTGGATCCAGGTAGCCGGCAGTTCCTTTAACCTGGGTTGACACATGGGTTGCACCAGAATCTATGTCAGCAGCCAACCTAGCAAAACCAAAGTCAGTAACCTTGGCCCGAAGCTTTTCGGTGAGGAGAATGTTGGAAGACTTTATGTCTCTGTGGATGATTGGGTGATCTACAAGAAATCAATGGATAATCTTATTAGTCTCTCCCTTCCTATTTCACCAACAACTTAATGAAAATCAAAAGCAAACCTATATACGTATGAAGATAGGTGATTGCATGCGCCACATCAATAGCTATATTAAGCCGTGCAGCAAGGTCAAGAACTTTTCCATGCACACCTGCAGCATTTCTTTTCATGTTTCAAGTCCCAAAGTTCCAGCATAAAGAGGGGTAAAGGAAAGGAACAAAAGGAAAACACAAAACCAAAGAAAGGGTGGACTACTAGTCTATAACAAGAACTCACCATCCAAGTGTTCCTAAGGGTTCCTTTGGCACATATGTCACAACAACAATCCTTTCATCCCCATGTTCTAAATACCCACAAAACTTAACCAAATGCAAGGGTTCCACTTGTGCCAGTGTTCTTATTTCACTTTGGAATTCCACACCTAAATGCTTCTCGTATACACTCTACAAAAAGAAGAGAGGGTTCGTCGATTACTTAGTTAAGCCCATAAAATATGATCAACGCAAGGGACAAAAAGAAAAGACTATTTAAAGTAACTTTCTTTCATAGTTCCAAAATCCAACCTGTTTAGCACGCTTAATAGCAACAAAGGTTCCATCATCAAGTCTTCCCTTATAAACCGTCCCAAATCCACCCTGTCCAATCTTGAAAGCAGGGGAGAAGTTCCTCGTGGCCTTCAAAATTTCCTCCATCGTGAATTCCATGCTCCCAGGCCCTTTCTCCTTTGTTGAATTGGAATAAATCCCTCGATTCGAACCCCTCCTCTCGCTCTTCGCTCTTGACGCTTTCGGTGCAACTGCAACTTTAACAATTGGCGTGTGTAAGATGGTTTCTGTTACTACGTTACTGAAGGGTTAATTAACAATGTTGGTTTCACAAGTGTTATTAATGAATCTATGACTAGCACACAAACCTATGACTGAATCAACATTAACTATAAATTCTTCGTATAAAACTCGATCGATGAAGAATTTTGCGTTTTCTTTCTTCAGTCCAAAGCTTAAATGAATATCTAATAGCAGAGCCGGCAAGTTGTTTGGTTGCCGAGAAAAGAAAAAAGCACCATTAAAGAAAACAAAGACAACATCCTCATTAAAGGAGGAAAAAAAATACAAGAGATTTTTTCTCTGTATTCAAGTAACACATAAAAAGAACATTTTACCGCTTCCTCGGATCCAAGGATCGAAATTCAAACTTATTGAAAGTTTTATACGAGGACTACTTACTGAAATCCGATTAAAGAAAAAAAGAAGTTGTCCATCGACATTTATAATTTAAACTAAAAAGAGAAACAAGGCATACCGGAAGGAACTCTTATCTCACCGGAATCCCCAACTTTCTTGTAGCCATCTGGCTCAGGAGGTGTAAAACAGTCGACAAAGGCACCAACAATGGACCGGGCGATAAGCGTGACTAGATTTCGGCCTGAACCGATTTTTCGAGAGGAAGATGATACAGAGTAAGAAGAGATTGGAGAGTAAGGAAATTGATCCAGCGTTGACCTTATGCCGAAGCTAGGGTTCCGGCTTGTAGAGCTGCAGCTGGAGCTGGTCATCATGAGAGAGAAACCGAAAGTAGAGAAATACTGTGTGTACGTAATAACGTAGAAATGGCTAGGGGTGAGCATTCGATCGAATCGAATCGAAAATTTTCGAGTTAATCGAGTTTCCGAATCTCATTTTATCATCCTAACTTTATTTGAAGTTTTCTCGAATCGAGTCGAGTGAGATGGAATTCGAATTCGAATCGAATCGAATATATTTGTTTGAGTTAAATTTTAAAAAATAATTTTGGGTCCTTGTAACCATTGTCACCCATCGTAATAAAATTTGTCCAACTTAATCAAATTTTTTATTAACTTTCATCACTTCATAATTTATTTATCAATTTTTTATATATTGGTTAGCTTCTTTGCTTGCTTAATTGTTTCAATTATCTTCAGATTCTTGTCACTATGTATTTTAGAATTAAAAAATATATTAAATGTAAAAATATGATTTTTTTAATAAAAGTTATTTTAAAAATAAAATGTGAAATTGATACCAATATAAAATTTTAACACGAATATTTTATGGTATAATTAATAATTCAATTTTAATATAAATATTCAATATGACTAAACAATTCAATAATATAAATAATATAAAATGTGAAATTTAATTTAATAATATAAATAGTAGATATAAATAAAACTACTACTATTTATGTTTAGTGATTTTTTTTGGATAATTTTGATTTTTTATTTGAGAGTAAAGGGTGAGAAGTAAGAGTTTAGGGGGAAAATTAAAAAAGTTTTGGGAATAAAATTTTGGAGGGAAAATATTTAAAAAATTTGGAGGGGAGAGGGTTTGGGATAGATGAGAGGTGAGATGGGAATGGAATAAAAGTTTTAGGGGAAAAGTGGGAGGGAGTAAAAATTTTGGGGGAAAATAAAAGGTTTTGAGGGTTTTTAGGAGTAAAATTTTGAGAAAAAATAAATGGGAGAGTAAAATTTTGGTGGAAAATGAATTTTTGGTAGATTGGGGGGTTGAGAGGGGAGGGGAGTAAAAGTTTTGGGGGGAAAGTGGGAAGGAGTAAAAGTTTTGAGGGAAAAGTAAAAAGGTTTGGGAGTTTGGGGTAAAAATGTAAAATATTATAGTTTGATATTCGAATTATTCGAATTATTCGAATTATTCGAGTTATTCGAGTTATTCGAATTCGAAAATTCAACTCGATTCGAACTCGAAATTCAAAAAAAATATCGAGTTGACTCGAATAACTTGATTAACTCGAATAACTCGATTCGTTTAACTCGAAATTCGAATTTTTTTTCAATTTTTTCGAGTCGAATCGAGTTTTGCTCACCCCTAGAAATGGCGGGTAGTTAAGAGATGGAGATATAAACGAGATGACTTGTTTTCATTTTGGTGATTATTTGAATGTTAATGAGGGTTATATTGCTTTGTGTTTTTAAAAGTTGTTTTAGAATAATTTTTGAAAAGTTTTGTTTAAAATTTAAGCGTAAAAAATACTTTTAGAAATAAAATATTTATTTTAGATATATAATATTAAGTAACAAATATGTATTTAAATAATATTCAAGTTAATATTATTATATTTTAGTAATAATATAAAAAATAATTTATTATAACTTGTTAATATTTTAATATATAAAATATAAATTTTAAATATTTTTAAACAATAAATATTAATTATTTATAAAATTTAATTAGAATATATAAATTATATTTTAGATAATTAAATATAACCATTAAATATTTGTAATTAGATATTAATACATTTGTATTATTTTAAAAATATTTTTTTTATTTTTAATTAATAATTTTAACACATTTATAATTAAGTACAAGAAAAAAAAGAAAAAAATACTTTTAAAAAGTCAAAAATTTCAACCAAAAGTAACTTATTAGCACAAAATTTCTTTCAAAAGTGATTTTCAAACTAAAAGTGTTTTTTTAAATAAATACTAAACAAGGGCTAAATTGAGTTTATTAATTGAAATTTTAGTTCAGAGGATTATACCGTCCCGCCCTTCGGGTAAAACATAAAAATCTCGAATTTTAAATAAATAGGAATTGAGAAATAATATGATATAAAAGAATAGAATTATTTAGGGTAAAAATTAAAATTTTTTACGATAATAAAAATATAATTTCATCATTTCAAAAAAAATATATCTTTATAAATTTTATAAAATTAAATTAATTTTTTATATTTTTAAGAAGATTAAAATGTAATTTCACCTCTATTAATTTAAAATTTTAAAAAATTTTAGGAAGGCTGGGCCTCATAATATTTATAATCACGATTCATTAGTATTTGAGTTATAAAAGAGTATTAATGATTGATTGTAAGTTGTAACCAAAGAGATTAAAAGAAAAAAAATAAGAGATTAATTATCGTAAATTCCAAATTTGTTATTTCGACCGAAGCAATCGTGACATTGGAAGAGTATTTTTACGGTCAAAGTCAAGCTTTCCTAAAATAAAGCCAAGTCAAAGAAAGATTCACAAATTGTTAAAAAATTACAGTCATATTATAATTCAATTCATTATTTTACTCTTTTTTTTCTAAAATTTTATCATTATCATTTCTAAGCTTGAAATTCACTAATTAATATTATATTTAAGAGATGATTATTTATTAAATTCATCATTTTTTTAAAAAGTGCTTTTAAAAAGTACTTTTAAGAAGTGATTTTGAAAAGTTTGGTTTAAAATTTGAGTGTTTAGTATTACTATCAAAAAGTACTTTGAAAAATAAAATATTTATTTTGGACATGTTTTTATCAAGTAAAAAATATGTTTTTAAATAATATTTAAATTAGTTAATATTATTATATTTTAGTAAGAATATAAAAAATTTATTATAACTTATTGTTAATATTTTAATATATGAAATATATATTTTAAATATTTTTAAGCAATAAATATTAATTATTTAGAATATATAAACTATATTTTAAATATTTAAATATAACATTAAATATTTATAATTAGTATTTTAAAAAATATTTTTTTTATTTTTAATTAATGATTTTAACACATTTGTCATTAAGCACCAAGAAAAAAAAGGAAAATACTATGTTATTGGAGGGGTGAAAAAGTAATTAAGTACCACAAGTATTTTTGGGAGAGGAAAAGCTAAAATTTTTAGCTTCTCCTTTTCAGAAGTGCTTTTTAAAAGCACTTCTGAAAAGTTAAAAATTTCAACCAAATGCAGTTTGTTCTTCACAGCTTTTCTTCTAAAAGTGTTTTCGGAGTCAGAAATCTTTTTTTAAGCAATGAAGAACTTGCCTTTAGCCTTGCAATGCCTGGCTCCTCATAGACAGAATTTGCCTAGAATGTGGAGGTGTGGAGAAATCCTGTGGAGCATCCGTAAGGATTATCGGGAACTATCAGCTTTAGACCTTCGCTCTCCTTCATGTAATTCCCAAACAAGTGCTTCTGTTAGAGAAATATAATCCAAAGGCCAACTAAGATACAAATGACAAAGTGTTGTTGAATCTAAAACCAACGTACAAATGTATAGAGAAGGAAATACAGCGGTCCACCTTGAGGATCAACCAATCGAGAATCCGCCATCAATGGAGGCATAATAAGGAAGCAAATAAATTCCCAAAACTGAATTTCAAAAATGATTCTTAACTGCAAGATTATGCCGGTAACGTGCTCGTCTGGTTTGGATTGTGTAGTGGAAAGTCAATTTGTTGATTATTAAATGTTGTTCTATTTCTGTTGTAGATTAGAATCATACCATGGTTAAATTGGTCACATCAGTTCTTGATTTTATTGTTTCATTCGGTTGAATTGCTTGTTCATGACAAAATTCAAAAAAATTCTAAAAGGTCACAATTAAAAAAGAAAAAAGAAAAGGAAAAACTACTAAACACAAATACATAATAAATGAAATATAAGCATTCATTTCATAAAAGTTATAATAACAAATGAAATATTTATCTAACATAAACTTGGTTCAACAAGTTTAGATAGAGTTTTTATTGGTTCAACTTTTTTCGATTTTATAACATCAGTTAAATTAATTGAACTATCAATTTTCGATTCAATTAATAGATTTATTCTGAAATTTGAGCCAAAACGAAACTTATTTTATATGATTCCGATTTTATGTTTGAAACGAAGTGTACCGATTGATATGATCAGTATCGAAACGAAACCGACCATGATATAAATCTTGAAATAAAAAGTGTATATCAATCTTTTTCCAACTAAACTAATACTTGATTAATAACCAACACTAACTCAAGGGTTTTATAATAAGCATAGATAAGATAAATAATACATATAGCTTTAATATCCTTGGTCAAAAAATTAAAAATAATTAGAAGGAAAATATTTCATATACAAGTGGTAGAGTTCTTTTAACCATACAAGTGATTTAAATGTTAAACCATCATTTGTGGAGTGAAAAAGAACTCTGTGCATGCATATTAAATAACAATCCTTGAAAAAACTTGTAATTGATTGGTTCTAAATTCTGTTGGAATAGGGAATGTGACGTAACATGGTAGAAAATGATGTAAAGTAGGGAGAGAAATAACATATAATATTTATTAATACAATTTGGATAGATAATTTTATTTTTGCAGAATCTTATTTAAAGAATGATTTCTTTAATGATGCAATTAAATTTTGATTAAAGCCTAAACTACTTTTACCATAATAGATATTTGCAGCTCCAAAAATGCTTCGAATTGTTACAAATTACTCTCACAAATATTTCACTTTATATTCAATATAAACTCTCCAAACAATACTTAAAAAGTTTGACAAAATTAACTAATAAAATAGAAAAATATCTCACTTTATATTCAATGTAATTGAATGGATAATGATGGTGATATTATAATTTATCACGAAATTCCCTCATCACTTGTTGTTCTATAATATTAAACCATAATCCATTAAAAGTCAAATATACTAACATCAAAAACTTATCAATTTCAAACAACTTATTATAACTATTGTTCGAACATGGGAAAATGCAATCATTCCTAATTAAAAATTAATATATATAGCACCTTTGGGTAAAATACCAATAAAAGCCCATTTTTTTTTAAATTACTGAAATGGGCCTGGTAAAAAATTAATTACCAGAATGGCCCAATTCCCCGAAAACGCGTCCATGTCAGCGCGTTGTCAGGTGACGAGGCAAGAAAACGCTTCCTCAAGGAAGCGCTTTGTCCACGCCGACAGAAAGCATGCCCTCAAGGACGCGTTTTCTGTCCACGTGGACAAAGTGCTTCCTTGAGGAAGCGTTTTGCCCATGCATGAACAGTAGCAACGACTATTTTTTTGACCGTTGGTGACCCCCCAACGGTAAAAAAAAACTATAAACCCCATGTTGAAACCGTTTTTTGAAAAACAAAAATTTAGTTGTAAACTTTAAAAATAAAATTGGAGTTGCCACCGATCCTTTATTAAGGTGTGATCGGCTCACCTTAAAAATTATTTTGATCTACGAATTTTGAGAAAACGAGTTCGGGAGTCAGTTACGTACGAGGAAGGGTTAGCACCCTTGTAACGTCCAAAATCGGTACCAAATTGATTATTTGATGTCTTAGTGTCGAAGGTTAAAAAATTTTAAAATCAACTCAAACGATGAAATTTGAAAAAGGATAATCAATTGTTCAAGTCATGTAAAGAAATCGAGTCCCAATACGTTAGGGTATAATTCCTCATAATCCCCAAACTTTGAATATCACTTTATTTTATGTGAAAATCTTCATTTTGAGAAAGTAACATGCCACATCCAATACGTTAGGACACAACAAGTTAAGTTCCCAAAAATGATTTTTGTACTCATGCACTTTGAATAAGAATATCCTCGGTTATTTAAGATTAACAAAGAAAATCAGAACCCAATACGTTAGGGCTCAATTTCCTTTGAAAATCCCAAACTTCGAATATTGCCTTTATTAAAAAAAACCTTTGAATCAAGAAAATAACTTTGATGTATGGTTAAAGCCAAAATATATTTTCAAAAAGGGTATGTTAAGGTTAATGTACAATGTGAAACAAAACTTTAATGTAATATGAATATGTATTTACAATATATATACAAGTACAATATACAAGCAAATTCGAAAATATGAGTGGGCGCATACTTAACACATAAATATAAGTGTACATATAAAAAGGTAAGTGAAGAAATATATACAACAAACTTATAATAATTTCTAAAAATATGCATGTATATATGTAATGAAAATTGTAAAAATAAAATAAAAGTATGAAAATATGCAAATGTGTACATATTTACAGAGGCAAGAAAAATGAAACGTATAAGTATATATACATAAGCCAATCGTGAAAATTCATATACGTATATATTCAAATACATATATATATGTACAATATGTAAATAAAATAATGGGATACATGAATTAACAAAAAAAATATTTATAATAATTAAAAAATGAAAAGTGTATGTAAAAAAAAATCTTTTAAAAAAATGTATGTATATATATTTATATGTATAAAAAACTATGAAAACAAAGTAATAATACAATGTGCATACAATAGATATATATATTTAAAATATTAAAGTATATACATATTAACATGCATATGCGCATATGCGCATAATAATAATAATATATAGTATTATAGTAGTAAATAAAATAAAACAAAATAATAGTATGGCATAATTGTGATAAAAACTAAAAAATGGGTTAAATTGAATTAAAAACGAAAAAATAGGGGGAATTTAAAAGAAATTAAAAAAATAGGACCAACTTGATTGCGCAGGAAACAATGGAGGACCAAAAGGGGAATTAATCCCTCCCTCCTACATGCTGTGCAGCACTGGATTAAATCGTCATGCGGGTAAAATATTTGGGCCAAATTTTAAGGAGGAAAAAGAACTTGATTAAAACGCGTCACAAAAGGGGGAGGGCTAACTGCGCAATTTCCCCATTTAGGTGGAGACGCGCGGACCCCCCCAAAGCTAAACGGCGCCGTTTCTTGTTTCTTCTTTAGGTTTTAACAACAAAAATCAGAAGCTAATTTTGTTTCCCCCTTCAGCAAAGGAAACAGTTTCCTTAGGGTTTCTTCAACCCCCAAATGCCGCCGTTCAGCCTTATGCCAGAGCCCCGATCACGACGAAGCCGGCAACAATTGGGTGACTCCAGTGAAAGCTCTGTTTTCCTTTTCTTTTTATTTGTTATTTTATACGAAATAAAATGAAGAAAATAAAAGAAAATAAAAACATAAATAAATAAATAAACGGACACTACGAAGTGAAACAAAGAAGAAATCACCTATGCAAAAACAAGTTTGATCTCTCTATTTTCTCTCTATTTCTTTGCATATATTTTCGACTGAATCCCCCCCTTTTTACAGATTTTTCAAGGCTTTAAATAGCCGAAAAATGGAAAAAATGAACAAAATCCAAAAAGAATCTATTCTGTTTTTGTTGGCATATTTGCGTTCGTTGCTACAGGTACTGCGTGCGGGGAAGGCAGCGAGGGGCGCGATGTGCGGGATCGACGGGCGCAACGCGCGGGAGCAGTTGCAGTACCAGCTGCTACGGCGCTGAGGCAGGGGCTGTTAGGGTTTCTAAAATTTTGATTTTTTTGGGCTGGGGTCTGAAAATTAGTTGTTGGGCCTGTTAATGGTTTGGGCCCGTTTATTGGTTTGTGCCCGGACATTATTGGGTTTGTACAGCTGCCCCTCTTTTCTCATTGTCGTGTAACAGGAATAGAGCAAAGACTAAAAGCCCAATTGTGCCCGGTCTTACTGAGCCTCGACTTCTTCAGTGCTTTTCTTCTTCAAGTAGCCTCGTTCCTTCCTACTGCATCTTCAGAGGTACAAGAACTAGCGTTTCAATCCACTCCACTATAATGACGAAGAGATAGAACTCATATGTTGTAGCTTCTCAAAAGAACAAAATTTGTTGTCTTTAATATGCTCCACTGCATCTTCAGGGAGATAAGACTTATAGCTTCAACTTGTTCTGCTATGACTTAAAGATAAATCGGATGCGATCTACTCTACTGCAACTTTAGAGAGATAAGATCTGTGGTTTTAATCCACTCCATTTCAACTTCAAGGAGATAGGAATACTGGCTTTCAATGTACTCCACTGTAACCTCAGGGAGGTAAAATCTACCATCTTCGATTTACTCCACTACTGCCTAGGGAGATAAGATCTGTAATCTTCAATCTATTCCAATGTTGCCCAGGGAGATAGAATTACTGGTTTCAATGTACTCCACTGTAACCTCAGGGAGGTAAAATCCACCATCTTTGATCTGCTCCACTACTGCTTAGGGAGATAAGACTTGTGGTTTTAATCCACTTCATTGCAACTTCAGGGAGATAAAACTTGTATCTTCGATCTACTTCGCCACCATATGGGAAGACAAGATCTGCTCTCTTTGATCTACTTCACGCCAGTACATAAAGACAAGATCTGCTTTCTTCGATCCACTTCGCCACCAGTATGGGAAGACAAGATATGTTCTCTTTGATCTACTTCACGCAAGTACATGAAGACAAGATCTGCTTTCTTCTATCTGCTTCGCCACCAGTATGGGAAGGCAAGATCTGTTATCTTTGATCTACTTCACGCCAGTACATGAAGACAAGATCTGCTTTCTTCTATCTGCTTCGCCACCAGTATGGGAAGGCAAGATCTGTTATCTTTGATCTACTTCACGCTAGTACATGAAGACAAGATATGTTTTCTTCGATCTACTTCGCCACCAGTATGGGAAGACAAGATCTGGTATCTTTGATCTACTTCGTGCCAGTACATGAAGACAAGATCTACTGCTACTCCACTGTTGCTCAGGGAGATAGAATTACTGGCTTCAATGTACTCCACTGTAACCTCAGAGAGGTAAAATCCGTCATCCTTGATCTGCTCTACTACTGCTTAGGGAGATAAGATCTGTAATCTTTAATATATTCCACTGCTGCCTAGGGAGATAGAATTACTGGCTTCAATGTACTCCACTGTAACCTCAGGGAGGTAAAATCCACCATCTTCAATCTGCTCCACTACTGCTTAGGGAGATAAGATCTGTAATCTTCAATCTATTCCACTGCTACCCAGGGAGATAGAATTACTGGCTTCAATGTACTTCACTGTAACCTCAGGGAGGTAAAATCTGCCATCAACCTGCTCCACTGCAACCAAGAGAGGTAAGGCTGGTATCTTCGATCTAATTCGCTGTCAATGCAGGAAGGCAAGATCTGCTATCTTTAACCTGCTCCACTACAACTGAGGGAGGCAAGGCTTTATTTTGATCTGCTTCGTTGTCGATGCAGGACGGCAAGATCTGTTATTTTCACTGATCTATTCTTTGGAGAACATGACCTATATCATGAACCTAATTATGCCTAATGATTAGGATGGCATGATCAAAATGAATCAAATGCTTCTAACTAGACATATGTGAATAACATTTGAATGAATGCAGAATTTCTTTTCTCCAGAATAATCCCGCTTAGGTTGTCATTTCTCGAGGTTTATTAAGGCTTTAACACTGACATGCTACAACGCCTTCTTGCTTGACTGGCTTTTCTTCAATCCTCTCTTATCATTATTCAAGAATACAGGATTTAAATCTTTCTGGTCCCTTACACCATTCCCAAGGTGTCGTACCAAAGGCTCATGCGCAAACGAAAGCTCTCTTCTCTGAGGCAACCTTTTCCTATTGCCTGGTGATCATTGCTTGCTTGTTTATTTAAGCTTTGTCATCAACATGACCTTCTTCTCCCTTTCTTCAGTCAATGTTTTTAACGACAAAATGTGAAGGGATACTCTTAATTTAGACTCTCCCTCTTAGATATTCAACCTTTAAACTTGATGTATTCTAAATAATAGCCCTGCTTCAGGTTACCGTATTATTTAGAAACTTCTAGAGTAATATGAAAAACTTCTCTTGTGAAAGTTTTATTAGTCTATTAATTATTATTCTAATGCAACATGCTTGCAAAAAGATCATGGATAAGAATAGAGTTGGCTTTAAGCATAGCTCAAAATGAATAAATTGTCAAGGATAATAAAGATGGATAACAAAGAAATTGATTTAGGAATGCGTATCTTGGAAATGAATGAAGTGTTCCAAGAATAAAAAAAATAGTATAAGGATTAGGTGCCCCAAATATCGCAGCTTGAATTTTTTTGTATAAACTTTCTAAAGACCCTTCTAAGTTTGACATGTATTTGAGAGATCTGCAATACTCTGTTGATGCTTCAGGATATCGCCTACCCTTTCCTGTTGATTCAGGTATAACAAGATCACTACATGCCCCAATCTGATCAAGATTTGAACTGCTCTGATCACCTCATGCCCCATTCTGATCAATATTTGAGCCGCCCTTTTCGGGTTTTCAACTCGAATCCCCTTTGGTCTCAAGGTTCCCTTTGCCAGTTTTCACCTTGGCCTCTCTATTTTTTCTCTTTTTCTCTTTTTTGACTTTTATTTTTTTGGACTCAAAGCACCCTTTGCGGGTTTTCACCTTGGCCCCCCCCTTTTTTTTGAAATCAAAGCGCCTTTTGCGGGTTTTCACCTTGGTTCCTTCTTCTTCTTAAGCCAAGTATTTATTGACTGAATCTGAGTTTATAGGACAAGGCAGGTTTTTTACCATCCATTTAACTCAAGATTAATGCTCCTCTAGAAAAGGCCCTTTTTACAACGTAAAGTACTTCCAAATTTGGCATTCATTTTCTTCTGAAATCCTTCTGAAGAGGAAGAATATTTTCAACACTAGGTCCCCATCGCGAAACTCTCTAGGACAAACCTTTTTGTCATATGCTTGCATCGTTTGTTTCTAGTATATCTGACCGTGATATCGAGATTGGGTCTATTCTGCTTCATCCAACTTCAGCTCAGCCAATACCCGGAGATAAAGAATTTTGACTTCAAATGGATAGAACCGTGATAAACTAAAGAGAAATGCGTTGCCCCGGTAAAGAATTTTCACTGCATCGTTTATGATGTTGACTGTAGATTTTTGACGTCGTACTGCTGTTCAGATTACAATGACAATGCTTAACCCGGGCATATCCTGGTATGACTATATGAAGATATCTTTAAACTTTTGCTTTGTTTTTTTTTGGTCATGCATGTTCTCTCAATGTCACAGTCTCTATTGTCTCATTTGTTTCTCTTATTGCTTTACCATCCTCAACAAGTTAGGAGATAAGCTACAATTCATGACATCTTCAAAGTCATGAGATCGCTCTAAACACACGTCTCACTCAAAAGGCGATTTTGAGTCTGTAGCAGCGTCACTCGTGCCATTGGTATTTGGGGACCCATGGTGGGTACCAAAGAATATACAAAAGAATATATGAATAATATGAATGAATGAATGGTTTGGCAGAAAAATCCAAAAGAATGAAAGAAAAAATCGTAAAGAATGAAAGAACATTTGCTCAAAGATGATTGCAATAATGTATTTCATTAAAATAATAATGTTTAGACGTGAGCCTATCTCACAAAGAAATTCTTATTGCTTCTAGGCTGAAAGCAACAATTGTGTTCTGAACATTACTCTAACAGACTCTAAATACTTCAGGGGTTTCCTCTACAGTCCCATTATTTAGAACACCTCTAAGGCAAATATCTAACAAGGATCCTTTTAATTGTGTCTGGGTATCGATGTGCAAACTTCTCACCACTTCTTCATACATTGCAGTCCCTCCATCCTCAATCATGATTGGGTAAAGGATTTTTTGTACTTGATGAGTCACCCAACTTGACAATACCCATGTTGATGAATTTTTCAACTAGCTTTTTGAAGGTAATGTAATTCTCTATTGAGTGCCCCTTAATTCCCGCGTGGTAGTCACATTGTGCATTCGCATCATACCACTTAGGATACGGAGGTTGTGGAGGTTTTAAGTAATGAGGAGCAACAACATGCGCATCAAATAAGCTTTGATACAGATCCTTATATAACGTCGGAATTGGTGTGAACTGGAGCTTCTCAGTACCTGGTTTCACTCTAGATTCTTGTCTTAATAAACCTTGTTGGTTAGTAGCCACCTTTCTTGGTTGACTCACAATAACTGGTTTAGAGTAACTCGTGTTGTTCACCTCATCTTCTCTTTTCCTTGAGATTGACCTCTTGTTACTCTCCTCTGCATCAATTTTTCCGCTCCTTATGGGGCTTTCAATCATTTCACCATTCATGACTATGCCAGAAAAGCTTTTTGTGGCACTTCCTAACATATGTGTGATGAACGGGGCTTTCAATGTATTTATAAAAAGCATCGTCATTTCTTTCTCTAAGAGCGGTGGTTGAACTTGGACGGCGACTTCCCTCCATCTTTGTGCGTAATGCCTAAAGCTTTCACTCAGCTTTTTCTCCATGTTTTGAAGGGTAATTCTATCAGGAGCCATGCCTGTCACATGACTATACTGTTTCATGAATGCTTGTGCCAAGTCCCTCCATGAACCAATTGTGGTACGGCTCAGCTAATTGTACCACTTAGATGCTACCCCTGCTAGGCTATCTTAGAAACAATGTATTAATAGTTGGTCATTGTTAACGTATCCAGCCATTCGCCTGCAGAACATGGTGATATGAGCCTCTAGGCAAGTCGTCCCATTGTACTTCTTGAATTCCGGCATCTTAAACTTATGAGGGAGTACCAAATCAAGAACTAAGCTCAGCTCTTTAGCGTCAATCCCGCGATAGCTTTCAGTGACTTCCATCACCTTGAATTTCTCCTTTAGCCATTTGCACCTTTCTTCTAACTGCCTTGGTAACTCCTCCTTTAATCCTTCCATTTCAGCCCCTTCATCGAAGTTAGGAATGACAAAGTTAACAGGGCGGTTTCCGGGATTAGAAACCAATCCAGCTTGAAAATTCGAAGCACCAGCCTGGGACTGCTGAGGCATGATGGTGACAGTAGATTTACGTGGGTATCCAGCTTGAGTTCGTACATGTGGAGGGGTGAAACCTGGAGGATAGAGAGGTTCATCATCATTTCTATCCTCGACATTTGCCATGGGGCCCTTTCCTTTATCACTTCCCCCAGTTATCAATTGGGTTAACTTTGCCATCATATCATCTTGGGATTCCTGCATCTTCTCAGACATATCTTGTTGCATCTTGTCTAATCGTTCCTGCATCTGTAGCTGAAGTCGGTCTTGCATCTCCTTCTGATGCTGTTCGAGCTTTTCCAATCTCTGATTCATATCTTTAATCTTTGCCCGAGTGTCGTAACGGTGTTTGGTTAGTTGGTTGGTTTCCAGGTTAACTGAGTAATGATTTTAGTTAATCAGGATCCCTTAACGGTGTTTAGTGCATGTGATGTAATGTGATGCAAGTGCATGGAATGAATGCAAAAAAGAGACGTTGATTCATGTTCGATTTTTTACTAGAAAACTTTACTAGAAAATAAATCTCTTTACATAAAGCGGACATATATATACGGCTTTACCCCCATACTCTAAGTGAAGATATCGACCCTTTAGATATTAAGATACATCTCACGAATTTGATCTCCTTTTTGTTTGATCTAGGTCGTAAATCCTTACTCATTTACGTTCATTGGCTTCTTTATGAGATTGGGACTTTTGATGACTTTTGAATAAACTTTGACAATTTGGATCCTCAGGTCATGCAGCAAAGTCGTAGACTCCTCTTGTTAGGCTTTTCGTGCCATGTTTTCTTCGGACCACCGTATTATCTTCCACCTTATCAAGAAACCCGTATTCCATAATAAGCTTTCTAATCTAGTAATCGAACTCAAATCAACATCTCTTTTCTAAGATGAAAATGCAATGTAATCATGATGTCATGCAATCAAAACAAAATAAACCCAAGTCAGTATCACACCAAAAAGATATAATCCAATACAAACATGGAATAGCAAGAACATTTATTTAGGAATCCACTAGGGTTTGGTATAGCTCTACCTAAGGCAAGTTCCTAAACCTCACTATATGAGGTTTAGTTTCGAGAGTAAGGGTACGCAAACCAGCAAATTCCTCGATCCTCACCCATTATAGCTCATGTGGATCGAGTTCAGTTCAGGGGGATACATTTCCCTATGGCTGCACGGAGATGAAAATCTCACGAAGACATAGGTACGGATGTATCCCGGAAGCGGTCCACTACCCTGCACGGAGGTGAAAACCTCACGAAGGACTAGTTTCTCGCTCCCACTTAAAGGGGTAAAATGGACCATGCAAGGCAAAATGCAAATACAGATTAATCGGTTTGGTCCAATCATGCAAACATATCGTGATAAAAAATCAATGAATGCGAAGGGAAATCATGATTTTAAAACAAAACTTGATTTTTCGATCACAAGACAAAAATAATCAATTTATGGCTCGACTCTCTAAGGTCCCCAGTGGAGTCGCCAAGCTGTCGAAACCATTTTTTGAAAAATAAAAATTTAGTTGTCGACTTTAAAAATAAAATTGGAGTTGCCACCGATCCTTTATTAAGGTGTGATCGGCTCACCTTAAAAATTATTTTGGTCTACGAATTTTGAAAAAATGAGTTTGGGAGTCAGTTACGTACGAGAAAGGGTTAGCACCCTCGTAACATCCAAAATCGGTACCAAATTGATTATTTGATGTCTTAGTGTCGAAGGTTAAAAAATTTTAAAATAAACTCAAACGATGGAATTTAAAAAAGGATAATTAATTGTTCAAGTCATGTAAAGAAATCGAGTCCCAATACATTAGGGTACAATTCCTCATAATCCCCGAACTTTGAATATCACTTTATTTTATGTGAAAATCTTCATTTTGAGAAAGTAACATGTCACACCCAATACGTTAGGACACAACAAGTTAAGTTCCCAAAAATGATTTTTGTACTCATGCACTTTGAATAAAGAATATCCTCGGTTATTTAAGATTAACAAAGAAAATCAGAACCAAATACGTTAGGGCTCAATTTCCCTCGAAAATCCCAAACTTCAAATATTACAAAGGCGACAACAACTGGGTGACTCCAACGAAAGGTCTGTTTTCCTTTTCTTTTTCTTTGTTATTTTATACGAAATAAAATGAAAAAATAAAAGAAAATAAAAACATAAATAAATAAATAAACGGACACTGCGAAGTGAAACAAAGAAGAAATCACCTATGCAAAAACAAGTTTGATCTCTCTATTTTCTCTCTATTTCTTTGCATATATTTTCGACTGAATCCCCCCCCTTTTACAGGTTTTTCAAGGCTTTCAATAGCCGAAAAATGGAAAAAATGAACAAAATCCAAAAAGAATCTATTCTGTTTTTGTTGGCATATTTGCATTCGTTGCTGTAGGTACTGCGTGCGGGGACGGCGCGAGATTCACGGCGACGAGGGGCGTGATGTGCGGGTTCGATGGGCGCAATGCGCGGGAGCAGTTGCAGCACCAGCTGCTGCGGCGCTGAGATAGGGGCTGTTAGGGTTTCTGAAATTTTGATGTTTTTTAGGCTGGGGTCTGAAAATTAGTTGTTGGGCCTGTTAATGGTTTGGGCCCGTTTATTGGTTTGTGCCCGGGCATTATTGGGTTTGTACACCCCCTTTCATTTTTTTCACACCTAAATCCTTTCTCTCAATTTCTCTCTAATATTCTCTCGAATTCCTCTCAAATTACTCTTAAAAAAGCTTTAATTTTTTAAATTATTTTAAAAAAGCTTTAATTTTATTTTTTTGAATTTTTTTAAATCATAAAAATTTGATCTTGTTAGCAGTGGCCGGGGAATTAATTCGTCTCGATAACAAGCACATATCTGTCGAACAAATGAAAATGTTAAGTGTTAAATTTAATTTTTAAATATTATTTAAGATTTTTTTGATTTATGCAATTTTAAATAATTTTTATTTTTATTGTTTCTTATAAAAGTCTGTAGATCGGATATTGTAATGCTATATACGTAATATACATGGTCCTCCATCATCATTGGTAGAGAATTACCTGCGGGAAGCGGGTTTTGGCACGTGGCGACGGTAGGTCGGGGATGCAAGTTGGACCCGAAACTCATCAGTGCGTTGATTGAGAAGTGGAGACCCGAGATGCACACATTTCATCTTCCATGTGGAGAGTGTACTATCACTTTGGAAGACGTCAATTTGTAATTGGGATTGCCGGTGGACGGGTACGCAGTCACCACGTCTGTTCAATCTGGTGATTGGGGAGCGGTATGCTACGAGCTTTTTGGCGCTATTCCGGAGAATATTAACAGAGGTAGGATCGAGATGGGCTAGTTACGAGACACATTCCCAGAGCCGGATGATGATTCTACCGAACTAGAAAGAATCCGATATGCTCGGGCATACATTCTTCAGATAATTGGAGGTTATTTGATGTCGGACTTGTCACGGAACCCTATACATCTAAGATGGCTGCTGAAACTCGTTGATTTTAGAGCAGCTGGTGAATTTAGTTGGGGGTCTGCCGTGTTGGCAATATTGTACCGAGAGATGTGCGGGGCGACGCGACCGAATAAAGTGAAAATCGGAGGTTGCCTATCACTATTGCAGTCATGGGCACGGTTTCGCTTTCCATTTTTACGTCCTTGAGTGGACCACCCATATACATTCCCACTCATAACGAGGTAAATTTTATATTAGATTTTACAATTATTACGTAGATTTAAAATATAATCGTATGCTAAAAATTTATTTAATTAGGTGGAACCATTCGGCAAGTTATGCTCGATACCTACCTCTCTTGAAGATATACAGCTTCTATTAGACCAACGGTCGGAAGCACAAGTAAGTATTAAATAAAATAAATGTTTCCATCATGAGATAGTCTATTGGTATTTAGTATTTAGTATTATGTATTATGTATATAACTAATATTTCCATCATGTTCATATAGTTTCAATGGATACCATATAAGGATCCGACAATTCGGGCAGTAATTCCAGATGACTACTTCCAAAATCCAAACGCTTGGCATGTGAAAGTCTCATTGGTCAACTTTGCGACCGTGGAGATGCACCAATCGGACTGAGTATTACGGCAATTTAGATTCTAACAACCGATTCCCGTGGCACCTGAGGTGTTGGATGATCATTTCAAAATCAACCTTTTGAAATTAAAATATATCATTTATGAAAAAGGATTATATGAAACTTGATTCTACCTTATCCTTATCCATTTCAAAAGAATGACAAATTAGATCTTTTCTCTTATTTTTTAGTTTTTTCTTCATGCTTCTATTGGAAAGGAATAAAAATGATGTACAATCACAATTTCATATAATCTGTTCTTTATCGTAAGATAATGATCCCAATCGTGGCTGAAATAAAGAGAAAGTGTAATAGAGAGTGGCCATTGAACTGTAGTCATATTGGCAAGGAGACTAATGCAGCAGCAGATTGCTTGGTCCACCATGCAAATAACAGAGAATCCGTTCTTATGTTGCTTCCTTCACCTCCGGCACAAGTGCAGGACGTTTTGGAGAGAGATAAAAGTGTGTGCAATTCTTGGCAGAGAGATGATTTTGGGGGTTTTAAGACATTGGTCTTCCTTGTACTCGGAAAATATATATAGTATTACCGCACAGAATTAGAATTTGGAAAATTTGACTGAACTTTCTTAAGTTAGATGATTCCGTTTCAAACAGTTTCTTTTTCATTTTTAGTTCCCTCGGCTTGTACCAGATGTACTATTCCTGATCCTCAGACTTTTTATATGCTATATATTTCCGTTAAGAAGGTGATAGCATTGTATCATTATTGGCGTTTTCGTTTTCTTTGTGAGCTAGCGGCCGTAACACTAGGTTACGGTTTTTTTTTTCAGTTTCGATGTTGATGTTTACGGCTGATTTTTATCGTAAATATTCACGACATTTTTCATCACGATCGGAACTGCAATAATAATACCATTTATATATTTTCTGTTGGTTTTTTCTTTCTTTCTTTCTTTTTTTGTTAATTCATTTTCCGTGTTTGGAATCTGAGTTTGAATTTTCAAGAAAATGGGGCTCGCCGAGACGCTAGAAAAGATGACCAACCGTCAGGATTATATTAACTCTTGGCATACTCCGCTCATGGACACCACAAAAGAAGATTGTCGCTGTAAACACTTTCTCTCTTTCTTTTTCCCCCTCAATTTTCTTTCAGTTCGTTTTCTCTTTGGTTCCCTATATAACAAAATGCAGGGAAGAAAATGAATGTTCGAATTCTCCCTCATAGCTGCTTGAATGTGAAGATCATTTTTTCTTCCCACAATGTTATTGTTATAACATGTAATATATATATATATATATCTGATTGCATTTTCTTTTACTTGAATATGCAGACTGTGTGCTTGCAACATTTTGGCGAGTTTTTTTATGCTTTAATTACTCTTTTCATTTATTTTTCGACTCTGGCTGAGATTTGAGAAGATTCAATTCCCACGACGTATTAATATTGTATCTAAGAACATTAATCTTGGCTTTTTTTTTTTCTTTGAAACAATTTATTCATACATTTTATTACTATTTATCATATACTAGTATTTAGGATGAATCTGTTTCAGTCAAGAGCTAATTCAGCTCATGTCATGATAGCACATAATTAGATCCATGCCTTTTAATTTCTTAACTTATTTATTAACCAAAACTAAACTTGGGTAGATTTGAATGGTTGACTTGATCAAATCTAGTGACCATGAGTTTTTATTATGATGAGCTGGATCAGATTTTGGAATTATGTAATAATTCCATCTCCATATTTCTTGAACGACAGTGCCCAGTGCATATCATATTCCCTGCGGAAACAAGCACTACACGGTGACATGACGAGGTAAAAAGGTGCCATACCTTTCACATTTACTGCCCTAACATCATAAAAACAAGAATTTAGTACTGAAGTATTTGGGAGTGTTGTGTGTTAATAACGTTGTAGGTACGTGTGCTGTGCGGGTTACATTTGTTGCAGCGGTAAGTTAAAGGAAAAGAAATGTCCTGAATTTTGTCTCTGCCTTGAGGTTAGATTCACAAAAGCAAAATCCCTTTTACCACCTCTCTTACTCTTTCTTGTCCTCAGGATTTAACAACATATTAGTGAGTTTGTTTTTTTATTTCAGTTTATTCTAGGTCGCCTGTTGCTTCAGCAGTTCAGTTTTGTCTACTCGCTATCTTCTTCAAGATGAGTACGATATAAAGACCACGAAATGTGACAACTGCATCATTGTAATCTATCCCTAATCAGATATATTCGGCCTTTTTTCTTTCTTGGCTTTTCATTCAAATACAATTTAACGTATTTTGCAGGCATTTATGGTAATCCTTTCCCAAATCGCATGCATATGTCATCTGGTAGCTAGTCTAACTGACAATGAAGAACTTGAGGAACTCGCAGAGCTATTGACTTGTCTTTCTGAACTAATCAGTTGCGTGTAAGACATTCAAATGCACCCTTCTGAATGCCTTCTGCTAGTGCTAAAGGGTTCCTTCAGAATCAGTTGTGTTTTGATTTTTCTTTTGTATTGTTTTGTCTTGTATTTCAAGGTCTGTGCTTGTATGCAGGTAAGCAATGAGTTAAGTCAAGTGCTTGTAAAAGAGTTTCCTAGGCTAATGCAGAACAACCAAACGTCCAAGCCCGCTAGATTGATGCTCGGTTTTATTCGCTTTTCACCCTTAAAAAATATTCTGGAATAATGCAGACTCAGCACAAGATTGAAATGGACCACAGGCACGGTACAATAGTGGAGGGTGAACCTGCTATGATGATTCCTCCAGTGCAGGAGATGTCACGGTCTGATCAGCCAAAGCCTCCATCGCCAAACCAAGTTAAGGTACTTGCGACTACTTGGATCCATAACAACTTAGAACCCTATCCATCAACATAAAGAAAAGAGTGATGTTTATTCATTTGGGTTACCATTGGTTGAACTGGTCAGAGGCAGGCACCGATTTGAACCAATAGAACTCAGGGACCGGATAACAGCAAAAATGGGTGTGATTTTCTTTTCATTCTCTCTTTTGCTTATGTTAATACTTAGTACCATTCAGTTAATGACAAGTGTGCCATAGTTAATCCCTTTTTTCTAGTTGGAAGAAGTAATTACTGGCTTACTTGGATCTATGAGTCTAGATTTAAATTGCGGCCACGGCCGCGTTTTCGGTCACGTTGTGTTTATCGCGGTTGCGGACATAACGGATGCTATTGCGGTCACTGCGGGTATCACAGTCATTTTAAAATTCGCACAACTTATTGTAAAACATAATAATTATAATTATAATTATAAAAAATCACTTTTAATGATTTTTAGGGTGTTTTCTAACACTTATAAACTTTTATTAATATGATATGAGAACACAACTTTTATAATCATTAATTATTCTTACATTTATTTACGAATTATCTAAGAATGTTATATTAACTAATAACAAAGTAAAAAAAAGAAATATTAAACATTTATCATATTTAATAAGTTTGAAAGTTTTTATAGATAAAATAATTGAAAATTCATACCTGAGAGATGTCTTCAATATTTCTTGACAGCTTTGAAGATGGTAAAGATATAAACATTCTATGTTGCAAAAGGAAAAAAAGGAATAGATAAATGTATAGATTCTCATTAATTATTCCTATTTCCTACCACTTATTCTCACTCTCATTCTACTTTCATATATAGTTTAACATGCTTCGATTCTTAATTATCTTTTCATAAAATATACTCCATTCATTTATCTAAAGATATATTTTAAATGTTTTAATATCATCAAAATTAAGAACATTAACAAAAGTTTTCTTTAAAAAAAACATACCTTACAAATAATAGTAGTGCTACGATTTAGTTTTCACCAATTAGTGGAATGACGAGGAAGATCAGATCCTTCACCTTCACTTTGAGAGCGTTCTTGATTTGATTCTCTTGGCCTTTGTCCAAAAATATATCCAAAAAAAGTAACATTTTCACATTGGTTTTCATATAATTGATATGGAGGATATATTTGAGGAGAATGATACATGAGAGGTGGAGGTGGGTGATACATTGGTGGTGGAGGATGCATTTGAGGCTAGTATGGTACACCATAATTAAGAAATGGTGGATAATAACCATATGGTTGTGGATAACCATGTGAAGGTTGACAATATGAAGGTTGCTCTGGTGGATAAAAACCTTGAGTGCTAGTAGATGAATCACTATACCCAAGGTTACTAGAACTCGATCTCTTACCAGATGAAGAGCCTATAAAAGTATGCTTCTTACCTTTTCCTTTTGATGGAGCTCTAGGTTCACTTCTATCTCTCCTAGGTTCAGGAAACATATTTCCATCAAACTCTGATCTATCACGAAAATGTCCACTAGTGGTACCAACCCCATATTCTCCTCCATATTGACTGGAAGACCTAATTTCACCTCTATCACCATTATATCCATCATCCTCATCAATTGGACTTAAACCACCACCATCGGGTCCATCGCCACTCTGACTTGGCGTTGAACTAGAACTTGAATGAGACAAATTTTGTTGTTGAGATTGATCAACATCTATTTCATCATCAGAGGTATCCACATGCAACACACCGACATTTTCACCATCTAACAATGGATTCTCTTTCTCATGAAGCCATTCTGATAGTGGATCAACATCTTCAAAGATATGATCAAGGCTGATAGGATTAAAACTAGCATTTATATCATCAGTGCTCATTCTTTTTTGATGCTTTATCTGAAGCCTCATATTATAATAGGTAAACACTAGTTTCTCAATATTTTTATACTTTATCTGAAGCCTCATTCTTTTTTGATTCTTTTTTTATGTTTACCCTGATTCATTTGCTTCCAAGCTCTTTGTGCTTGTGGAGTACCGAATGTCTCATGTTTATCTCTAAATAGTAACAACTGCATAAATAAAAGATAGAGTAAAAATAAAAAAAAAATAATTCTATTTCAAATTATGTAACTAAGTTACAAATAATAGTACTTGAATCTAACTTGATTAACCATTCTGACTTGAGTATCAAGAGAATGTTCTAATCTTTCAATTACTGATCGTGTACCTTCTAATGTTTCTATTAGTACATTTTCAGAATGCTCCACCCCAAATTGAAATTGAGGATTGAGAAAATAACCTAAGTATAATTTATAAGAATATCATCAAATAATAATAATCTAAAGTTTAAAATAATAAAATATAAAAATAGTTCTTAATTATATGAAACATTTTATCTTACCAGCTAAATGCAAGTCGGAATGCATAAAATTTCATCTATTGTCAATAATATTTTCGTACTCGGTGAAATATCGACAATTTTGTTGAATTGCTCGTTTAGCTCTATCAATAGCCTCATAAATACAGCCCATTGTTGGTTTTTCATTGCTATCCACAAGTCTCAATACTTTACTAGGGGCTTATAAACTTTTATGGGGTCATTGGCTTTTTTCCAAAAATCTTTTCCCAAAACAATTTTTTTGGATTAATAAGCAGGCCCTGACTTTTGCTGTCCCCATTTTGATTCTTTAAATTCTTATATATTCATAAGAAAAATTTTAAAATAATATAATTTAAATTATTTGGAACTAATAAAATCATTAAAGGTTGCTATATTTCAGTAATTATATTAACTAATTATAAAATACTGACCTTTGAATTAAACATTTCTCTCAGACTTTGGTTTTGTCTTGTTATCTCTTCAAGTTGAATGAAATGAGTTGCAAATCGAGTAAGAGCGAGTCAAATTATTTGTTTCCCTTGTGTATACTTCTTCATCAAATCAATAGTCCAAATGTGATTGTATATAAAGAAAGTCACTTTCTTTGCCCCATCTAACACTTTTGCTACACTGGGCTTTTTCCCAATATCTTCAAAGCATAAATCTAAACAGTGAGCTGCACATGAGGTCCAATATAGATGTTTTCTTTTCAACATTAAATTTTTTCCAGCAACATTCATTGCTGCCTCATTATCAATAATTATTTGGACAATGTAATTTTCTCCAATTTCTTCTACAACTGAATCTAACAAACAGTAGTAGAATTCAGCATCTCTACTACGGACACTTGAGACATCTACCGATTTCCAAAAAATGGTTCCTTTACTACAATAAACAAGGAAATTAATGATGTGCATTTGATTCAAACTGTTGGTCCAACCATCACACATTAGAGTTGCACCCAATTCTTTCCAATGAGTCTTTAGTCTATTTACCTAATCACGAACTCGATGATACTCTGACTCCAAATACACATCTGAAACCTCATAAGGTGTTGGGAGTTTTACACCTTGTCCAACTTCTGTTGACACTTTAATTAAATTATACAACCATGGAGAGCTTGCTAATTGAAAAGGAAGTCTTTCATATATTAAAAATTTAGATACCGCTTCACCTATCTTCCTTCGAAAACTCTTTAAAAAAGAGTCATTGACCTTTGGTTGCTTTGAACTTTTGCTTCTAACCAATTCAGGTATAGCTCCCCTTAAGGTAAACTCAAACTCACTTGGGATGGATTTACTTGTTCTTTCTCTATGATATTCTCTAGTTGATCCATGAGAAGATCGCCCTTCTTCATAAATGTTATTCCAACCACCAGTATTTCGTCTGAATTCTTCCCTTCTATGCCACTCGTGTTGTGATTGGATACTTTCTCGAGTTGCTTGCCTTATAGTAGAAACCTTATCAATGAATTCTTCGTGTTCATCCTCCTCTTCTCTTAATTGAGATAAGAATTCATCTTTTCTCCTCTTTTTGTCTATTTTCTTTGTGTTGCTTTCTTTCAGTATATTCATCATACTTTCTCTAATGATACCTGTTAATAAAATAAAAATAATTCACACTTTATATTATTATCAATTATATATAATATTTATTGATAAATTTACAATAACATTTAAAAATAATGATAAAGTATCACATACCAGTAACATTAGGGCATTGTGCAACATTGCTGGTTTTATGAGCAATGTGCTCTTTAAATTGTGTTAATCCCCATTTCACAACTTTACCACAAAATTTACATACGACATTTCCTTTCGTAGTCGGGAACTCTTCACGTGGTGGCATGCTTTATTTTTATTTATATATAAGAAACATAAAATTATATTTAGAAATATAAGCAACTCATTTCTTATATTATCAACAATATAATACAAAAAAAGTAAACATTATTAACATGGATAAATTAAATTTATTGCATAATCCATAATTTATTATTTTTTTAAAAAACAACAATACCATAACCCATTATTACTTGGTTCCAAAGTTTTTGGTATAAATAGTTTGTTTTGTTCCATCTTAATAAAATTTAAATTCAAATTGGATCAAATTTAAAAATTCAAGTTTTTCATATTATGCAAACTAAAATCAATAGAGATTTATCTAATGTTGAATTGAAGTCATCTATCGGATTTGATGAAGAAAAACACGATGAATTAATTTTTCTTGATTTTTTAGCTTTTATAATACAAGTCATAAGTGATGGAGGCTATATATTTTTTCATTAAAAGCATAATAAAATAAATTATGAAATTTAAATATATTAAAATTGAATTAAATATTAATATTAAAAAAATTAAATCTTATTATTTTAAAAGAAAACTATTTAAAAATAAAAATATCATTATGTATTCAATAAATGTTAATTAGAAAATTTTAAACCATGCATTAAATAATGGTTTTTTTGAAGATTTAATGCGTTAAACTATCCACTATCCAGCACATCAATGCCTGTGCAGGAGGAGCTAATAAATGATATTTAATGTTTTATAATAATAATAAATCAACCTTGACATAATAAAATCTGACCTTTAGAAAAACTAAACGTCAAAACTGAAAAGTAAACAAAAAGGAAAAATTAAAAACGAAAAGAGAGAGGAAAAAAACTATTCAAAATCTCTGGCATCCTTCATCATTTTTCTCTACATCCATCTTCAAACCCATTCGAATCATCTAATCCCTTCTCCCTTCATCCCTAACCTAAAGTCTAAAGAACATATTTGCACTACAGATTCAAGACTTGTTTGTAATTTACAACAATATTTGCATTTTACGGCAAAAACAAGCAAGAATCAAGACAAAAAATTTCAGGTACTTACTTACTTGAAAATTATGAATCTCTGAATGTGCAAGACTGCAAGTGATCAGGGTTTGCTTCTCGGGTTCAATGGTAGGTGTGTTGTTATTTTGTTTGCCGTTTGGTTTGGAGTTTAGAGTCTAAACCAAAATATGAGAATTTCATATTTTCTATTGCTTTTGATTGCTTTTTTTCTGTTTATTTGAACTTCTTTTTACGTTTTTTGATTGAAAACTCTCTAATTTTGCAGGTAAGGGAATATATTTCCTTTTGTCTTGTTGTACTTCTATTGATTTTTGTTTAGAGATGAATTTTTTTAATTTTACAATAACAGAAAATAACGGGAATAGCGGCCTGTTATTGCCGCAATTTTCCATTACCCGTTAAATTGCAACCGCGATCTACCGCTATCGGTGTGACTCCGCTTCACACTGCTATTTTCAACAGTAGTGGTTTCGGACGGCGCCACTACCGCTATATAGCGGCCGCTATTCCAGTATCGGACCGCTATTTAAATCCCTACTACTGATATGTTTTTTAGAAATGCTGGCAACGAAGAAGTTTACTGATGGTGATGCCATTTCAGCATTGGGCCCAATGTTACAATTGACTGCGGGGACTAACTTAGCCCTTGTAAAGATTGTTGAGTTAGCCTTACATGTACGGCTATTTTACCAAATTGACCCAAAAAATTTGATATTTACAAAAATGACCCAGGTTTAAAAACAATCACCAAAATAACCTGAATGAACAGTAAAAAGGGGTTTTGGTCTGTCAATGGCCGGCACCACCTGATATTTTGGACCCATGATTGCCTGATGGTTGTGTCAGACTTTAAAAAATTAACTTTTTTGGTTCTGGCCTGTCAATAGCCAGCACCAGTGTATTTTTTTAAATCGTATCATATTCGTATACAAAAATTAAAAAAAAATTGGGTGTTGGCCTGTCAGTGGCCGGCACCACCAGTACGAAAAAAAATTTTTGTGATGGCTTGCCAATGGCTGGCACCAGCAGTATTGAAAAAAAAAATTTGGGTACGAAAAAAAATTGGGTGCAGGCCTGTCAATGGCCTGCACCAGCAGTACGAAAAAAAAATTTTGGGTGCTGGCCTGTCAATGGCGGGCACCACCAGTACAAAAAAAAAATTTGGGTGCTAGCTTGTCAATGGCCAACACCGGTAATACAAAAAAAAATTGATGCTGGCCTATCAATGGCCGTCACCTGTAGTACGAAAAAAAAGAATTTTTGGGTGCTAGCCTGTCAATAATTGGCAACACTAGTACGAAAAAAAATTTTTGTTTGGGTGTTGGCCTGTCAATAACCAGCACCAGCAGTACGAAAAAAAAAATTTTGGTGCTGGCCTGTCAATGGCCGGCAACAGTATACGAAAAAAATTTGTTGGTGTTGGCCTGTCAATGGCTAGCACCAATATACGAAAAAAATTGTTGGGTGCTAGCCTATCAATGCCCTGCACCAGTATACGAAAAAAAAATTTTTGAGTGCTGGCCTGTCAATGACCAGCACCAAATTTATCAAATATATATAGGTATTTTATCTTCCATTTTGTTTGGTTTGAAAATTTTTTTTCCTTTGTTTAGAATAAAGCAAAATTTTTTAAAATGAGTTCCCAAATGTTGTTTGTTTATGTTCATTTCGATGGATAAATGATAAATACAACTGAAGAAGGCTGTGTATTTCGAAGTCGGAAAAAAATAGGAATGAGATTCAACAAACGGATTTCGCTGTCGAATTTAAAACGAAAAATCAGTACAAAGATAGCAACCCGTTGCGGAAAGCAAATGTTGAGACTATTTTACAAATTTTCAGTTCCAACTGATTCGCTAAAGTTCTCAGAAATATAGCTTGAAGATGATGATAATTTAGGGACAATTATAGCAATTTATTGCCCTCCTGAGATAGAAAATCCCAGCTCGATTGAGTTGTTCGCGGAGATAGTTGAACCGAATCCCATTCAAGTAGTAATTCCAGCAAGCCAGCGCTCCGGAATTGATTTTGATCTTAACATCTCTTGGGAAAATTACTCGAGTTTTGGACAGTCAACGTCAACTCCCGAAAATCCAAACACAAGTGGATGTTCGTATAACACCCCAGACTTGTGTCCTCGTCTAGATATCCATCCAAAGGTGTTGGCCACCATAGAAGATAGCGATGAAGGGTCTGATAATAATGATCAATCCCATCGTGATCCCAACGATGAATTTAGTGACCCCGATTTGGATGACATCCCTGAAGACATAGACGAGGAAGGGCCGGTAGAGGGTGAAAATGCGAACCCCCATTCGGCCGGAAACACGGGCTCTGGTATAGCTATAAGAAATAATCCAGGGTCCTTCATGACCAACGTGGATTCTGATGCGGCTCTTGCACGTGAGTTCCCGGAATATACAAATATTGTGCCAGCTCACTTAGTTGACAATGAATTCGATGAAGAAGAGTTGTTTGTAGGACAACAATTTGATAACAAAAAGACTATTTACATGCTATAAAACAACTTTGCTTGAAGTTAGGTGTGGATTATAAAGTAATGAAGTCGACGCAGTCTTTGTACGCAGGAGAATGTTAGAAAGCGTCGAGTGGTTGTAAATGGAGTGTCCGAGCCACGTTAATGCAGCGGACACAGATGTGGATGATAAGGAAACTAGAAGGTCCACACACATGCACGTCCGCTCGTATGTCGCAAGACCATGGAAAGTTAGATGCAAAAACTATATGCAACTGCATCATCCCTTTGGTGAAAGAGTTACCCACCATTCAAGTGTCGGTCCTTATTGCGGATACGCAAGCTCTATTCAAGTACAAAGTGCCGTACCGAAAGGCATGGTTGGCAAAGCAAATGGTGATGCTAGAGTTGTATGGTGACTGGGATGCATCATACAACGAGCTTCAATGGTGGATAGCTGGGATGCAGGAGTATGTGCCGGGGACAGTAACTGATATGCAAACACTGCCATATAAAGGCCCTGACGAGGAGATACAACCGGGTAAACGAGTTTTTCAACCAATTGTTTTGGATGTTCGAGCCGTGTGTTAGGGCCTTCCCTCAATGCAAGCTGATGGTGCAGGTGGACGGGACATGGTTGTATGGAAATTACACACAAATCCTCCTGATTGCTGTTGCACAAGACGACAATCGAAATGTACTTCCGATCACTTTCGCTATCGTGGAGCGTGAGTGCTTCGAGTCTTGGGAATTTTTCCTCACAAATTTGCGAAGGCACGTTGTCAGAAAAGACAACATTTGCCTTATATCAGATAGATCGAAAGGATTACTTGCTACGATAAGGTGATCGGGGGTTTCGTAGAGGTCTGTTTATTGCATTTGGCACATCGTGGCAAACTTTCATAGAGATTATAAGAATAAAGATTGGAAAAAAGAACTCATGAACATAGGTAAAAAAATTTGTTTGCATTGATTTCAAAAATTACTTTTCAATTTTTTTGTTGTTTCTAAATTGGTGATTTCAAATTAAATATGCAGCCCATGTGTTAGAACCGAGAAGATTCAGACAGAGGTTCGTAAGGCTTGAATCTCAAATGTCATCTTTACCAACAAATCTTCGGACATGTTGGGCAGCATGGAGAACTGGCAATGGACTCAAAGTTACGATGATGGGTTTCGGTATGGCTCGATTTCTGCTGTATTCTCGGCAACATTCTATAGGTTGGCGACATTGATGCCTAAGATGGGGTTGAGACAAGCTAAGCAAATCGAGGCCGAACACGTGTACGTAGAGGCCGTTCGAAAGGCCATGGTGGTAAATAGTCGAAAGGCACAAACAATGAACCCAAAATTGTATTTGCGTGACTTAGAGACTTTTCGAGTTCAGGAGTACATCGACCGTCGTTCGAGTCTTCCACCTAGGTCGTACGCAGTTGATCTGTGAAACAGGCGATACAAGTGCGGGATATTTCAGACTCTTTGATATCCGTGTGCGCATATTCATGCAGCATATGCAAGAGCAAACTTAAATGTTGAACAATTCATAGACGAGATCTACACGTTGCAACGCACATTACGTATATAGGGGAACGAATTTCTTGTAATGCCTGATGTCTCAAATTGGGAAGTTCCACCGCCTGCTATCAAGATGGTGCCTAACCGTAGTCTCCGCAGACATCCTAAAGATCGACCACAATCGATGAGAATTCGAAATGACATGGATGTTAGGGAGACGGGTGAACCCAAACTGTACACTGTGTGTCGAACATCCGGACACAACCGATCAACATGCCCACATTGTGTCTACGTTTCCGGTCAATCGTCTCGTAATGTTGGACTCCAAGATGACGAGTGATATATTATTGAGCGCATGTTCTAGTAAAAATATTGTAAATATTTAAAAAATTAGATAATTTAAATGTAATGAGAAAAAAGTTGAAAGTAAATTAAATTTAAATGAAATGAGGGAAAACTTTAATTTAAATGAGGAGAAAAAAATTTGAATTGAAAATAGAAAATTTAAATATAAAATGAAATGAGAAAAAAATAAATTTGCATTGAAAATAGAAAATTTAAATGAAATGAGGAAAAAGTTAAATTTAAATTAAAAAATAATATAAATGAATTGAGAAAAAATAAATTGAAATTGAAAAAAATATATTTTTTAAATGAAATGAAAGGGAAATGGTAATGGAAATGAAATTTGAATGAAATGAAATAAAAATGAAATAAAATGAAATAAAAAAAAGGTTGAAATGACCCATCTGCATCAGGCCTGTGTCACTGGCCAATTTGGCCTTCCAATGGCCGGCCTTACACCTTTTTTTTTTTTTGCCTTCAAAATTGAAATAGCTGTTATCAGGCTTGATAAATGTGGTGTCAGGCTAAAAAAAACCCAAAAAAATGAAATCAGATATTTTTTAAATAAATTTAAAATTTAAATTGACAAAAATAATAAATAAATGAAAATATTTAAATAAAAATATTAAATGAAAAAAATGAAATTAGATTTATTTTAACAAATTTAATTTATCTAAATTGGGTGTCAGGCCTAAAAAACCCCCAAAAAAATGAAATTAGCTTTTTTTAGAAAAATTTTAAATTTAAATTGACAAAAATAAAATATAAAAAAATTTAAAAATAGATGAAAAAAATTAAATTACTCTGATATTAGGAAAATTTAAATGAAACTAAAATAAAAAGTAATGAAATGAAAATAAATTTTGAATGAAAAAAAAGGGTTGAAATGATCCATCTGCGTCAGGCCTGTGTCACTGGCCAATTTGGCCTTTCAATGATCGTCCTTACACCTTTTTTTGCCATTTTTTTTCTAATTTTGCCCTTTAGCCAAATGGTCCCCCACTAGAAATAGGCAATTCCGACGACCACCGCGGTTCATCCTCAACCACCGCCGACGACCACCGTTGTTCACCTTCAACCACCGTTGACGACCACCGATCACTCCATGGATCCTAATCCGAATGTTCTTTTAAATGACAATGACCACATTGCAAGCAATGTGCATAAGGTAAATGAGAAATAAAATGTCTTATTTAATTTTAAATATTCTTTTAAATTATTTTTAAAACGAGAAATATAACATTATATATTTACTATAAATGCAGGATTTGTACAGAATTGTGATGCCCCGGTTGCATGATCCCGATTATTTTTCTGATCAAAGAGTTATACCGTATTTGAATGTCGCGGGTTTTGGGGTAGCCGCGTACGTTAAGATATCTGAGCCACGGGCCGATTTAATATCGGCATTAGTTGAAAGATGGCGCCCGGAGATACATACGTTCCACCTCCCATGTAGGGAGGTAAATGTTACACTGCAAGACGTCGCAGTCCAACTAGGGTTGTCTATAAACGTCGAAGCAGTGACCGGGCTTGGAAGAGTGCCCGATCCGTGGGGCACTTGCGAGTGATTACTTGGAAGGGTGCCCCCGAACAATGAGGAAGGATGATTAACATATATTAAATTTACTTGGTTAAAAGAAAACTTTCAGCATCTTCCGAGCAGTCCAACGCAAATGGACATTATCTACGCTGCAAAAGCGTTAATTCTTCAACTTATAGGTTGGATACTTTTGCCGGACGTCAATCAAAATAAAGTCTCAATAATGTATCTCCCCTTATTAGAGGATCTCGAGCTTGCCAAAAGATTTAGTTGGGGCTCTACAGTGTTGGCATCCTTATACCGCGAGCTTTGTCGAGCAACAAAGCCGTCTACGAAAACAATGGGCGGTTGCTGCCTTCTACTACAGTCTTGGGCATTATACCGAATGCCATTTATGGCATCAGTGAGCCACCAACCGTATGTCTGGCCACTCGTTAATAGGTAAATATGTAGTTCAATTTTGCCATCTATTTTTTTATTGTATACTATAATATACTTATTTTTTGCTTAGGAAAAATAATTTGATAATTTTTCTTTTTTTAGATGGACAAATGTACCAGGAATCGGGCGATCGTTCACCGTACCTATGTACCGTATAATGATAGAGACTCATTCCGGGGATAGCATAAAATACGATTTCGAATATTTCTTTTTTAAATAGAATAATTGCACAAGAAAAAAATAACGTGTTGTCTTTATTTTGCAGTTTATATATGGATGCCATATAATAAGGAAGATATTGTGGCGCTCATACCATCATGGGTTATCGAGCAGCAACAGTTGTTCATGTCAAATGTGTCATTGATTCATTTCCATATGGTGGAGTGGCACAATGGAGGTCGGGTTTTGAGGCAGTTTGATTGCGCACAACCTATCCCGAACCCTTTCGTCGACATCAAAGAAGTCCACGAAATGGATAAAAAGGGTTCGGGTCGGGACGCTTTAAATTGCGTGCAAAAACATGAACCGTATATCTTTCTGTGGAATCAGCGACATTCGAGACGCCCTCCCTTGTATGTCTTAGAGGGAGGGTTCTCTCCTATGCCCGAGTACGTAGCATGGTATATGGCACACGGGAAACCCTTTATATTCCAAGGTCAGTACATGCTGATCCAAAGAGACGCGCAACTTGAATCTTCTCAATGGCAACCAAGGAACGCACAACCGCACAGTAACTGAGTTTCGCCATTCGGGAACATCGAGTCCGATACTACCTCGAACCCCGATCTCGAGGCCTAATATGAAGCATCCTACTCATCATCACACAACATAGATCCGGATCCGTTGAATGAAATTCCTCCATCGTTTGAAGATATTTTTGGTGACAACCTCTAGCCTCAACATTCGACACGATCCGGATCATCCTCATACCACCCGAAGTTCCACCCCGAAGCACGTACTCCCACCACTGAGGATATTTTTCCATTGGCACCTCCGGTCACGCAATACCAATTAACTCCCGATTATAGTGTATATGATTATTCTACCTTTCTAAGTACACCAGACGAGACACCGAACACCGAACCGAGCAATTATCAAATGCCTTAGCAAGGTGTACGGCATCACCGACGGAGGCATCCGGACTGTTACACGCCAGCGCCGGGGACGTCCCCGAGATCGCGACAATTTTAATTTTTTTCTGTTAATTTTTACTTTATTTTAAAATTATTCTGTAAATATTTCTTTTATTTTTAAATTTTTCTATTTTTAATATTAATTTATTTTCTCTAAAATAATTATTTTTTTGAATAAATGACTTCGCAACATTTAAAAAATAATAATTCAAATAAGTAATACTACACGATAAATTAAATTTACGTACACAATAAAATAAAATCATTCTACAATATTAATACAAAAAATATAAATTTCAAACTAAAATAATATGCACTATATTAAATTTAAACACCCAATGAACTACAAACAAATAAGTAAAATTAATACACGAAAATTTAATTTTCAAATTTTATATATTACAGATTAAATTAAATTTACATATAAAAAATACAAACATTCTAAGAAATTATTACACGAAAATATAAAAATGAAACCTTAAATCCTAAACAACTATATTAAATTTACAAATATAAAAAAAAATACAAACATTCTTAAGAAATAATACAATTATTTTCAATACTAGTTTCTTCACAATTAATTGTCTTATGCTTGAATCAGGTCTACGTGGCATCGGTACTAGTTTCTTCACAATTAATCGTCTTTTGCTCTAGACCTTTTCTTCTTCCATTGTCCCATGAGATACCTTTGCATGGAGGCTCTACCAACCGGTTCCAACCACAACCTAGTTGCGAAATAAACACTATTGCACCATAGTAATGTCCATCTGCGTTGGACAACTCAATTAGCCATCTATGGTGCAAATAATCATCCAACCCTTAATGACATAACCTTTAGGGTAAACATGACAGTATATAATTCAACTCCATTAAAATACGATAGTATATAATTCAACCTCGAAATTCGGTTGTACACTACGAAAAACTCCATATACAATCCACTCCAAAAAACTCATTTGATGATATACTACAAAACACTCTCTTTTTTATGGCTCTCTCAATTTTTTTTTTCTCATTCCATTTACACTACCAGAACCCAAACCACCCACTATATATAAAGTTTGATGTCGGCCATTAGAAGGTCAGCACCCAAAATTTTTTTTTCGTATACTAGTGCCGGCCATTGACAGGCCAGCACAAAAAAAAAAGTTTTTTTTCGTACTGTTGGTGTCGGCCATTGACAGGCCAGCACCCAAAATTTTTTTTTCGTACTGCTGGTGACGGCCATTAACAGGCCAGCACCCAAAAAAAATTTCTTTTTCGTATTGTTGGTGCAGGCCATTGACAGACCAGCACCCAAAAAAAAATTTTGTACTGCTAGTGTCGGCCATTGACAGGCTAGCACCCAAAAATTTTTTATTTTTTTATTAAATTTTTGTATACCAGTATGATATGATTTTAAAAAAATACACTAATGCCACCCATTGACAGGCCAGAACCAAATTCAATTTTTTAAAGTCTGACACAATCATCAGCCAATCATGGGTCCAAAATACCAAGTAGTGCCGACCATTGACAGGTCAAAACCTCATTTTACTATTCATTTCAAGTTATTTTGGTGATTGTTTTTAAACCTAGGTCATTTTTGTAAATATCAATTTTTTTTGAGTCAGTTTAATAAAATAGCCTACATGTACAATGCCTGTAGGTAGAGTCTGCCTTGTATGTGGAGGTGTGGATAGATCCTATATATGGAGCATCCGTAAGGGTTATCGACAACTATCCCAAACAAGGGCAGACTTAAGATACCAAGCGCTGTCGAATTTAAATCAATGTGCAGATGCACAGAGAAGACAATACGGCGGTCTGCCTTGAAGCTCAACCAGTTGATAATCTGCGAAGCATAAGCAAGCAAATAATTTTCTAAACTGGATGTGAAGAAAATTATGCGGGAAATGTGGTCGTTTGATTTCAATTGTGTATCGAAAATTCAATTTGTTTGTTATTACAAGTTGTTCTGTTTCTGTTCTGGTTGATTGATTCATTAATTTTACCATTTAAGCTTTCATGCGGCAGCAGGCAACATTCACAAAGACGCCATATCTGATGCAGCATGTACATAAAGAGAGCAACCAAAGCTATTTCACGAATAGATTTGGAAAAGAAAACTTAGCAAACGCACGGTTTAGTTAAAGAAGATAAATGGAATAATTACAAAAACTCACAAACTTATTTATAGATTTTAAAATACTTCACTTCTAAGCAAAAGATATATAAATTAAATAATTTGTATATTTATCTAGTAAGTAAATAACAAATTTTATCAAGAAAGGCTAAACTTGTGTAGATAACAAACTAATATTACTAAAATAAATAAAAACTAAATAAAAAATCTAGGTCAATTTTTTATTATTGCCCAGAAAAAGAATTTGTCCCCAAGTTCATCTTTCGGATATAGTGTTTTATCAAATGGGTGATAAAGAGAAAGATCGGCTATATTAAAAGTTTTGGAGATTGGTATATTCTCTATATTAATCTTCATTAAAATATGATAACACATATTATTTAAATATTTTTTTTAGATCTAGTCATAAATGATATCCTCTCACTGGTATTTGTTATAAATCATTTATTTAGAAAAATTTATTTAAATGCTATTAGTTAGTTATTAACTTTTTTTCATGAAATAAAATATAATTGCTACCCTGAAATAAAATATAATCATATTAGGTGAATAGATTTAACCAAAAGAGATTAATAATATCCTATAAGGGTAACACACGTATGATAATGTCATTAAACAATCACTTAATGAGTTGCTTTCATAATAGTCTATAATGGGGGAGAATTCAATTATGGTACTTTTAGTGGATTGACTCAATGATTAAATAATGTTATAATTAATAGATAAAGAGTCAAAACTTAATTACAAATTATGTGAGCCCTAATTATATATATCCAATTATTCATTCCACTAGCCCAGTAAAACTCTTGACAGTTTGCATTTGAATAGAAGTGATGAATAAATGAAAACGAAGAATTAGAGAAATAGATCGTATGAATCATTATCCGCAGTGAATGCATTTTTTCATTATGAACAAGAGAGCATTTTTTCATTATGAACAAGAGATGACTTAAAGTTAAAAATTAATTTCTTCGACTTATTATTTAATTGATTGTAATTAAATAAATAAAGTTTGAAATGGAAGTTAAATTAATTAGTCATTATAGTTTTATTGAACAAAACAATTAAATTTATTTACTCATAAATTCTATTACAGTAAAATTATCATGACTTTAACAGTGACGACTTTTCCGTAATTGAAATTAGCTTGAGAAAATAATTTAATTGAGTAAATTAATTAAAATAGTTTTAAATAAAATAAATAATATTTTAGGAATAGAAAACTAGTTATTGAATTGGTTAAATATATGAGTTAGTTAAAAAATCAGATAACATATATAATGGTACCTAAAACATTAGATAGGCCCAATAGGCACATCATATGTGTGAAAAGTGATACATAGGGTTCCTAAAAGGGGTGCCACCCACTTAGTAGTCATATTAGGACTACATGTATTTCTTTTTAATATTTTTATTTTGTTACCCTTTATTCAAGTAATTTTTTTGTATTTTTTCTATAAATAAAGACCATGGGCTAGGTAAAAAAAAGACCATATCACTCTGTCATTTAATAGTGAGGTTTATTTTTCTAATAAATTTTATTTATCAAGAGAGCTTAGTTTTGGTTTCTTGTTATAACACCCTATAACCGACCCAATTGTCGGGTCCAAGCTACAATGTGTCACATTCGTTGTCGGAGCAACTACGATTAAAATATTGTTCAATTTACAACATTAAACATTCAAATATAAATAAAATAGGTATATAAAATGATTTGTATTCATTTACGGGTCTTATACGAGCTTTTCACCTATTAATTATAAACTCATTTAGTCATGAAGTCATTCCACTATAGTATCGTAACTGAGCTCTCCCCAACAACAAACCATTACTAAAGCAACTTGATCAATGCTCATCCAATAACCTTGTCGTAAGTAACCCTTATAAGATATCATTAATCTCTTTGGGATAAATTTGTTCTCCCAATATGATCATATTTTATCTCATAATAACCATTACATCCTCCTTCATGAAAAGTTAATCACTAACAAATAGTGATCAAGTCATCCATTACAAAGACGAACGACCCGTGGCCACGTTTACTTTTCATCAGCCATGTAATGCCAATGAGAGGATATAATTTACTCATGTCTCGGACTATGAATTCTACTATTGTGAATGATACTACATACTATAGATGTCATATACCCAACGCACCAGCTTTCGATTCCTTATCTCTTTGAACTTAGGTTTTTATACGAATCACGCATACATAGGTCGTCATCCACTCAGAATTTAGGTATACCGCACTATAAATATCACAAGTGAATAAATCCATAAACAGATTCAGGATCTACTCCTCTTGGGTTCAATCCGATGTACTACAAATCCAGTCAGTCACATCTATGTCTCTACCTTCTGGAAATCATCCGCTCCGATGCCCAAGACAAGATATCTCCCCAATTGGACTTGATAGACAACATATTAGTTTTTCAATCGGTTTGCTTATTTTTTATTAGACTAAGGACATGTTTAAGTTTTTCTACTAATATAAGCTGTCTTTTCTTATTACGATCTAACCACATAATATTGATTAGTATTAGTTTAAACATTAGACAACCAGTGAGCCAATATTTGCATCTATTTTGCTTTGCATGCAAAAGCCACATGAGGATAATTATATAAAGTATATTAATGTAATCCATGAATTGTTTTATTGACCAGTCTGTTCAAAAAAATTATAAGTTTACAAACGAATATACTACACTCAAGACACCAAATCTAATAGTCTCTCACTTACCCTAGTGAAGTAGATAAGTCATATTCCACATTCTCATTCTCTCTACATGTTTTTCAAAACTCCTAGCTAGTAGAGTCTTGGTCAATGGGTCCACAAGGTTATCCTTATATGTGACCTTGACTACATCCACGATAATGTCTGTAATTGCCTCCCTTATGACCTTGACTACATCCACGATAATGTCTGTAATTGCCTCCCTTATGATATGATACTTCCGATCAATATGATTCGTCCTCTTGTTGTTTTTCATCTCCTTGGTATTAGCTATTATTGCACTTGCCACAATACAGTTTGATAGTTTTTCAAATACTAGAACTAACTTCAAGATCCATACGAAACTTTTGAAGCCATATTGCTTCTTTGGTAGCCTCAGAAGCAGCCACATGTTTGGCCGCCATAGTGGATTCAACAATACAGCTCTGTTTTACACTTCTTCACATAATGGACCAGTTGCTTAGTACAAAAACATAGCTTGATGTTGATTTCCTCGAATCTGGACACATTTATAAGTTAGAATCGGTATATTTGATAAGAATAAGATCTCATTCGGAATACACAAGCATATAATCCTTCGTTCTCCATAAATAATTGAGTATATGATAAACTGTCTGTCAATGTCTTAGTCTCGGATTCGTCTGATATCAACTCACCAACCCCACTGTAAAATAAATATCTAGGCGTGCGCATAATATAGCACACATGAGACTTCCTACTATCGAAGCATAAGGATCTTTTCTCATGTTCTCTCTTTCTTCTACTATCTTAGTACAGTCCTCCAAGATGAAATCTCGATACAGAAGGTTGATTTCCCTTCGTTGAATCGATCATTGCTTAACATTCTAATATCTTGTGTATGTATGAAGCCTGCGATAGTGCTATCACTTTTTTCTTTCGATCCCTTACGATTCGAATACTAAGAACAAAATTAGTTTCTCCCAAGTCTTTCATGATAAACTATTGGGTTAACCACAGTTTAACCGATGAATGTCCCTACATCATTCTCAATGAGTAGAATTCCATTAGCATACAAAATGAGAAAAACATTTTTCTATCCCCAATATGTTTATAAACACAATGTTTTTCTACGTTTTGCTCAAATTCAAAAGTCTTGATCGCTTGAACAAATATTTGATTTCATGAGTTGGATGTTTCCTTAATTCTATATATGAATCTAAGTAGTTTGCAAACTTTATACTCGTTTCCTTTAGCTATATATCTAGAGGGTTGCATCATATAGATGCTCTCTTCAAGATAGTCGTTCAAGAATGCTGTCTTGACATCCATTTCCCAGATCTCATAATCGAGAGCCGTCGCAATGGATAATAATATATGGATTGACTTGAGCATGGCAACCAGAGAAAATGTTTCTTCGTAATCAATACCTTCTTTCTAAGTATACATTTTGCTACAAGTTTGGCCTTATAAGTTTCCACTTTTCCATTTGCATTTCTTTTCTTCTTATAGATCCACTTACACCTTTTGAGTTTTATCCCTTCCGGTAAATCTACAGGTTCTCACACTTAGTTGGAATCCATAAAATCCATCTCAACTTTCATAGCTATTTTTTGGAGCTTGGAATCAGCACTCTGCATCTCTTTGTCATATGTGGATGTGTCATCATCTTCCTATTTGGCAGACTCAGTGTTTAAAATACTTCCACTAGATTGGAAGAACTCAAGTCTAAGAGAGACCCTCCCACTATGATGAAGTACCCTATGCTACTGATCATTTTTAGGTCTTCAATTAGGAGTTGGTTTTGGAACCATTTTTGTAAGCTTTATATATTTACCGAGAGTTCCTCGAGTACTTCTTTACTCTAAGGTTTTAAGTCATTCATGTAATTTTCTTTAAGGAAAGTAGCAAGAGTTGACACTATCACAGTTTTCTCTTTTGAATTATAAAATAAGCCGCCATTTGTTCTCTTGGGATATCCTACAAACATGCACAAGTCTATCTGTGAGTTCAACTTTCTCGCATCTTTATCCAATACATGGGTCAAGCATCCTAAAATTCTTAAATGGTTTAGATTTGACTTTCTTTCATGCCACAATTTGTATGGAGTTTTCGATGTTGTATTAGTTGGCATATCATTCAGAATATAGCAAGTCGTTTGTACCGCATATCCCAAAAAGAGATTGACAACTTCGAATAACTTAACATCAAACGAGTCATGTCTAACCACGTTTGATTCATTCTCCCTGCCATGTCATTCTATTTTGGAGTGCCCGACGCGGTTAAATAGGATAGAATCCTATTCTCTATAAGGAACCCTATAAACTCATTTGGAAAATATTCTCCACCTCGATTAAATCAAAGTGCCTTTATGGGTAAACCTAGTTGTTTCTCCACTTCGACATGAAACTCTTTGAATTTGTCAAAAGTTTCACTATTGCGGTGCATTAGATACACATATCTATATTTGGAGTAATCATCAATAAAGGTTACATAATACTCGTAACCACCTCTTGTACTAACATTCATAGGGATACATATATTAGTGTGCACAAGTTCTAAGGGTCTGATGGCCCTCATTCATTTTACATTAAAAGATATCTTACTCATCTTAGCTTCCAAGAAATACTTACACTTTGGAAGATCAACTTCTTTAAGTGAACTTCAAGTTTCATCTTCCACAAGTTTAGTGATTCTTTCTTGGTTAATATGACCAAATCTCAAATGCCAAAGATACGTCTCATTAGAGTGAGAATTTTAATTTTTTTATTCAAAATTTCAGTTTGAAGTAGTGTGTACATATTTAGTTTGATAAAATAAAGACTATTCGACATCCATCCCTTATAGATAAGTTTGTGATTTCTAAATATTGTAATACTATTATTAAATGTCACAATCAAACCATCTTTATATAAACAGGCAACAGAAATCAAGTTTCTTTTGAAACTTGGTACATAGAAAACGTCTTTTAAAATAATCTTCCTAAAATTATCAAAATAAAGATGTACATGTCCCACTACTTCAGCTGCCACAGTTGTCCCATTTCAGTCAGCAGTAATAGACTCATCTTTCGTCTCCTCAAATCCCTAAAGAGAAACACATACTTGATTAGTAGTCATCGAATCAATAACCCGATAGTTTATTAAATCTTCCACTAAGCAAGCTTCTATCATAAAGAGTTCCATACATTTGCCTTTGACAGTCTGGTATTCCGTCTACTATTTACAGTTTGCCTTGAAGTGCCATTTCTTATTACAGAAGAAGTATATAGACTTAGATAAGTCTTTATACTTCCTTATTATCTTTCTTTCCACTTGTGGTGGCCCAGATACCTTAGCATCGTCTTTCTTAGTGCGTTTTCCCTTCCCTTTTGAGGAAGAAGAGACAACTATGTTTGCTTCTGCACTTCGGAACGACTGACTGACATTCAACACCAACTCATAGGATTGTAACTCCTTCATGATTTGTGTAAGCATTAAGGTTTTGTTCCCAAGGTTATATGCAGCCCAAAAACTTGCAAAATCCTTGGATAAGCTCTTGAACATCATATCAATTTGAGTGTTCTAATCCAAATTGATCTCGTTATTTGTAACCTCGGCAAATTATCTCATAATAATAATCATATGGTCTTTGTCCAAAGTGTTGGGCTTTTTTTGGGCATTCATCAAACCAGTAATAGTTGACTATCATGCCAAGGCAGGGTGGCCTCCGAACATGTCTTCTAGTTTGTTTTGAATTGCTTTAGTAGTCTTACAGCTCTCCAGTTGCTTATAAAGGGTGTTGGTCATGCTTGTCAATATATAGCAATGAGTTATCTCATCAGACTCCTCCCAGCATTTTTTAGTCTTAGCTTGAGTTGCTAGATCAAACTTATTATGAAAAACTACTTTAAGTTTCTCACATCTTAGGACAATCATTAGATTCTTTTTCCATTCTTAATAGTTATTTTTGTTCAGTTTGTTTTTCAGTGAGTATATTTAATAAATGAGTATGTGTCATTTCTATACTAAAAATAAAATATTCATTCATTAATATGTTTGTATTAAGCAAATATTAGAAAACCTTTTGCTACATTTCCATATGCATTAAGATGATGCATATGTCTTAAATTAAACCTTGAAAACATTTGTAACTTGTTGCAATGATAATTCCTACACCCATTGAGTCAAGCCACCGTGGGGTGGTCATGATCAACTAGTAAGAACATGGATTTCTATCCAATTAGTACATGAACCTAATTCCTTATACATTCACACGTACTAATAATCATGCAACATTTGACCATTATTCTAACTGAAGTAATCGTGGGATGTTACTTAGCTAGAAGATCTTGAGTGTATAACCATCAACTTAACATCTATCACATCATGCACCACAAATGAGTCATCGTGGGATAATCTCGTCGAGTAGCATGTTGTGACTAGTTTTCCTCTCAAAAAATAGAACTTCTTGTTATATCGCATAATAATACCTACCATAGAGGCCGATCCAACTATCATACGATTACAAGATATTTTTACTTACTTTCATGAAATCTCCTCAATGAGGCCCACATGATAATCCTACCGCGTGGTAGTTAAATTGTCATGCCATCACAAGAGACCATTGATGAAGGTTGTAGGTCTTGTTTAAGAATCTTCTCCCACTCAATATTTTAAAAACATGTAAGGTTTTTTTAATGTTTGGATTCCATCATTGATCAATATATACATGACAAGTTCATATGACATTCTTCCCTAAACTATATGGCATGCTTATTATACATTTGCAGTCAAACAGATATCATCATGCTTATCTCGTAAATAAAAACATAAAAACTTAAATGAATCTCACAAGCCAAAGTTTCCATGATTCCAACCTAGAAATATAAAAAAAATTTATAAAATTCACCCCAAAGCATATTTTTGGTCTTTTATTTTGCCACCATGAACTTCTGTTGCGGTACTGGTTCACGTTTCTATTATTGTCGTCATTTCCACATCGTTGTTGTCACCGCCGGGTTGTCTTAGGTCACTGTTGGACCACCATCGGCCACTGTTGTCAAACATCATCATCAGCCACCGTTTCTATCAAACATCACCGTTGTCAGTCTCTTCTCATTTTGGCTAGGTTGGGTTCGCAGCATCTTAATCGACATGGATGCATCTCAGTTTTTCAAGTTTCGCCAAAAAATTTAAGTTACAAAATCCCTATGTTCGTTTCCAACTCACATAATTTATTCTAAATTGATAAAATTAAACTTTGCATGGAAATGATAGTCCATGATTTAGAATATACATAGCCGAGAAAATTAATCAATTACATTTAATTTTATAATAACCACAATTTTGTCAAAATTACTTTATCATACAAAATAATAAAATAAGATAATACATTCATTCACATACATTCCCCTAAACATGCATGCAATTATAAGAATGTCACATCTTATCAAAATTAATCACTCATGAAGAAGAAAGAGAATTTTGATCTCTGTTTATACTATAAACATAACACAACCTAGTTCTGATACTAATTGTTGAAAAAATCCAATTCAAAACTAGTTTTCTTACACATTAGAAAATAAAATTTATGAAAACCGAGTCGATTTGTGATATTTATAGTAATAAACCCTTTATCAAAATCGCACATGGGTTTTCAACTAGATGGATCCTTGACATTCCTGGATTTTAATTGAACGACCTTCTCTACTATTCTCTTACCACGAACTCCTTCGAGTGTAAGCTCGAACAATTCAAATCAAACACAGAACAAGAAATAGTTTTCTTTACTTTCAGTGTCAAAGCAAAATCTCTTCTCAATAGAAATCAGTATAATTGTTTTTCTGAAAAATAGATTCAATACTTATAGAATAAACTCGCACTATTTTTGAGTAGAGTAACAATATCTTAAAATTCTATATTTAGCTCTATCAATGTAATCTATTTATAAGGAGAAGAGGTAAAACCCTTGTTGAATTATAGAAGTCTATTTAAAATAGAAAAATGAACTCCTAGCCTAACTAGGAGTATAGGGGGCAACAACCCTAGTTAAAAAACTAGGGTTTATTGTCCCTCTCTTAAACATGAGGGGCTTTTGGGCCTCTCTCTTATTGGGTCCAATTACAAGTACTTCTTGGACTTTTAATCCATTACTTTATAATTTGATCTAATCTGATATTAGTTTTTCTATTTTCCAAAATAAACATCTCAAATTAATTTAAATAAATTAATTTCTCAATTAAAGAATTTCATTAAAATCATAATGACTTCATCATAAAAAAATCTATGAGAAAATATATTTAACGTTTCTACATTCAATGGATTTATTATGACCAAATGATTTATTTCAATTTTCGAACTTCATTTAATTTGAAACCATAAATTCATTTCCAAGTCATTTTCATCTTGGAGAAAACAACATTCATTTCTGAATGTAACATTTTATCCATTTTAGCATTTATATCATTTCTGTTCATTTGATTCAACATGCAATTCATTTCCAGTTTCAACGAGATAGCGAAGGGATCGATTGAACATTTGTGATTAGTGCTCAAATAATTATAATTAACTTACAAATTTTTGTCCATTAATTATAAACTCATTTAGTCACGAAGTCATTCTACTATAGCATCATGACTGAACTCCATCCCCAATGACATACCATTACGAAAGCAACTCGATTAGTGCTTATCTAATGACCTTGTCATAAGTGTGTTACTCTCATAGGATATTCTTCATATCTTTGGGATAAATTTTTTCTCCCAATATGATCCTATTTTATCTCATGGTAACCATTTCATCTTCCTTCAGTAAAAGTCAATTACAATCAAATAGTAATCAAGTCATTCATCATAAAGACAAACGACCAGTGGCCACATTTACTTTTCATAAACCAGAAGATATTATTTACCCATGTGTCAGGTTATGAATTCCACTATTGTGAATGACGCTACATACTTCAGAAGTCATATACCCAATGCACCAAAGTTTAATTTCTTATCTATTTGAACTCAGGCTTTGTAACGCCCTCAACTTGACCCGATTCATCGGATATGGATCTTAGGTGTTTCATTACTATTATAGACTTACACATGCTTTAATACATACTAATTATCAAAGAAATACATCTTATTAATAATCTTACCCAACAAAATTGCATATTGGCGAGCAACGTGTACAGAACTTACAAATATAATTACACATCACATTGGCTGGCAATGTTTCCCCCTTATTCAACCTCTAGATAATATTACTGACTTCATTTATTGACCAAATCAGTCTATTCACACTATAAAGCTTACAAACCAATTTTCGAGACATGTACAAAATATTTTTATCGGGCTTAACACACTCGTGCAACCCATGCTCATATGCATGTGTCCACTTCACCACTCCTTTGGCGTAGCCTTGGCGTAGCCTTGGCGTAGCCTTGGCGTAGCCTTGGCGTCGTCCCCCCCCGATGCTTCCTTTACTTGAGACATAGAATATAGCGGGGTAGGTCCGATAGAACTTAGTGAGAAAACCCTCTTTTATCTGAGTCCTTATTCAAGGATTTCATCATTTGTTTCTCGATCATATCTTTGTCCCTATTGGTTGTACAAACTTTGTCATAATCTTCCACATTGGTGCTTCTTTTAGAGCTAAATCGTACTTGCCAATTCTCAGAATACTATGTTCGTCATTCATTCAGAGTCCTCTCATAGGCGTTGTCTTAAGATGGTTATCACGAGAATCGTTCTTCAGATTCTGCCACGAAGGAGTCCTTTTTCCAAATATAGCCACTGAAGCTTTCCTTTTAGATTCTCGCAATGAGGGCGTCCTTCTAACAGAGATATCCACAAAGGCATCCTTTTAAATAAGATAACCACAAAGACATTCATTTAATAAAGATAGCCACAACAGCTTCCTTATAACAGAGATTGCCACAAAGGTGTCCGCTTAGAGATAGCCACAAAGGCTCCCTTATTCAAAAATTGGTGTTTTTGACGATAGGGATTTGCCTAAACTCACTATCATGAGGCTTCCCCCTCATCATTGATTCTCACCCAATCATTCTTTACATATATTTCATATGATGCCATGACCCAACCATAGTCTTACACTATATGGTTTTAGAGTGCCATGGTCATGGACTTGTCCTTATTAGATATTTGTGTTTTTAGTCCTGTCGGACCCCTTTAGACTAAGTTTCGTGTTTTTAGTCTCAATGAACCCCTTTAGACGACTTCGGAGACAATCACATACTCATAATGCAGACTCATGCTTGACAGATTTATTCCATTCAAACTTCTTCATAATAGATGCATCCATGCTTCTATATATGTAACACATTCCCCTTAAACTTCATGCATAGACCCTTCATGTGGTGGCTTGCTTATGACAAACACTTTCACAACAGACTTGTTCAAACAATGACTAACTCATGAAAGACATATTCATGCTTTCAGACATATATTTACACATACCATTCCTTTTCTTTTTAGATTCATAGAGTCATACTTTACTACTTCCAGTTTCATACTTTAGTCAATTAGCATAGATATATCTAGACTACAACATACATATAAGAGTCAATCTAGAGACTCACATGTTAACCTTAATAGCAGCTTGAGCCCCAAGTTCATACATCTATAGGCAGAATCTTGAAGGTATTGATTGTAAGAAATAGGAATACTGTCAAATCTTAACTTTTATTTTCATCTAAAAGCTAAACAAACTCTTTACAAGGCCTTACTTTTACATCTTCCATTTTACACTCAAGCAAGCTCAGTTTTACAAGAGAAACTCATATAGGTCTAAAAGACTTACCCCAGGTGAACAAAAAACCCTATACTTAAACTCTGACCTTTAGTATTACCGTAGCAGGAAAATCCCCTGATCAACAACTATAGGAAGGTAGCAATCGTGCTATTTTAAATAGAAGGGAGAAGATAACTTCTTTCATTCAGAAGCTTCCTTAATACGAATCCTTGCTTTTACTGTGAGACTTGAAACGTGTCACTCAACTTTCAAATCTGCCCTCATTGGTGGCTTACAGCTATGCGGAAACGTGTATAAGAATTCAAAATCTTTTTCATATTTTCGATTTGACCGATTGTTCATTTCTAATTATCTCGTTAGTGTATAACCTACACATTAACTAAATTAACTAGGCACGCCTTAATCTTGGCAACATCCCTTACCACTCAGGAACCCTTGACATTGTTTTTCCAATTTCTCCTTCTACATGTACACATACTTTACAGAGGACATTCCTTCCTTTAATTTTCCATTATTGCCTATGGGCCCTACGAGTGTACCAGAACATCAATTGGGCAAGTAGGGTCACGCCAACCATATTTCCTTTTACCTACATGCCCAGACTCAAGACTTCTCCAAGTTTGGGTATTACAGGCTTTTACTTACATCAAAATATACGAGTCACACATACATAGTTCATTATCCACTCAAGATTTAGGTACGTAACTCTATGAATTTCATAAGTGAATAAACACATAAACAGATTTAGTATCTATTCTTCTTGGGTCCGTCCGATGTATTGTTAGTCCAGTCAGTCACATCTATGTTTCTATTTTATGGGAGTCATCCTCTCTGATGCCCAAGACAAAGTATTTCCCTAATTGGACTTGATAGATGACATATTAGTCTTTCAATCAGTTTACTTATTTCTGATTAGACTAGTGACATGTTTAGGTTTGTCTACTAATATAAGCTATATTTTCGTATTAAGATCAGACCACGTAATATCATTTAGTATCAGTTTAAACATTAGACAACCAATAAGCAACATTTACTTCCATTTTGCTTTACATTCAAAACTCACACGAGGACAATTATACAAAGTATATCAATGAATTTGTTTTATTAACCAATCTGTTCAAAAAAATTACAAGTTTGCAAATGAATATACTACACTTTAGGCATCTGATCCAACACTTACTTCTATCGAATATAATAATTCTAACATCCAAATGAGTCGATATTCGAGGAAATCGACATCAAGTTATGTTTTGTCCTAGGCAGTGGGTCTATTGTATGGAAAAATGTAAAGCAAAGTTGTACTGCAGACTCCACTATGGAGGCCAAATATGTGATTACTTCTGAGGCTACCAAATAAGCAATATGGCTTCGAAATTTCTTTACGGATCTTGTAGTTGTTCCTAATACGGGAAAAACTATCACACTGCATTATGACAATAGTGCAACAATAGCTAATATCAAGAAGACAAGAAACCACAAGAGGACAAAACATATTGATTAGAAATATCATATCATAAGAGAGGCAGTTGCAGATGGAATCGTAGATGTAGTTAAAGTCGCATCCAAGGACAACCTTGCAGACCTGTTTATCAAGACTCTACTAGCTAGGAGTTTTGAGAAACATGTGGAGAGTATCAAAATGCATAATATGACTCACTACTTCACTAGGGCAAGTGGGAGACTATTGGATCTGATGCCCTAAGTGTAGCATTTTCATTTGTAAACTTGTAATTTTTTCAAACAGATTAATTAATAAAACAAATTCATTGATTGTATTAATTAATAAAACAAATTCATTTATTGCATTAATAAAATAGTCTAATTGGGGAGATTCTTTTTCTTGGGCATATAACTGCCTCTAGAAGTACTAACGTCCAGAGTGTGAATACTGCAGTAAAAGATATATTAATTAGGCGATATCCGCAAGTATACAGGTCTAGTTGTAATATAGTTAAAACGGAGTAAGTGAGTACTTCGAGGATCGTACCCAAGGGAGGTGAGTGCTAGATCAATTTTGACCTATACACTGAAAGATCTAATTAGTACTTTAATTTAGTTATAGTACAAAAGTAAAGTAAAAAGGTTTGGGTTTTATAATAATAAGAAAAATAATATAAAGAACTAAAATTTGAGATATTGAAAAATAGATATAATCAAATCTGATTATGGGTGATTAGCTCGCTTCAATAATCCCCATCAACTGTTGTTTCGGGTTCCTCCTCAATCAACTAGTCGCTATCCCAACAAGATCTTTTGATCTTCCACTTGAATAACAAGTCAACAACGACTACTTATCTTCCGACCTCATAGTCCAAATTGGTTTGGGGTGAAGGTGTTCACAAATGGGCAATACCAATTTTGGGTTAATACCCACCTTGATCACTTCCTAGGGTTGTTAGGCCTGGGGTTTATTTTACGTTCTTCCTTTCCCAAACAGCTGATCCGTTGAGTATCCTTATAAAACAATTAACAAATCATACATTTACTCACTAATCCCCCATAGAGGTATTAGTTCCTCATGTCTCCATAGACAATATAGAATCGATATAAAAAGAAAACATGCTAACTAAATCAACAATATAGAGTTTATAAAAGAGCCTGATTGTATTAAGATTAATCGTAAATCCGCAAGGTTTGATTGTTTCCACAGTTTAGATCTTTTAAAATAAAACAAGAACAAATGAAAATAACTCTAACCTAAAAAAAGAGAAAACTAAACTGAAATTAAAATACTAACTCTAGGCTAAGTGAATGGTGTATTTTACATGTGACAAAGGAGTCTATTTATAGATTTTAGGTGGTCGTCGTCTTTAACCCTAGGTTAGTTTATGTTCCTGAGCTTTAAGTTTGATTTTACAGACCAAAACGCCCCCTGGCTTGTGTTTTATTTCGTCCAAAGTTGATGTCACAACACACCAGGACCTGTGTCGCGATATAGGAGTCAATATACTCCCATTGTGGTAACTTCAAGGCTATATTTGGTCTGTGTCGTGACATCAAAGGCAGTTCTGTGATTTCTTCATTATGTTCTCTATGTTGCAACACCGGACCTTCCATGTTGCAACGTAGTGACCAGTATTGATTTGGTACACCTTTTAATGGTCTCCTACACACTTATAAAGTTCATTAGCCCACTATTAGGCCTCATTTGGCCCCTAAGGTCAATAAAAGACTCAATTTGCATATTTTATTAAATTAATGGAAACTTAAGAAAACATAATTAAAAATAATAAAAACACTTGTCTTTAAGCTCCTAAAGTGCGGAAATTAGTTTAATCTACTACACTGAATTACTGCAAATCAGCATTAGAGCAGATGACTCCCAAAAGATAGAGACATAGATGTGGCTGACTAGACTGACAGTACATCGGACTGGACCCAAGAAGAATATATCCTAAATCAGTTTATATATTTATTTACTTGTAAATTTTTTAGTGTGGCATACCTAAATCCTGAACGGATGACGGGCTATGTATGTATCACTCGTACACTTTGATGTAAGTAAAAACCTTATTTCGAATAGATAAGGAGCTTAAAGCTAGTGTGTTGGGTGTACGACTTCTACAGTATGTATCGTCACTCACAACGGTAGAATTCATAGCCTGAGATATAGGTAACTGATATCCTCTCATTGGCATTTCATGGTTGTTGAAAAGTAAACATGGCCATGGGTCGTTCGTCTTTGTGATGAATAACTTGATTACTATTTGATAGTAATTGACTTTTCATGAAGGAAGGTGTTGTTATTACCATGAGATAAAATAGGATTATATTGGGAGAACGAATATTATCTCAAAAAGATTACACACTTATGATAAGATTATTGGATGAGCACTAATCGAGTTACTTTCGTAATGGTATGTCGTTAGGGAGAGCTCAGTCACGATATTATAGTGGAATGACTTCGTAACTCAATAAGTTTATAATTAATAGGTGAAAAGCTTGAACTTAATTATAAATCATTTTAGCATTAATTACATATGTCTAACCGATCCCTCCGCTAGCTCGTTGAAACCAGAAATGATTTACATGCTAAATCAAATGAACAAAAATTAATAGAAATGGTGAAATGGAGCAATAGGAAACATTTGGAAATGATTATGGTTTTCTCCAAAATGAAAAATGAAAATAGAGAAATAGAATCATTTCGAAATGAATGTAATTTTTTCCAAAATGAAAATTAAAATGAAAAATTAAAATGACCTGAAAAATGAATTTATGTTTTTCGAATTAACTGAAGTTTGAAAATGAAAATAAATCATTTAGTCATAGTGAACCGTTGAATATGAAAATATTAAATATATTTTCTCATAGATTCTTTTATGGTAAAGTCGTCATCATTTTAATGGAATTAGAATTGGGTTAAGAAAATTATTTAATTGAAAATATATTAAAGTTTATTTTTGGGAAATAGAAAAATAAATATTGGGTTGAATCAAATTATAGAGTATTGGGTTAAAAGCTCGGTAAGTAATTGTAATTAGACCTGATATGGAAGAGGCCAAAAAGCCCCTTATGTTATAATGTGAGACGACAAACCCTAATATTATTAACTAAGGTTGCCACCCCTACATCCTATTTAAACTAGGAGTTCGTTTTTCTAGTTGAAATAAACTTTTAAAATTTAATAAGGTTCTACCTTCTCTCCCTATAAGTAGATGGCACCGATAGGGCTATTTACAAAACTTTAAGATATTGTTACTCTATCAAAAAATAGAGAGAATTTACTCTCAACTATTAAATCTATTTTTCCAGAATAATAGTTCTATCGATTTCTGTTCGGAAAGAAAATTTTTGTTTCCACCCAAAAGAAAAGAAAAACTATTTCTAGTTATGTGTTTGATTTGAAACGTTGGAGTCAACACTCGAAGAAATTTATGCTATGATAATAGCGGAGAAGATTGTTTGGTTGAAATTCGAGAATGACAATGGTCCGTCTATCCGAAAATATGGGAACGATTTCGGTCTAGGTTTTATTGCTATAAATATCACAAATCGGGTTAATTTTCAAAAATTCTATTTTTTCGATGTGCAAGAAAATCGTTTTCGAAATGAAATTTTTCCAACACAGACCATGTACACTCGCATTGGGGTTCTAGCCTCGGATCATTGAACTATTGACTCAATCCTTTTTCTAAGGCTACTCCTAAATACAGAGCCACCATGAGGATTTCCCCGACCCCTAATAGTAGGATCGGACCTCTAGGTGGTAATAGGAGAATTAACATCATTTCTCTAACAATCTCAAGTAAAATGTTCCAATGACCCACCTCGAAGACATGCCCTGGTCTTCTTCCAACACTCATCCCTATGCCTTTTTCTACACAAATCACAATTTGGAATATCTACATTTCTAGCAGGGCCTCTTATAACAACCTGTTTTCAGTAAAATTGAAACAGTGGTTTCGAGACCACAAATTCGAGGTCAAAAGAAAATTTATTTTAACATCATTTTATAGTCTATGGTATGATAGGAATGTTGTATGAAAATTTCGTTAAGAAATTTTATCGATTACATGTCTAATTTGTTAAAAAAAATACTAAATTAAAAAAGGTGCAAAACTTGTTAATTAAAAGAAATAGTGATTAAATAGCTTAACCAATAAATAACGAGGGAATTAAGGCATAAATATGCCAAAATAAAATGGCTGAGGCGGCATAAGCCTTAAAAAGATGATAAAATGGTGTGAACTAAGGGAAAAATTGGAAATTTTGCCAAATTTAATGAAATAAATGAGAAATTAAAGAATTCTAGACATTTCATCATCATTTTCAGTTCTAAAAATAGACATTGCAGAGGGTTTAAGCTGGTTTTTCAATTCTTGATCCATGTAAGTAAAGTCCTTACCCGTTTCTTAAATTTTTTATGTTTTTACGATTTTTAGAATTAGGTCCAATTAACCTTTACTTTGGTTTTTGATTTTATTGAAAATCTTGGAAGTTACCGTTGACGATGTCATATGATTTTAGTTATTAGATTATGAATTTGAGGTGTTGATGGGTATTTAAAAGTGTTTTATTAAAGAATTTTGATGAAATCATGATTTAGGGAATAAATTGAAAAGATGTTGAATTCATGGAAAATTATGAATTTTATGGAATTTATGGGTTGCTATTAATATGTATGAAAATTAATAGGCCTGAAATGAAGATTAAATTTCATGAATTTCATTTTTCGAGCCTAGGGACGAAATTTTAATTAATCAGAAGCATAGGGGAAAAATGGTAATTTTGCCTAAGATGTGAATTGAATGGAATTGAATGTGAATTGTATTAAATTGAGTTAAATTTACTCACATAGATCCCGATAGACCAAGTTTGGAATTGGATCGAGGAAAACAAAAAGTATCGGATTAATAGCCTACGAACGCGAACATTATTAAGGTAAGTTCGTGTAACTAAATTGTGTACATTTATATGTTTGAATTAAATGTTGTATATGTGAATTGTATAATTTCCATGTATATGAAATTGATTGAATATCCGATAATGCCCGATAAATGTTAAGTCTCGTTTGAACAAATGAAAATCGATGGATACAAGTTTCCCGTATTGGTTGTAGTCTTGTATATGTTGCGGATACACCACAGCTCGAAAGAGCGTCCCATTATTAGCCCTCTCAAGCTTCATGTTATACTTTTCTTGCGAGCTTCCCATTAATAGCTCTTCGGAGCATCCCGATTGGTTGTGATCCTACATGTGTTGTGGACACACCGCAGCTCTTATGAGCTTCCTGATTATGGGTCTTTGTGAGCTTCCTATTAACTGGCTCTTTGTGAGCTTCCCGATATGGCTCGCTTGAACTTTCTGATATTAAGCTATCCGAAGCTTCCCGATATTGGCTCTTCGGAGCTACTCGATATCAGCTTGCATGAGCTTCCTGAATATGGCTCTTATGAGCTTCCCGTTATAAAGCCCGAATAAGCTTCCTATTACATGGCTCACATGAGCTTCCCGTTATATGGATCAAGAGAGTGCTTCCCGTTTAAGTGTTCTTATGAGCACTCCCGAATATGAATTGACGGATTATAGATTTGTACACTTCATTGTGTACTACCCGATGTCCATCGATATTTCATAAGGTTCAATGGGCAAAGTTCTGATATAAATTAAGATAAAGTCTGAATGAATCAATAATTGTATCTACCTGAAAGTACATGGAAAGGTTTATACGATTAGCTCATCTCTATTACTTGAAATGCACATGAAATGCATGACTAACATGCTTGATAAGTATATGTGCTTAGGCAATTGATCAAACTGCTTTGGATGCATGTTTATTTGTATGCTTACAATTGTGCAATAAAGGTAAGTTAAATTACATGTTATACGAACTTACAAGGCTTAAAAGCTTACTCTGTTTTATTTCCTCTGTTTTATAGTATTCGGAAGCTCGTGAAGGTTGAAACTTGGTCGAAGTCACATCACACTATCCTTCGGGATTCTCGGTATATAAAGCAAGTTAACTTTTGGTTATAATGGCATGTATAGGTTAAATTGGCCAAATGATGGCATATAAATACTTGGTTGGAACTAGCCATTGGAATGGTTTGTAATAGTTATATTTTTGAAGTATAAGTATATATATTTGTGTGTAGCTTTATCATGCTTGGTATGTTTTTGAAATGGTTAAGTGTTGAAAAGCATATAGATATATTGATGGTTAGGTTGAGTTAGCATATTTAATCCAAAATGCATATATGTGAAATGGGTTAATTTAGTAAGTTTGAATACTTAGTTATATGTGATATTATGTCATACTTAATACATGAATTTGGCTGATTTGAATGGTTTGAATTGGTTGGTGAACATGTTTAAGTGTTTATGTAGGTGGAAGGCAATTTGGGTGAGAAATAAGGCTTGGGAATGGCCTTATTTTGTCCACACAGACAGAGACACGGGCGTGTGTCTCAGCCGTGTGTGACACACAGCCATGCACATGGACGTGTGGTTTGGTCGTGTGTCCCCTACATCTTGAAAATTAAGAAACAGAATGCTTCGAATTGCCCACACGGGTAGAGACACGGGTGTATGTCTCAGCCGTGTGTGACATACGGCCTAGCACACAGGCGTGTGTCTTGGCCGTGAGACCCCTGCACCTAATTATTGCAAATTAATCTGTTCACACGGCCTAGCACACGAGTGTGTGGCTTGGCCGTGTGACCCAAGTCAAAGAGTTACACGGGTACGGACACGGGCTGGGACATGGCCGTGTGCCTCACATTGAATGCCCATACAGCCTAGGACACAAGCGTGTCACTTGGCCGTGTGAGCCACACGGTCTGACTACACGGGTGTGTGTCCCCTGCACCTCAGGAAAATTTTGAAATTTCATGAAAAATTCTCTAAGTTTCTGGTTTAGTCCTTACTTATTTCTAATGTATATTTTGGGTCTTGAGGGCTCATGTAAGGGACAATGTGAATGAATTATGATTAGTTTCTGATATGCGTATTAAATGATATAAAATATTCGTAATTCATCTGAAAAACTCGATAATGCTCCGTAACCCTATTGTGACGACGGATAAGGGTTAGGGGTGTTACACCTCTTACACTGCCTACTGACACTGATGATTGTCATTCTTGACCTCTTTCTGACATGTCAAACCTCAGACCCGGCCTTTAGGGGTCACAAGATTCTCTAGCCAGTTTAGGCAACGGATGTGAGCTAGAAGTCCCAACTCACTTTACGAATGCTTGGGAAGATTCGAACTTCTTACCAAGACCTATAGCATCCTCGACCATTTTTTATTGTTCAATTAGGTCAACAAATTCTTTTATTTTATGTAAGACTAATTGAACTTTGAGCTCGTCATGCAATCCCCAAAGGAATCGCTTATATATTTCCTCTTTTTTCGGAACTAATTATAGAGCGTACTTGCTAAGCTGCAGAAATTCACGTTCATAATTGACTACGGACATCTCGCTCTGTCTCAAAATAATAAACTCTTGCTTTCAATCTTTTAAGTATAACTCACTGACTTTTTATGGAATTCAAACTTAAAGAAATCTCAATTAATCTAATCAGTTGATACACGTCAAGTAACTGACAATGATTTGCTTCTTCTTTTAGGAGGGAAACTACGCATGTGACACACTCGTAAAGAGAACACTCTAGTTGTTGTAGTACTCGATCAATCAATTTTAGCTAAGCTTCAGTTATCGAGGGATCAACTCCTTTCAATCCTTTAAATTTGGTGACACTCTACTTTTGTAATTCTTTTATCAGAGCTCGCTGAAATGCAGGCATTGGTACAACCTATGGAGTAGTTCTTGCCACTCTATGAAAAGCTTTCACTATAACACGGAGTAAATTTTTATCTCCCCGAACTTCCCGTCGAGGACTAGCAACTCTATTTTTTCAATCACTGGACAGATTAACGCTAGATGCCTCGACCTCAATCCTATTCTCACTCTTAGCGGAGTGACCACTAAAACAGAAGCAATTTATAATCAGCATCCAAATCTCGACTCGACTTTGGCTTGTACCTCTAGACTCAATTCTAAGCTCAATTTAGTCCGAGAATTGACTAAACATATAGCTCTAATACCACTAAATGTAACACCTCATACCCGACCAGATCGTCGAGTCCGAGCTACAAGGTGCCACATTCGTTGCCAGAGCAACTACGATCAAAATATAGTTTGATTTTCAGAATTAAACATTAAAATATAAATAAAATGTGTATATAAAATGATTCATATTCATTTTTGAGTCTTATACGAGCTTACGAAAGTTCTATAGCTAACTCGATGTCGAATTAGGACCAATTTTTAATGTTTTCAAAGTTTGGACTTAACGTCGCGACTTCGGGGGTTCCTCGCCACTATTTCACATACTAACTTAACCTCGTCGCAACAACCATTGCTCAACATTGAGGCATGGCGTAAGGACTTGGTTTTGTCGCAACAACTTATACCACCCCTCGCTCAACTCGATCGTCAGGTCCAAGCTATACGATGCTACAGTCAATACCGGAGAAAATATAATAATTTAACATTAAATCTAAATCATTATGCATGCAAATAGGTAATAGATATGTTATACAATCTTTCTCGGGTCTTACACGAGCCTACGAATGTTCGTAAGTTAACCCGATATCAAACAAGGACCAATTTACAACAATTAAAAAATCTTCATATTGATGTCCCGATGTGAGGGGTCCTCATCACGACATAACATATTATTTTAGCCTCATCGTGCTTACAAGGTTCTTTATTGCACTGTGGCCTGGAGTCTAAAGCTCATCGCAACGACCATTGCTCGATGTCACGACATGACACATTGTTTTGGTAAAAAAATTAACCAAATAATACTCGTTTCAAAAATTTTCAAACAACCTATTCAATAACCAATCAACTTGCCAAATTCAAGTAAAAATACATACATAATCCCACCAAAACTTTCCAAAGAATTCCCATTTCAACACCTATATAATATACATTCATTTAAGCTATTAAACATTAACATAACCTATCATCAATGAAAACTAGACCACATAATACAACATATTCCAAAGTACATATGTTCAAATACATCTCAATTCATTCACTTAATTATCAAGCTATCAGGACTTATCTTTCAATTTCAGTCTCAACACTTTTTAACCATGATCACTTTCATGCTATTAACATTTCATCATGCATACCTCAAACATGACATTCAAGCATTTCTATTTCCACCAATTACCAAACATTTCAAAGTCATGCATGTAGTCAATTTCATGTTATAAACTCATCCAACTCATCATATGTCAAGATCATCACAAGTTATCAAAACTCAACATGACATTTATCCTTTTTATACATATACCAAAACATTTATATACATTAGAACCAGATTAAGACATCCTATATATACATGCCACAACATTAGGTTCAAAATGACCAAAAAAAACTACCGATTTGGTGATAGGATAGTATGATCTTCCAATTAATCCAACTTGACGTGTTCTACAAAGTGATCTATAAGGGAAAGGAAAAAAACACAAGGTAAGTATATATGATGCTTAGTAAGTTCATAAGCATTAAACAAAAACTTACCTCATTTTGCAATTTAACATAATAAGCTATTTAGCTTGACAAGTTTGCCTAAACATAGCAAATCACGTATCAATAAGGAGAGTTTAACATATAATCACTTAATATGGTAAATCAAACATATAGCAATCTGATTCACATAAAATCAACATTTCAATACCATTCTCATAATGAAATCAAAATTTAATCATTTAGCTATCAAACTCATATCATATCATATCATTGGCATTTTTCACTTTTCATTAACCATTTAGCCCTATGAACTCCAATGAACAGATTCATATACACGAGAAACTACAATACACCAGATTGCTCATTCGAGTAGTAAATACACCACACCAAGGCACTAAAGTGTAAAACCCATAGGAAATCATATGAATAATCGTATAATAATACGTCCCTCCACCACACCAGGTCTCCATTGAGACATATAATACTCAGTGGTCTACAACAAATGTTGGATCCTGATATACACTGTAATGATCTCCATACAACACATTTCTAGTACAAGTGCGCATATAACCCTATTGACATGTCAATCATATCCTAACATTTACTACGTTCACCCGGGCATCTTTAACACATATATCCATTTATTTAGAATTTAACCCATATCTCACCTTTTGTACCAATTCGCAAACAATTCAAATTACAAACAAACACACACATATTTATAATTCAAATACATAACAATTTAAAATACAATCATACCATATGAACTTACCTGAAAAAGTAAAAAAATCAATTGTATCTTTAAGGACTATTCCACGATTTTGCCTTTTCTCTGATTATCCTCAGTTTGGTTCAATTCCCAATCTATACAATTATTCAATCTAATTTATCAATACCAAACATTTGTATAACATCCCATAATATGCATGAACCAGTTTAATTTTATTTTTTGAATGTCCCTAAGCATTTTATTCAAGTTAGTCCTTAAAACCAAAATAACATCTTTCAAATTTGAGCTTCAGTTTCAAAACTGATCTCAATCACATTCTTATTAGACCCTCTACTATCTATTATTATAGAAATTTCACATCAATTTCACAATTTATACACTTTGATCCTTTTGAACAAAACTAACAACTAAACTTTACAATCTAGTCTCTTTTTTTCACATCTAAGCTTAAAATCTATCAATTTAACATCAATTTCTTCAAGAAATCAACAATGAAAAGTTTCAAAAACTTTAATAGTTTTACAAATTGGTACATAGGCTATCTAAATCAAGCTTTCATGACCTCAAAAACATAGAAATTACAAGAAAATGATTTAATAACTTACCAATTTGAGGGACCGAATGTTATGAAGCTTTAAACCCTATTCTTTCTCTTTTGTTTCAGTAGAAGATGGATAGAAGAAAAATGGCCTTTTTTTCTTTTTAATTTGTCTTATATAGTTTAATTTAACCTTAATTAATCAAAACTTAAGCTAAATTAATGAAAGTTAGTGGGTTCTATCAACATCCACCATTGATTGATCATTTAAAAATTGATCTAATTATTCATCTGTTCCAAAAGGATATTTAAAAATATATAGCGATAAACTTTTACAATTTAGTCCTTGTACCTTAATTAACTATAAATTTGAAAAAATTACTGGATCAAACTTTAATATATATATCTATATTAACCTCATAAATTTAATATTTATGAACTTGAACTACAAAAATGGGGTTCTGAAATCGCTGTTTCTAACACCATTAAAAACTAGGATATTACACGACCAATGATTAACATCACAAAGTGACATACTGTTTTTAAATGCTACCAACTTGACACCAATCTGCAAGTACCAAAACATTCGAAATAAACATCCACAACACATATTTGGCCAAAATATACAATCCTCATGACTCAAACATGAACTTTAGCACCTTGTTCAATGATACACCGATGATATAGCACCTATAAGTTAATTACCTAATACAATTCATTCAAACCTTTAACATATATGCTTAATCATTTAGGCCGTGAACAATTCAACATTTTATACATTTCAAGCCATACATTAAACTCAAGTATATATTACATTCATATGACCAATTCTACATACCAACTTCTAATTCAAATGTTCACAAAGTATATATTATTTACCAAAACTGACTCAAGCTAGGTACATGTCATACTTAAGACAAAAATAAAATTATACGAACTTTCCTGAGTCAATGATTACTTTCTGGATATTGGATTTACTGCTTGCACCATCAAGAATCAACTATACTTGGACACAAAGAAAATAAACCGTACGCTGAATGGTATTTCCATGATTCAGGTCAACATAAACAAGTAAAAGCCAATGCATACATTCAATACAATTTCAATTTATAACCTAATCTCATGCCATTTCATACCAAAACACTTTCATTTTCATATAGGCATGTATATGATCAACTTGCAACCAATTCATACACATACTCATGCCAAAAGTTACATTACTACTTAACTTGCATATATTTATCTTACATATCAATAAACTATATGTGTACCTAATTTACCTTATCACATTCATATGACATAGTAGTAATACATTTCATATTGTCTTCTATAGGCACATGTATATCCAACTATATCCAACTCGGTCCAATATCCTGACCCTATGGCATGCCAACTATATCCAACTCGATCCAACTAACTTATAAGGTAACCAATTTTCGATTCATTATACAAATCAATTTACATTCCAGTATTCACAATTTATCAACATTTCACAATTTCATAACATTTATAACACGCATCAACCCAATTTTAATATCAATGATCACATGTCAAGTAAGTCATACAACTTTCTATTTTATTCAATTTAGTCTCTGTCTCGATATTCAATCTCAACCATAGCAATTCAATTCAAATAACCAATAACAACTCACCTCAATTTTATATAATGCAAAATGACATGAATATGCAGTAATTTAATTGGTCCTGAATCATAGAAATACAAACCAAATTTTTGAGCTACTCGTCGACAACTTTCAATTTTCCTTTCCCTCTCGATGGTTCCGTGTCAACGTTAGCTAAATATAATCACAAACATATAATACCATCAATTTTCATTCAAATCACAATCAAATAAAATATTAAGCATATTTTACAATTTATTCAATTTAGTCCCTAAATTCAGGACAAACATAACTTTCCATTTAGAGCTTCGGATTGAAATTCGATTTCACATATATTCATTAAGGACGTCCTACTTTCTCTTCCTACCCAAATTTCATAAAAGTTTTGCATTTTATTTAATTTTGTCCCTAATATACGAAATCAATAATTAAGTTTTACAATTTAGTCGTTTTCTTTATCTAAGCTTGATTTCTATCAATTTCACACCTAATTCTTCAAGAAATCAACAATGACAACTTTCTAAAACTTTAGCAGTTTTACAAATTAGTACATGGGTTAGTTAGATCAAGCTCTCATGATTCAATTTCCATAAAAACCAAAGAAAAATGGTTAGGCTCAAGGACTTACTTGAATTAAATCCCAAAAGCTTGGAACCCTTAAAAATGACATCCTCCTTTCTTGTTTCTTTGCTTGGCCAGTTGGAAAAGATTATATTTCATCTCTCCTTCCACTTATTTTACATATATATACTTAGATTAAGTTTTAATTAGTTTAATTAACTATGTTTTAATCTTAATTAACCTTACTTTACTTAAATAATCAACAAGCATCATTATCACCCACTATCTCCTACTTATAAAGGGTCTAATTATCATTTTATAGCTTTGACTAATTACAATTTAAGTCCCCAAGCCATTTCCTAATTAAAAATATATAGCGATTAAACTTTTACAATTTAGTCATTGAGTCTTAATTAACTATAATTTCGGCTAAATCTCAAAATTCCAATTCACCTATACACTAACTCTGTAAATATCTTTATTTAATATTTATAGACTCGATTTATAGAAATGAGATCCTAAATCGCAATTTTTTGATACCACTAAAAATCAAGTTGTTACACTAGCGTATCATAGAGAAAGGTTGATCATGATAAGTTATTATGCAAACGTTTATATTAAAAATCTATATAAAAATTATTAACATGTAAAATTTTATATTAAAAGTCACGAAAACAAACGTATATTTTCTATAAATTGAATCATTATAACTTATTATGCAACTATAATACAAACACATAAATAGAAAATTTTCTAAATTTTCTTTTTCTAAATTTAAGATGGGGAAACCAATTTAAATATAATCTAAAAATATAAAATGATCAGAACCTATAATGAAATTATTTAAAATATATATAATGATTATGATATGAATATTATGAATTATTAACGGGTTAAAATTCTAAGTTTATAATAAATATATAATATTTTATAAATAAAAATAATAACACAAACTTTATGTTTACTTTTTTCTCTTTTATCAATTTGTCCATTTTTTTTTACTTACTTTTCCCTTTTCTTTTTTGGTCAAATTAGTGTTTGATCTCTCTGTTATCATTAAATTAAAGATTAATTCTATCTAATTTAATTTTAACATAATTTATTCTCTCTACTTTTATAATGTTATTAGTTATTAATTATTTTAAATAGTTAACACTTTTAGTATTTTAATTAAAATAGTAACATGGAATTTTTTTCCTTAAAATCAGCTATTCTACTGCATGCATGCATATGGCTTAATAACCTTACGACCTATCATGTTATAATATAGATTTTTTTTTATTTGAAATGAAAATTTTTAAAGAAAAATTCACTTCAACATTTTAACTAAAATTATTACAGTATGAACTATTTAAACTAACTAATTATATTACAAATTTATTTTAAATTAAATTAGAGAGTATAATAAAAAGATGAAAACCACATTGTATTTACTTTATATAAAGGAGGAGAAGAAGAAAAGAAATGCTAGGTGTTAGACGCAGGGCAACCTAGAGAAAAATTTGTATGTACTTTCCTATAACAATTAACATTTCGTGTCAAAAAATAAAGTTCTAAATAAAACAAATAAAAGAATGTATCTGAATTAGGAAAAACAGTATGAATTTCTTAAGTTGGATGATTCCGTTTCAAACGGCCTTCTTTTGCCCTCTAGCTTCGCGCCAGTTGTGCTTTTCTTATCCCTTAGTTTCTCTCTCTCTTAATTTCTTATGCCTATATATTTCATTCGGGAATAGGCATCATTGTTGCATTACCGGTGGTTTTTTGTTTCTATCAGACAAGGATTTTATTAGTGGCCGTAACATTAGGTTCCGGTCGTTGTTTTGCGGTTCCGGTTCGATCGGTCATTGATATTCACAACTAATATCCGCAACCGCAAAAAAACATAACACGATCGAAAACACAGCCGGGAAAGCCATTTAAATCTTTTTGTATATTGTAGTTTCTTTGTTTTCTTTTTAATTCCCTTTATCGATTTTAGAAAACAATGGGGATGGGGATCGGCGAGAGGGCTGAAAGGCTGGCAGTCCGTAAGAACTATATGACTCTCTGGCAGACTAGTCTCATGGATACCATGAAAACAGATTGTGGCTGTAAACATTTTTACTCTTTTAATTTTTCTTTCTATTCATTTTATGTTCCTTCCCCAGAAGGAGGAGAAAATGAACGTTTGAATTCTCCGTCCTGGCGGCTTCAATGTGATTGTCTTTGAAACAAGGAATAAAAGGGGAGGACATATAATATAGTGTCATTCAAGGTTATATTTTATATATAAAAAGAAAATTATACTCTCAAACTTATTAAATCAAATAAGTCAAAACCGAGAGTTGGGTCATTTTAATATGTGCGGTTGCTGCCTTAAAGTTTATTTCTTGAAGTAATTTGTTGATCTTTTATTATTATTGGATAAATCTGATTGCATTTTTCTTTTCCTTGAATAAGCAGACTGCCTACTTGCATCGTGCTGGTGAGTTTTTTAAGGCCTAAAGTGCTATTCTCTTCTTTTCAATTAGTTTGAGATTTGATTACGTTCAATTCTGATAACGTATTGATCATATATCTAAGCTAGACCTATCCATGGGCCGGCGGCCCGGCCCGGCCCGACGGCCCGCCCAAAATTATGGGAGGGTTCGAGTAAAAATATAGGCCCGAAATATAGGCTTGGACAAAAAAACGAGGCCCGTTTAAAAAACGGGCCGGGCCTCGGGCACCACTTTTTTTGCCTGGGCCTGGCCCGGCCCAGCCCGGCCCGAATATAATAAATATATTTTTTATTTTAAAATAATTTTAAAATAATTTTTTTATTTTTAGAATAATTTTTTAATGTTTATTTTAAAAATGGGCCAGGCCAGGCCGAGCTCGGGCTTATGATATTTTTCCTGGGCCGGGCCTGGGTAAAATTTCAGGCCCATATTTCGGGCCAGGCAGGGCCCAGGCCTAGGAGATGGGCCAAAAAAATTTCCGGGCCCGACCCGACCCGGCCCATGGACAGGTCTAATCTAAGCATTGAGCTTAGCATTTTTAGAACAATTTATTCATAAACTTTTAACCTTGTTTATCATATAATAGCATTTGTGATGATTTTTTTTTTTGAATTTATTTACTTCAAGATAGGACATAATTAATTTGCTTAGAATAAGGTTAAAAATAAACATAGAGCCATGCAATTAATGACTGAATCAAAATTAGAACCAAATTAATCCATGTCATAAACAGCAGTAATTTGGAATTTTAGTGGTCCCGTGGTTGAGCTCCCTATAATTAAGTAATAACTCCATCTCCATGTTTCCTCAATGGCAGTCCCAATTGCATTTCATTTGCCCTGCGGAAGCGAGCACTCCACAACGAAATGTCAAGGTATAAAGGGCTTAACACCTTCAACATGTATACCTCTAATATCATCTCCAAACAAGAATTTACAACTAAATTTTGTCTCCCACTCTTGCTATTTTAATTACTATTTTAGGTACCAATGCTGTGCGGGTTACATGCCGTGCAGCGGTAAGTGTCAGGAGAATAAATGTCCAACGTTCTGTCTCTGCATGGAGGTTTAGATTTACAGCAACCCTTTTACCATCTCTTTCATTCTTTCTTGTCTTTGGGATTTAACAATATATATTAATTAGTGAGTTTGGTTCTATTTCCATTGATTTTAGGTCAGCTGTTGCTTCTCCAGTTCAGTTCAATCCACTCGCTATCTTATTCAAGATGAGTACAATATAAAGACCACAAAATGTGACAACTGCCTCATTGTAATCTATCCATAATCAGATTTACTTGGCTTTTTTTTGCTCTTGGCCTTGTATTCTAATATATGTTTGTTAACGTGTTATGTAGGCATTTATGGTCATTCTTGCAGAAATTGCATGCATATGTCGTCTGGTAGCGTGTCTTACTGGGAATTCGGACCTTGAGGATCTCGCAGAGCTCCTTACTTGTATTTCTGATCTCGTTTATTGCACGTAAGACGTTTATTCAAAACGCACTCTTTTAAATGCCTTGTTCTAAATTTAATCAATTGTGTTTTGATTGTGTTTTGTTTTGTTTTGATTTTCAGAGTCTGCGCTTGTATGCAGGTATGGAATAAATTTAACCAAGTGCTTGTAAAATAGCTTTCTACACTAATGAGAACATAAAAAAATGTCCATGCCCGCCAGATAAACCCTATAATAAAATTCAAATCTAACTATACATTATAAAATTAATGCAGACTCAGCACAAGCTTGAACTAGACCACAGGCATAGTATCCCATGGGGCGCTCCTGGTGTAATGATGGTTCCTGCAGTGCAAGAGATGTCACGGTTTGACCAGGCAGTGCCTCCAACAGTAAGACAACCACTGGGGCTTCCACCTGGGCAACTTCCACCTGTACAACAACCGCTACTTCCACCTGGGCAGTATCCACCTGGGCAGTATCCACCTGGGCAATATCCACCTGGGCAATATCCACCTGGGCAGTATCCACCTGCACAACAGCAAGGACAATGGCATCAGCAACAGCCGCCTTATGGTTATGCATATCCACCACCATATATGCCTGCTTACCCTGCCAACCCACAGCAATCACCTCCCCCAGGTTACGCCGCCTCTGGGCATCCACTACCTCCTCCAGGTTACTATCCTCCTGCAGGTCAAGGTCCAGATTACTATCCTCCTGGATGCCCACCACCTCCTCAACATTTCCCTTCTGATGAACACCCCCAGAACCCTCCTCTTTCTCCACCTCCACCTCCAGCCCAAGCTCCAACTAAACCTAAAGATTCTATGTAGATAATCATACATAAATATTCAAATACTACTAACCACCGTAATTATTCTAATTTGGATTGATTCATTTATTAGTTTACTTTGAATTATTATTATTAATGATATTCACCTAAAACTTTTGACTATCCTTTTTCCCCAGGTGTTTGAAATTAATATATGATTGTTTGATCATGTATGTGCATTTTGTTTATATTTCCATCAAATCTTTTTTATACTCGTTCATCAGCGGCTTCTAAAACGTTATATCCAATAGAAAAGACAAAGGTTCCATTGTTATCCTGGAATTTTATTATAACTTAAGGTAAATTTTGATGAGCAGTGCGTTTATTTGTGGCTAGTGTAAAAATAGTGGTGACGATGAGATTAGATACTGTAACGATACTGTAGCGTGAGACAAAAAGTAAACTAAACGCACCGCACCGCACCCAATCGTCCATCCAAACTCACCATTAATTATATATATATATATAATGCCTTACATTGGAACGGCCATTTGTTTCTATTAGAGCCTCTGATTACCATTACAACTCATTTTTGGAACCATGTTGTTCCGCTCCACACCATCCAAAATCCCATGGGATTTTGCCATGTTTTTTATTCTACCACTATCTCAAATTGGGAGATTTTGGCCACCCATTTCTTCAAAACTCCATTTTTTTCTTCAAAAACACCTCACTCCTCTTAAAACAATGAAAAACCCGGATTCGGGTGTTCTATAAACCCTATTAAAACACCTTTTATATATATATATATTCTCTACTTGGATTTTTAGATCATTTTCAAAGATCCGTGTTTGTTCTTAACCTTTCACCGTAACAAGCAATATATTTCAGCAATTAAAGTGGTAGGATTTTGTAAAGTGGGTGTTGGGGATAGACCCGTATAAATAACAAAATGAGAAAATAGAGAGAAAAATGAATATAAATATTTTATATGGAAAATCCTCAAAGTGGGAAAAATCACAAGCAAATAAGGTATCGATTTTTCACTAAATGAGTAAACAAACGAGAATACAATATTGAGAAAATAAACTTAAATATACTAAACATACAATCCCAAACTCCAAAAATAAAGTCCTAACTCGGGAACAAAATTTTCTCCACAATTATCACGAAGCTCTCACCAAAACTCATATGCGACTACATCTTGTCGCTCTCAAGAAAAACCCTTACTGATTGGCCTATCAAAATAGGGATACAATGACCCCTTTAAATAGACATAGATTAGAGTTCTAACCATATTAAAATATTTTTGAAATAATCAGAGTCCAACTAGGAGAAGCAATCCTGCTTGAAGTCTAAAATGCGACTACTAAGTAGGAGAACAAGTCGTGACGTCATGACGTGTCGGTTCTCCTCGTCACAACACAATGTCGCATTTTTCTAGGTTTTCCAACGCGTCGTCCCGACGAGCCCTACCTGTTTGTCACGACAAGCCTTTTTTGACCCTTCTTAAGCTGTTCATTGATTGTTGTCTTAAATGTTTGCAAATTTTTCGATAAATGGGAGACACACCCCACAAATTTCCACCTTAACTCATATTTATCACGCCTCCTTTTTCATGCCCCATCACAAGTCAAACTTGAATTTTGCAGAATACCAAACAAGCTCAAGCAATGCTTGAACTTGTAAATTGTAAGGCTCCTAGTCTTCAAATCAAAGTTGTATAACGCAACAAGGGCCAGTAATACCTGAATAGGAGAGAAAACATCAACTCTCTCCTACCTAAATGTAATCCTCTACGACCAACCTTACCTCAAACATCTTGCGAACCATTTGAGTCCTAAAGACCAAAAGGGGATGAGATGATCTTCTCTAAATCAGACACATGTCTGACATCTGACACGACTCCACCTTCAATCGGATTATATGTGAAGAACATCGAATCATCACTCTTGTGCTCGACCACATAAACTACCTGTAATTATCTAAAATTGCCAGAAACTAAAATTTGTGATCTTGCCAAATTTCTTGATATCCAAATTCGTTGTTGTGTCACCAAACAAGTCGATTTGTGGAAATTGAACCTAGCTCTAATACCAATTTTTTGGGGATCGACCCATATAAACAACAAAATAAGAAAATAGAGAGAAAAACGAACAGAAATATTTTATGTGAAAAACCCTATAAAAGCGTAAAACCATAGGCAAAGGAGGTATCGAGTTTTCACTAAATGAGTAAACAAACGAGTACAATATGGAGAAAATAAACTTAAATGTACTAAGCGTACAATCTCAAACCCTGAAAATAAAGTCCTAACTCGGGAACAAAATTCTCTCTATAGTTACCACGAACTCTCACCAAAACTCATACGTGACTACATCTTCTCGCCGTCAAGAAAAGTCTTTATTGATTGGCCTGTCAAAAATAGGGATACAATGACCTTTTAAATAAACTTAGATTAGAGTTCTAATCATACTAAAATGTCCCTTGGATAATCAGAGTCCAACTAGGAGAAGCAGTCTTGCTTGAAGTCTAAAATGCGACTGCCAAATAGGAAAACACATTGTTACGTCATGACGTGTCGGTTCTTCTCATCACAACATTGGTGCCTCATTTGTCTGGGGTTTTCATCGCGTCGTCCCGACGAACCCTACTTGTTTGTCACGACTTCAGGCTTGTTTTGACCCTTCTTCAATTGTTCGATGATTGTTGTCTTAAATGTTTACAAATTTTTTGATAAATGCGAAACACACCCCACAATGAATTTGTATGGATCGAATGAACGACGGATGAGTGTGATATGAGAAGAAGCATGAGTTTTAATTTTGACGGTAATCGGTAAATAGTGGGGGTACAATGGATTGGTTTGTAGGTTCGAGGAGGAGGAACGTTAGTATATTTTGAGGCACGCATATATTGAGAGTTTGAAACTGTGAGTTAGAGGGTTATCCTTCCGTGCTTTTGTATCAATGTTTGTTGTTTAAAACAGGGGACACTGAAATGTGAGATTGAGATGAAGCTTCTTCACGCTGCTTCCTTTATTTTTAAAAACAAAGAAGACAACTGGAATGGAAATACACGTCATATCGCAACTAGTGGAACACATATTGCTGCCATTGTTGAATCCGGTCTGCAACGTTGTCAATCATCAAAATAGCTCGACTTTCTTTATCTCTAATTTTGGCTTATAAAACCATGTCATTGATTAACTCCCACAATTGCATCATAGAATAAATTCTGACATGTCCATTATCTCTTAATTGCATTATGGAAATAAATTTTGAAATTGACATCATCTCACTCATTTACTAGTCTCATCAAATGCTTGACGTGAATAGAGATTTTGACATGAAAATTCTCTTGCTTGCGATATCGAATGCACGAATAACGATCCTTTATAGATTTTTGGTGATTTCTTTACCGTTAAAGCTTTGGATATGCATCAAATTCTTATGTTTGTGGTTCCATTACACGCGCAACGATCAGCCATTGGTATATGTGGATGTGTCCAATGTTGATATATACTATGCATTAATTAGATGTTGATTTTATTCTATAATTTTATTCATCAAAATCAATTTCATTAAATTTTTAGTAATAAAATTTCATTATATTTAAATAGATTTTATATTAGGAATCAATATCTTTATATAAACTATTATCGTAGCTTCCATGAAAGTATTTGTAGTTATTTGTTTTGGGTTTATCTTGGTGTGTATTTTGAAAATTTCAATATTTTTATAATTTGATTTATTGCAAACTTGAAATTGCTTATACATAGAAACGTTAAATTGTCGGTGTTTACTATTTAGTACCTGCCCATAGTTCACTATGTTAAAGCAATTGGAACAGCAAGTATAAAATAGCTCAAGGGAGGGACTAATTGAAGAAAAAAATTAGATTAACTTGGATGCCTAAAGGAGCAATAAAACCAAAGCTTTGAGAAAGTTTTAAATCTCTTTTCATTGCTTTCTTTACTATTTTTCTTAACTCACGCATTTAAGTAGACAAACTAAACCTATTTATAGGCTTCTTATGCCGACTTAAACAAGTCAGTCTGGCCTAATGAGCAATGCATATATCATTATTAATGGAGGCTTTAAAAATTTCCAATTTATAATAATAAATGGAACATCAAAATTCATAATTTAATTAGTTGGTATAGGTTTAATTAGTCGGTATAGGTTTAAAAGTTCATTAATATTTAGTCAAAAGTTTAATTAATATTCATTGAATCAATAATTGTATTGCAACAACCAGCAAGATAGGCAAAGTTAACATGTCTATCTATGCTTATTAATATCACTTGTGTGACAGGTGGCGTATTAAAGTCCATGATTAATATATAAAGAGTGTCTCATGGAGGTCAATTGATTAAATGAGATTCATTTGACCCATTAGAATTGGTCTGATTCGTATAACATGTGGAGAAACTCATTTGCTTAAAGTCTTGGTGGCTCGGTGAAGCACTTGAAAATTAGGGTTGCCATGATAAATATAAAACCTAATCTTAAAATATTTGTAATCTCAGAAGATTTAATTTTGTAATCTTAGGGGATAAGTAAATCCCTTAAGAATCTCAAATTGTAAATTGCTTAATCTCGACCATCAATGTAAAGTAAATTGTATTGTAGGATCTGAAGAGCTTAACTATAACTAGAGACATTTCCCCTCATTTGTAATCATCCCATCATATCACATTACATCCCATAGTATCCCATTGTATTCCATTCAAATTTAGCGAATATACTTTTAGAACATTTACTCAAACACTTAACGTGCTTTTGCTTTCTTGTGGCTATTTTGTTTTCTCATTGTTTCTCTGTCTTTGAGTTGATTTTATTTTATTTTCGGTGCCTTAGAGAATTTTCATTGTAAATTCTCATTTTTCAAGAGCTAGGTTAGAGGTGCTCATGGGCCGGGCAGCCCGGCCCAGCCCGACGGTCCGCCCAAAACATGGGAGGGTTCGGGTAAAAATATAGGCCCGAAATATGGGCTTAGGCAAAAAAAATAATGCCCTTTTAGAAAACGAGTTGGGCCTCGAGCAAAATTTTTTGGCCCGGGCCCAGCCCGACCCGGCCCAAAAATAATATATATTTTTATTTTTTAAAACATTTCTTTCCCATTTCCCCGTTTCCCCTCTTCCAGAAATCCCTAGTGCCCGACTGCCCTCCTTAATTTTTTTCTCAACCTTCACCTCCGGCACCGATCCACCTCCAGTCTGGCACCGATCCACGTCTGGTCCTCCACGGCTCTACCCATTTCCCCCATTTCCCATTTCCCTTCTTCCATAAATCCCTAACCCCTTGCCTGACTGCCCTCCTCCCTTTTTTCTCAACCTTCACCTCTGGCACCAATCCACCTCCGGTCCGACACCGATCTACCTCCGGTCCTCCACGGCTCCACCCATTTCCAGAATCAGAGGTTAGTTTTCTTTATTTCAAAATTCAAAGGTATATTAACAGTGTTAACCCTAGTTTATTCAGTTAAATTCTCATTAGACATTTAGTTAGTTTTCTTTATTTTTTCTCTCTGATATTTACTGTAAATATAAGCCTTAGCCAATGATGTGAATACAAATGGGTTTACAGATTTGTTTCAAGGTTTATAGGTTATGGTCCTTTGATTTTTTGAAAGACTACAAAATCTATTTGTATTTTTGCACTGAAAGTAGCCTATAGGCATGAAAGTATGCAGTATTATCAACTAATGAACAACTAATGCCTTTTTTGTTGGTAATGTTGTTAGCTTGAAAACAATGTCTTACATAGCGACATATACTATTTTGCAACATAGCATATAGCCACATATTTTATTGGGTTATTGGGTTATACAAAGTTAATTATTTTTATCATATTTCATCCAAAACTATTAAACTATAGTAATATGATTTGTTTTTGTTTTGCTTAAAGTTTAAACCAAAGGTTTGGAGGCATAATTAATATTTTTCATTGCTTTACTTTATAAACTTCCTCCTACAAAAGCACCTATTCCTACAGACCCTATTTCTTTTTGCATAAGAAAAGCAAAGGCTCTATTTCCTTTTTATGAGAAATTGAAACAAAAACGGGCAGGGCCGATCGGGCCCAGGCTTCATATTTATTCCCCGGACCAAGCCTGGACAAAATCTCAGGCCCATATTTTGGGTCGACCCGAGCCTAGGAAGCGGGCTAAAAAATTTTTGAGCCCGCCCCGGCCTATGAGCACCTCTAAGCTAGGTTGACTTAGGCGCATTTGAAGTGAAGAAATCGCCTAAGGTCGCACAGATTGCAAGATTAAAGCTCTAGCCCGTAAAAGTTGGCATACGAGCTAAGGTTCACAGGCGTTGATCAAGATTACGAAAGGAATAGGCAAGTAGGTTGAGCCAATAGGGACCCGTGAGAGTGCCAAGACATCTAGCTAATTGAGGGACATGCTATCGGCTTTGGAAAGTCGAGTGGTCAATCTCTCGGTTCCAATGTGGAAGCGATGAAAGGGGTACTCAATTCCACTGTGGATAAGCTAACAATGAGGGACAATGCTATCGAGGCCATGGTGATGGCTTTGAATGAGGAAACTAATACCATAATGAAGGCTTTGAACATAAAAATTGACGAGCTTGAGGGAGAGCTCGTTGTGTACAGAGCCATTGTAGGCAAAGGGGTGATAGATGCAACACTAAATCGCGAGTTAGATGTCCCAAATCAAAGAAGTCTGAGGGGAGAAAGGTCCAAAAGGGAAATGGACAACTTCTTATGGGAGATGGAGCAATACTCTCGTGTCATGGACATCAAAGATGATGATGCTAAGCTAAATACTACTACTAGATATTTTATTGATTTTGCTCTTTTAAGGTGGTAGCGAAAGTCTATAGATGAAAGGCATGGCCAGGCCACAATTGAAACTTAGAAAGAGTTCCAAAAAGAATTCAAGAAGCAGTTTTATTCCTAATATGCCAAGAATGAGGCTCGAGATAAGTTGTGTTGGTTCTCGCGACAAGGCAGAATTAGAGAGATTGTGAATGATTTCAATGAACTGATGCTCCAAATAACGGATTTGAGTGAGAAAAAAACATTTTTCTATTTCATAGATAGGTTGAAGCCATGGGTTAAACTGGAATTGGAATGTTGAGGGTCCAAGAATTGTCGAAAGCTATGGTCATGGCAGAGTCTTTAATCGAGCTTGTTTCAAGAAAAGACGAGTTCGAGTTTCCTAAGCCTAAGGAGAAAGGCAATGATGGGAGAGATAAATGACACGTTGAGTATAGCAACGGTACTGGTGGCAATGGGAAACCATAGAATGGAAAGTGGAAACTCAACAACAACTCTTAAGAAAAGAAGAACAAGGTACAATGTTTTTTACGTTGTGGTCCGCATAGAGTATGAGATTGCCCATAGTGATACAAGTCCGCCACAACCAATGAAAAAGAGGAAACGGAGCTCGATAAGGACAACCTATTGAAGCTTGGATCAATGATACTCTATTATGCTAAAACGAAGAGGGGTCGTAATTAGAGAGGATTGATGTTTGTGGACATCAACATCGCAAGTTGAAAAAGTGCTCTTATTGATACAAAGGCATCTGTCTTATTTATATTGGAGAAATCCATTGGTAAACATGGTCTCTCAGTTAGCAAATCGACTAAGAGGATTAGGATGGTTAATTTTAAAGAGGTTCTAATAGTGAGAGTAGTAGAAAGAGTTGAGCTACAAATCGGCGAGTGGAAAAGTAAGGAAAGTTTCGAGGTAATTCATTTAGATGATTATGACTTTGTTCTTGGTTTGGATTTCTTTTACCAATTAATGCTCTTTTGATTCCTTTTGTCGATTACAAATGTATTTGGATACTCGTCAATGATAATGCGTGGTGTCGGTGAGTCATGACAAGAAAAAAGTAACCAATGTATTGTCAGTAATCCAATTAGTTGAGGATGTTCATTGTGGTAAAAACTCCAACTTGGTAGATCAGAGTGCTACGAAGACCTCTTTAAAAATGCTAGAGGTGTGAAAATTGATATGAAGCCTGATAAACTATTAGTGGGGCTACCACCTATGAGAAATGTGGGTTATGCATCAAAATTTAGGGGAAAAGTGGTGATGCAAACTGCAGTCAAAATGAGTAAATGTGACGAGTGAGGTACATCTTAAACACTTATCTAATGTTTTACATTTTGACTTAACATTAGCTTGGCAATGACACAAGGGCCCTTTAAGAGTTCTGAAGCGGATAAACTGAGGAGCCTACAAATTAGAGTTGGGGACAACTTAAGGTTAACCCAGTTTTTAATGTGAGCATACTTAAGCATTTTTGTGCGAATCAAAGGGATCTAGATCGAGGCAAGTCACAATAGGGTGCAAGAAAGAGTTGTGTGCTCTTGCAAACGATATGTACCAATGAGAGAAACGGTTCAAGTTAGGTGACGACATAGACATAAGCCAAGACAAATATTCCGAGGGGCAGAACTAACCAATAGAGAGTCTAGTTAGGAATTGACCAAGACATCGAATAGTTCGAAGACGAGACAAACCAATATCATTCTTAGGATAGAAAGAAGGCATTACGAGAATGAGTAGGGAAGAATGTCACGGGCTACGGATCAAAGCCTGTGAGTAATGCACAAAGAGCTTCCCATGGAGGTCAACTAATTAAATGACGTTTATTTAGCCCATTTGAACTGGCCCAGATCATAGAATATGTGGAGAAGCTCATTTACTTGTAGCCTTGGTGGCTCAGTGAACCACTTAAGGAAAACTAGGGTTGCCATTGAAAATATGGAAACTAATCTTAGAATATTTGTAATCTTAGAAGATTTGATTTTTAATCTTAAGGGATCATGTAAATCCCTTAATTATCTCAAATTGTAGATTGGTTTAATCTCAATCGTTGATTTAAAGTAAATTTGTATCTTGGATTTGGGATCTTCCCCTTTTTGTAATCATCCCATTAAACCCCATTACATCCCATAGTATCCTATTGTATTCCAATCAAATTTACTGAATATACTTGTCGAAACCATTTTTTTGGAATTTGAAAATTGGGTATCGATTTTAAAAATGGAAATGGGGAGTCGCCACCAATCTTTTATTGAGGTGTGATCGGATCTCCTTGAAAATAATTTTGGGTCTGCGAATTTTGAGAAAACAGGTTCGGGAGTCGGTTACGCACGAAGAAGGGTTAGCTCCCTCGTGACACTCAAAATTGGTCTTAATGTCAAAATTTTGAAAAGATTTTAAAATACGATCCTTTGAAAAGAAAAATTGAGTAAAATGAATTGGACGATGAGATTCACTTATTTCAAAGAAATAAATCATCACACTCAGTAAGTTAGAGTGCGACATTTTAAATCCTCAAAATTAAATTTATCTCTTGACTTTTAAAACCTATGCATTTGAGAAGGATGTCCGACTTGGGTCAAATGAAAAAAATCAAAACCCAGTAAGTTAGGGTTCGATTTCACAAAATTCCTAAATATCGAATATTGCCTTTATTTTTATTTGTTAGAGAAATCCTCGTCTCGAGAACAATATGTCATATCCAATACGTTAGGACACAACGCATCAAATTCCCAAGAATGAGTTTTTATTTTGTAATTTCTATGTTCAAATTGAAAAAGGGGTATTCGGCTATTTAAAATCAAAAAAGAGAATTGAAGCCTAGTAAGTTAGGGCACAATCCTCTCGAGAACTTTGGATACCGAGCATTTTGAAGGTTTATGAAAATAAAATGATTTGAATGTTTCAATGAAACACCATTTTAAAACAAATGTAATATGATTGAATGTTGAAATATGATATACAAGATAGTTGAATGAGCAATAGATAAATGCAAATAAGAATAACAACAATGATTTTAATCACATTATACAAATAACAATATCAAAACTCGAAATCTAAATAAACCAATAATCTATTTTGAAAGGTACACTAAGACAAAAACAATATAATTAATATATTCTATATAAAAATTTACCATAAACTATAGACATGGCTTCCAAATAGACTTAAGGTGAAAAATAACAACATTGAATAATAGTATTTAAAAAAGGAAAAATTATTATGCAAACATTTAGCTTATAGATATGCAAAAATGAACTTTAAGATATAACCTAAAACAAAACATTAAAATATATACAAATTATATCAAATTCTTATAGAAATATATATATTAATAAATAACGAATCAAATAATAACATGTTAAGTTTGACAATAAGAGTATATAATGGACTAAAAAATAATGCATGATAAATTTAAAACAAGTTAATGATGATTTTAAAAAAAAAATAGCAGCATACTACATCTTAAAATTATATTAATAATAGGTTAAAAAAATAATGTCAAACTAAGTATTAAAATAGGCCGTAAATAAATATATTAAAATAAGTACTAGTGCGATTTTAAAATTATGTTCTTAAAGACCAAGCTGAAATTAAAACATAATTTAAAATAATTATAATAATAATAACAGTACAAAATAACCGAAGGACTGATTTTGAAATCAAAATGGAAATTTGAGGGCCAATTCGAAATGAATACAAAGATGCGAACCCCATTGAACACGCGCATAACAGTGAGGGGTAAAAAGGAAAATTAATCCCTGCTCTCCCAAAACGCCGCGTTCCATTAGGGATCGAATTGCAATCAGCAGAAAATTGTATGACCAAAATTAAAGTAACAAAAAAACTTGATTGAACTACGATACAAAAGCAGAAGGACTTGATGCGCAAATATCCCTCCCCCTACCAAAACGCGCGGATCTAGCCGCAGTTGGATCGGGTCATCGGGCGGGGTGCAGGCCATTAAACGGCGTTGTTTCCTTCGTGGTTTAAAAAAAATAAAACCCTAAGTTATTAAACATTTTCCTAACCTAAAAGAAAAAATTAAAGAAAAGAGAGAAAAACTCTCTCTCAGCGTCGTTCTGCGCTTTGGGAGCATCTGAGCGTCTCCGATCCCAGCCCCTACTCCGATGCCGACAGAGAGAGCCAGGATCGGCCCCAAGGTAACTCTCCCTCCCCGATCTCTTTTATTTTATATATATATGTGCTTATATATGTATTAATAACAACAAAAAAAAATAAAAGAGAGAAGAACGTTAAAAAAAACAGAATCGCCAAAAGGAAAAAAAAAAAGAAAACCTTTGTTGTATTGATTATTTTTTTTACAATCTCTGTATTCTCTGTATCTGAGGTTTTTTTTATAATATGCGTGCCTATATCCCTTTTACCCATCTTCATTTAATGGCTTATAGCCGAAGATAAAACAAAAAACTACAACGAAAAATATCTATTTTTCTTTTATTCGCTGCTTTTTTTGTTTTTTTTTTGTGTTGCGTTTGCTGTGTCCTTCTTGCAGGTATACGGGTGGGAGGCCGTACGAGGCCAGCTGGAGGCTCGTGATGGCGCTACATGCGTGGTGAATGGCTCGTGGGAGGAGGAGTCGGGCTTCTGTGCGCATGGAGAGCGGCGGGGCTGTTAGTTTGCTGCCTAGGGTTTCTATTTTTTTTTTTGGGGCTGCGGGTATTTGGGCTGATGGTTAGGTCTGGGCTTGGGAGATTCGGGTCTGGGCTAGGCTTAATTTTGGGTTTTTAATTTTTGGTTTGTAACTGGACATTTTGGGACATTTAATTATTTTTTGGTTTGTATTTCTTTGTGATTTTGGGCCTCGGCAAATTGGCCTACTACAATACTTTTAAAGCATTTACTCAAACATTTGAAGTGATTTTGCTTTCTTGTGGCTATTATATTCTCTCGTTCATTCTTTTCTTTTAAGTTTCTTCTGCTTTATTTTCGATGCCTTGGAGAATTCCCAGTGTGAAATCTCACTTTTTGAGAGCTAGGTTGACTTAGGAGCATTTAAAGTGAAGAAATCGTCTATGGTCACACGGATTGCGAGACTAAAGTTCTAGCCTCATGACATAAATTACTAATTATAATATTGGTTTTATATTAAATGAAATTAGTTAAAACTTATATTTTTCTATATAAAAGAGTTAGTGGAAAATGTTTTACTTGATGCCATCCTTGAGGGTGATGGTATAAATCAATTAAAATATGGGTTTGGTAATAGTTATTTTAAGTATTTTCATGAATTCAAATGCATCAGGAATAATAAATACAGTGGTAAAATATTTAAGTTCAAGTGTTCGGTTAATCTTAATGAACCTTTTGCAAATATGCAAAAGAAGGGTTCAATTCTATCATTGCAATTGATTAATATTACTTTTTTTGTGATCCTTATTAATTTTAAATTACTTCAGCAAATTGATGAAAAGTTCATAGAAATCTGAATAAACCTTGGATTGATGTTTTCAAGTTTGTCCTTGTAGATTGTCATAACTTTTTTCATTTATGGATAAATTTTATTCTTTTTCTTTAACTTTGGCATTTGTGCTTGGGTTTTGTTCTTGGGAAATGGAAAAATGGTGATACCTGAACAGGACTGGTAAGGCTGGTAAGTGGTAATTCTTTCTATCTTATTCATATACATTATATATTATCATTTTTAAGGGAACTCGAGAGGGGTTCCAGCGGATGGTTATACCCCTTTCATATATGTATACTTTTATAATGTATATTTTTAGAAAAGGACTCTTGCAGACAGTCATCTCACTATTTATTTTTATGTCATATTTATAAATTCTACATGTTATATTTGTAACTCTACTTTCACCACGTAAATTGAAGTCAAGTAGACTTGGTCAATGGTTTTGATTCGACTTGGGAAGATCTTAATCTCTAGGTAATTCTGGGCTGCAAGAGCTGACGGTAATGTGATCGACGTATGATTTTTTCCCATAAACCTCTCTCTCATGCGTCTAGGAGCAAGATCTATTGTAAGCCTTTCGCCTCGAGCGGAAGCAGCACCACCATTTTTATCGTCTCATAAACACCTATCCAATAATACTCGTCAAAAACTAAGGCCAAAAGCTACATTTATTACCATTATTTATAACAATGAACAATCCTCTTGCTCACATTTTAGCGAACATTATGCATTTCTTACATAATGGATAGTGCACATTTCTTACGTTTTATATTACCAATGAGTATGCATTTCAAACGGATAGTCCACATTTCTTATGTCCTTATTCTAACGAACAATACACATTGCTTACATTTTATATCACTAATGAATGGTTTACACTTCTTCCATTTTATATTGTCAATAAACGATCTGCACTTCTTGCACTTTATATCATCAATGAATGATTTTTGCACCGCTTATGTTTTATATCGCCAATGGACATTACACATTTCTTACGCCAACGGATAGTATGCATTTTCTTACGGTTTGTATATTACCAGCGACCGAGTCGCACATCTTGCATTTTATATAGCCAATGGATGGATTAAACCTCTTCTATTTTACATTTCTAATAACTGCATCCACAATATACACGCGACAATCTCTATTGTATAAATCTGGATCCTTTACATGACAATTGCACCACTCAAGTATACGTTATACATTTTCAAATTATCAAGCCAATGGGCATACCACCCGCTAAATCACTAAGCAAAAATTTATACAAGTAAAAAATAAATGGAGTACCATCCACCAACACATTATTAAAAAGATTATACATGAATTTTAGTAGCCTCGTAAGGCACTGAATATTCCCAAGTCATCGGGCTAATAACTATACCCTTCATTAAAATACAAAATGAAATGTTTGGGTAGGTTTTTTACAACTTACCACCTATTACTTTATTTGCAACAACCACTACCCATGAGGGCGACCTACTAATGGTCTTGAGGTACAGTCACTTTGTAACCTACCTCTCAATTAGGGGGAGTATTGTTATATCCCTACTACAATTTGGATCCAGTTAGACCCTCACCCCTCTACTTGTCTTGCTCTCAACCCTAGAATTGGTGAATCGATCTCCTTCAACACCCCTCCCCTCCTTCGACACTTTCATTAATATCATGTATCAACAAAGCTAAATTGAACTTCAATTCTAGATAGGGAGAGATGAATCATACATTTGTACTCCTATTACTTGCTTCCCTAATGAGGAATTCAAACATACTTGAATCCACAGAGGTATGTGCAAGGATTTGGATTTTGTAACATGTAAGAGCACATACGAAAGTAGTGACTTTCTATTTAAGATAAGTAAAAAAAATAAAAAATATGAAAAAAAGGATAATCAAATGAGAAAAAAATAAGGAAAGAGAGGAGACAATTGAACCTGTTCTATTTTTTTTCCTAGGAGTAAACAATCAACACTTTCTTTTCAGTCCAAAAGGCATTCACATACTTTGCTTTCAGCCAAGCATTCAACCTCAAGGAAACAAAATATCTTCAAGATACTCACAATGCTCTCTGTTATACCTAAGAGGACATTTACAAGAGTAGTCCTCACCTTGAATGATTTCTTCACAAATTCCACCATTTCAACAATTTTCAATGATCCCACCATTTGTTGCGAGATGAAAGTGAAGTTGAAATTATTGTGTAAGAAGTGTTGTTTGAAAATTAAATAAGTTGGGTTTTCATTGTTGTTTGTTTTTTAATGAATTGTTGCTTTATTATTGTGATTTGAGGAAGGGATTTTCTGCCAATAGAGGCTTGACGAAGTCAAACGATGCATGTCACTAGCAACTAGTTTACTAGGGTCAGAGGGAAGCCAGAATTGTTGATAAGGGAGGCGAGATATATATGCTCAAAGTAGGTCCAACCCTACGGGTTGTGCCTACTTTTAAATATTTTTAAATTTGAGATAATCTTAATTACTTAAATTTAGAGAAAGTAAAATAAATTAAATGCTCAATTTGTATTAGATATTATGATTATTTAACTTTATTTTCTACGTTATTTTTATTTAAATACCGTTTATACTTAGATATTGCAATTACTAAACTTTATTTTTACCAAATTAATATTAAGGTACTACTTTGTATTAGTCTACCAAATTAAACTAAAAATGTTACTAAATTTATTATTAAAAAATGACAAAGTTTACAAAATAAAATCCAATTACAAAAAACTTTGAAAAACTTTGGGGGGACAAAAATGTTTTCTTTTTTAAAACACTAATTATAATATCAAAATAAAAAAATTTAAAACTTCAAGGAGCTTTAAATAAAATTTTCAAATTTTACGGGGGACGGGGTCACTGCCTTAAATTCGGATCTGATTAGGGGAGAGGAAAATTCAATTTGACTTAAAAATAATAATTTTTTTCTTCGAATTTTGAGTTAATCAAATCGAGTAATTCGATTTTTCGAGTCAACTCAAATAAGTAATTTGAGTTTCGAGTTTGAGTTAAGTTGAATTTTACAATTCAAGTAACTCGAATAATTAGAATAACTCAAATAACATATTGGTGTAAATACCCTTTTGATCCCTATTAATTTTTAAAATGAGCAAATTAGTCTCTCTCACAACTAAAATTAAAAAAATCAAAATAATTTTTAAAACTCAAAATATTTATAAAAATTCCAGAATTTATTTTTTAATAAGAATTAAAAAAACTAAGAAATCTAAAAAAAATCTAAAGAATATATAAATAAACTAATATTTTTTTAAAAAAAATCTAAAACAATAATTTTGGGACCTAAATAAATAAATTAACAATTTAAGTTTATTATACTAAAATAACTTGCTTTTTTTTCTCTTATTTTGCTTTGAAATAGTTTATAATATATATACTTTCAATTTATGTACTCTAATATGAAATTAGTTATACTGTAACAAAATTTTAATTTAACATGTTTAATTTTTTAACTCGAATAATTTTACTCGATTCGACTCGACTCAAATTGAAAAAAAATTCAAATTGAGTTAGAATAATAAAATAAAACTTATCAACTCAATTAACTCAAAATTTTTCACTTCATTCGATTGAATATTTTTATTTTCAACTTTTCACGTATGTCAAAGTTGAATAGTAGAGTAAACCAGTTTGCAGCTTAGACTGGGTCGTTTCTTCATTTAGCTGGAGACATAATAGGCTAAGGGCCAGTTCTTCTGGCCAGTTGAAAAGCACTTTTACACCCAAAAGTGCTTTTGGGTGAAAAGTAATGAAGAACAAAGTTCATTTGGGGCCGGTAGACTAACTTTTCTGAAGTACTTTTGGCTAGATGAAAAAGCAGAAATTTGCTGCTTTTCCGGCCAAAAAGTGCTTCTAACCTGCTCTTTTACTTTTTTATCCTGTTACACACAAACTGGTTCTTTGCTCTCATCTCTTCTCTCATCGTTGCTTCTTTGTTCCTCTGCTGCTTCATTGATCCTCTACTGGTACTGATTCTTTGTTCTTCTGATGGTGCTGGTTCTTTGTTCCTCTGATGGTTATTTCTTCCTCTGCTGGTGCTTTGTTCCTCTTCTCCACCACCGGTGAGTTTATCTTTTTTTTCATAGGATGAGTTTTGTTGCCTGAACTTTTATGCATGATGAAACAGATGGTATTGGCTGCTAAGATAATGGACAAAACAAATGATGTTAGCATAGGGTTTCTGGAATCAAAACCCAAACCAAATTTCAACCCTTTCTTTGTTTTGGCATGCTTTATTTATTTGGGGGGTTGTAATCCATGCATTCATCCTAAAAAAAACATTGTCATGTGTCGTTTGTTGGGATGATTCTGTCGTCTGCTCTTACATGATGCTCACTAAGTCCAAACCCTATCTTTGTCTCAATCTTTGAACATTTACAATGTATATTCATTCAGCTCACGAGTTGTTTGGTTTTTAACCCTTTTTACACTTTCAAAATATCTATACACTATCTCAAATAAGAGACACCAACTTAAAAGATGAAATATTAATTAACCGATATTTTACAAATTCACTGAAGAATGAAAACGTTCAACTAGTCAATTGCAAGACAAAATATTAATTAACCGAATTTTTTACAAATTCACTGAAGACAAACATATTCCACAAACTTAAAAGAAAAACATATAATGAAAAAGCTGGATTTGAGGGGAAGTTTAAAAAGTCAAATCCACTTCAAGGTCGGCTTATCATAAAGAAAAGTTGATAAGTTGGCTTGCTAGGTGGAAAGTTATAAATGGTTTTAAATTGACAATGCATGGATAGAAACAATGTGGCAAGAACCTAAGCAAGGTGGTAGCTTGCTAAAAGTATGGCAGTAAGGTTAAGCCTCTAAGTCGATTTATATAGCCTATATACATACATGTTTAGATGTGTAGTGTGTATAAGTGAGCAAAGAAAAAAGAAGTGTAAGTGAGAAATAGATATTGAGTGTTGAGAAGCATAAGAAATATTAGGCATGAGAGCGAAAACTAGCAGCAGCTAGGAATTGTGAAAATACAAAATATCAGTTACAACAAAATATCGATTAAATAGCGATGTGAAGAGCAACAAGAACGGAAGAAAATACTTACCTTTTTCTGCGTATACTCTATTTCAGCAAAAAACAGCTCATCCTGGTAGAGTTTAGAAGGGAATAAATTAAAGGAGAAGGAAAATTTTCAGAAACATTTGGAAAACAAATTGAGTACTAATTGCAAGCTCCATTACAAGCCTGCATTTTGACTTCCCACTAGTATTTCTCACAAATAACCTGCAAATTTACAACAGAATAACACATAGAATTAAACTAAGAAATTCAATTCATCATCAATTAATTTATATGTTAGAGCAGAAAATGAACAGCCATTAAGACTTAAATAATCCCATAAGAAACAGGCAAAAAAACAAAAAGATATTTTCCTTTTAGAACTTGACCATTACCAATTCTTCTGTTAAACCAAAACACAAAAACTAAAGAACAAGAATCTATCTTGAGTTTAAATACAGATAATAAACAAATATCTTAAGTAGACATATCCTACATCTTTTTTCTTTTCATTACCAAACATTTAACATTCATGCCAATCTCCCCTTTGTTTAGCAGTACTAACAAGCATTCTCATGTTTATCACTAATATATATAATACATGGGATCATGAAAGATTATTCATTGTCCAATTAAGTGCTAAGCAGCCAAGCAACAGATATTAAAGCAGAGCAGCAAGCCATAAATAGATAAATCCAACTTTTCTTTTCAGTTTTCACTTCTCTATTTCTATATATTAATAAATTCCACTAACATACACATGAAAAATCTTGGAAAGTTAAAAGAGGAAAGAGCAAACCAGGGTTTGGGCAAGCAATCTGAAGAGATATTTGGGAAGCAATTAGGTAAAAGAAGGGGGGGAAAAAGAAGAAGAAAGCAACAGATGGGGGGAGAAAATATCGAAGAGAATAAGAGAATGGCAGAGGAGGCGTGGGAGAAGAAAAGAATGTAAAACGTCTTTACAGAAAAAGGGACTATTTTTAATTACATAAATATTAATTACATAAATATTAATTAAAAACTTTGTAAAATTACAGAAAAGAATGTAAAAGAATGTAAAATTTTGTTAGTAGCAATAATAATAATTAATAATCATCTTAAAGGGACCATTTTTAATTACATAAATATTAATTAAAAAATTTGTAAAATTACAGAAAAGAATGTAAAATTTTGTCAGTAGCAATAATAATAATTAATAATCATCTTAAAGGGACTATTTTTAATTACATAAATATTAATTAAAAACTTTGTAAAATTACAGAAAAGAATGTAAAATTTTGTCAGTAGTAATAATAATAATTAATAATCATCTTAAAGGGACTTTTTTTAATTACATAAATATTAATTAAAAACTTGTGCCTATAAATGTTCATCAAGAGTAATTTTAGCCCTTAATTCTCGTGATTTTTTTTTATTTTTTAATGATGGTAATGATAAAGTTATATCATTTTACCATGTTAATCAATTTCTTGGATTCACTACACCAAAACAGGCTTTTAGCGGCATTTTTAGCGGCGTTTGAACAAAAAACGTCATTAAAAATCGAGCATTAGCGGCGCATTACGTAAAACGCCACTAAAGATCGACAATTAGCGGCGCTTCCAGGAAAGCGCCGCTAATGCTCAATTTTTAGTGGCGTTTTTCAAAAACCTAAGCCCAACGACATCGTTTTCTACTTTCAGATCTTTAGCAGCGTTTTTTAAAAAAAAGCCGCTAATGCTCATATCTTTAGCGGCGTTTTTGAAAAAGCGCCGCTAATGCTCAGATCTTTAGTGGAGTTTTTAAAAAAGCGCCGCTAATACTCAGATCTTTAGCGGCGTTTTTAAAAAAGCACCGCTAATGCTCGGGGCTTTAGCGGCATTTTTGAAAAAGCGCCGCAAAAACATTTTATCTGCTATTTACTATTTAATTTATTTTTAATTGAATATTTGTTAAAAATGGATAAATTTGAAATAATGACATGTAAAAATAATTTGAAATAAAAAAAACATAGAAAAATATTTGTTAAAAATGAAGAAATTAAAATACTATTATTTAAAATAATTTTAAATTTTTTTGTGTACATGATTGATTGATTTTTAATTTATATATTAAATAATTTCAAATATAATTGTAAAAGATACGCTAGTATTAATTTTAAAATATTTAATTTAATTATCATTGTAGTTTAGGGTTTAATATATATGGTTTAGGGTAGATATATGGTTAATTTAGGATTTAGGGCTGGTTCAAGAGTTGCAATTTTAAGGTTTATAAATTATGGAATTAGGGATTATGGATTAGGGACTCTAATTTAAGGGTTGTGATTTAAGGTTTATGGGTTAAGGGTTAGGGGTTAAGGGTTAGAGGTTAAGAGTTAAGGATTTAGGGTTTATAGATTCGGTGTCATGTTAGGGTTTAGGGTTTAGATTAATTAGTGCATTTTAATTTATATATTAAGTAACGTTTAAGGGTTAGGGGTTAGGGATTCAAGGTCGGGTTAGGGTTTATGATTTAGATTAATTAGTGTTTTTTATTTTTTATATTAAATAAGGTTTAGAGGTTAGTTGTTTGGGGTTTGGGGTTAAGAGTTATTGATTTAGGGTTTAAAGATTCGGGGTCGAGTTAGGGTTTAAGGTTTAGATTAATTAGTATTTTTTAATTTATATATTAAATAAGTTCTTATATAAATGTAAAAGAGAAATAATAAATTGTAAAAATTATTAGTTTAAAATTGATATGCAATATACAATAATTGAATATAAAAAATTGTAAAATATGCGAGCTTTGGCGGCGTTTATAGCCAAAACGCCGCTAATATGATTTAGAATTTTTCAAAACGGTGTTGTTTCATTACAAGAATTTAATTTATTAGTGGCGTTTCTTCTGTAAACACCGGAAAAGGTAACATTAGCGGTGTTTATGACTAAAAAATATTTAATTTAAACCATTTGATATATTTAAATATTAGATTTTAAAAAATTAATAAATAAAAAAATGTAACAAAATGATACGGATAGGTAACTATCTATTTTGGATATATAGGACCAAATTATAACAAATAAAAATAAAATACAAAAACTAAAATCATTCCACATCGAACATCTAGCAAAATAATTATATTTTAGTTAGGAAGAAATATCTCTAATAAAATGGAGATTAGATCTGATAATGTCTTAATCTTTAATAGAAATTTGATATGTGAGAAATTAATTGCTTACATTGGATAATTGTAACTTAATAATTAATTACAACTATTTAATCATTTTTTTCTTATTAAAATATACGATATTTATTTTGAGAGTACTTGATTTTTTTTATAAAAATTTAACTTATAAAAAATAATAATAAATGTTTTATAAAATCACTTAACTAATAATTTTTAACAGACAAAATAAAAGATTTTTAGCATAGCAAAACAGTGTCGTTTTATTCCAAATGAAATAATTTTTTGCGGCGTTTTAAAGAAAAACGCCACAAAAAATAATTTTACTTTAAAAAATAGTCATTTTATATAGCAAAACATTTAGTGGCGTTTTTATAAAAAACGCCGCAAAAAGTAAGCAATAGCGGCGTTTTTATAAAAAACGCCACAAAAAATAATCTTACTTTAAAAAATAGTCATTTTATATAGCAAAACATTTTGCAGCGTTTTCATAAAAAACGCCGCAAAAGGTAAGCAATAGCGACGTTTTTATAAAAAACGCCACAAATAATTTTACTTTAAAAAATAGTCATTTTATACAGCAAAATATTTAGCGGCGTTTTTATAAAAACGCCGCAAAAGGTAAGCAATAGCGGCGTTTTTATTAAAAACGCCACAAAAAATAATTTTACTTTAAAAAATAGTCATTTTATATAGCAAAACATTTAGCGGCGTTTTTATAAAAAAGCGCCACAAAAAATAATTTTACTTTAAAAAATAGTCATTTTATATAGCAAAACATTTTGCGGCGTTTTCATAAAAAACGCCGCAAAAGGTAAGCAATAGCGGCGTTTTTATAAAAAACGCCACAAATAATTTTACTTTAAAAAATAGTAATTTTATACAGCAAAATATTTAGCGGAAGGTAAGTAATAGCGGCGTTTTTATTAAAAACGCCACAAAAAATAATTTTACTTTAAAAAATAGTCATTTTATATAGCAAAACATTTAGCGCGTTTTTATAAAAAACGTCACAAAAAATAATTTTACTTTAAAAAATAGTCATTTTATATAGCAAAACATTTAGCGACGTTTTTATAAAAAAGCGCCACAAAAAATAATTTTACTTTTAAAAAATAGCTATTTTATATAGAAAAACATTTAGCGGCATTTTTATAAAAAACGCTAAAAAAAATAATTTATAGAAAAATAGCGCCATTTTTATAAAATCCCCTCCCCCCAAAATCCCCAACTTTCCCTCCTAAAATCCCTAATTTCCCCCCTTGAAACCCCCCAACTTTACAAACATACGTCCTTTAAAATTTTTAACTCCGAGCCCATTGCTATCTTTTCTTCCTCAACCCCAATTCAAACGCCCAAATTTGGAAAGCTATTTTTTCTTTCTCTGCAGAACTTTAAAAAAAACCGATCTCGATTCATACACATATAACAATCACAGTCACAGTCCCGCTGGACTTTTAGCAAAATCCAAAAATCTCTCTTCCTCCATGAAGCAGCCAAGAGAAGTGCAAAAGCGGCTGTCTCATCTATTCTTCCATCTAAGTTATTTGGGAAGAAAGAAGATGAATCTGACTCAACTGTGGCAAATGAAAACGGTAAAGTGCCGGATGAATATGAGAGTGAAGGGTCTATTGAGGAACCTACCTTTATGGAGTCAGTTTCAGATTCGAATCCTGTTGATGAAAAGCAAGCATTCTGATAGGAGGAAGTAGCTCCGTTGTTTTGAAGGATAAGGTAAGATCTTATATGTTCATTTACGGTCTAAATTTTATCAGCTTGTCTATCTGTAATTAGGGGATTAAAGAAAATTAGGTTCTAGAGTCACTCTGATTTCTAAATATTGATGGCAATACTGGTTGAATAATTGTTGATAGAAAGATCAGAGAGAAGCAATTGAGACTTGTCATTCAAAATTATATGATGATATGAATGTAATGAATGATTATGAAGGATTTGCAGATCAATTTTCTTCCCAGCTAAGTGGAAATTTTAGCAGTAGAATGACTACGCCGCATACAAAAAAGAAGAACTAGTTATATTCTTATGTTTTCCATGTGTTTGTTTTAATGCCTGTTTGGTATTTCATATATGTTAATTTGATGGTTAATATGTTAATCCCAATTTTAATCATTCATTTTGATAGAATTTAATATGTTAATTTGATGGTTAAGATATTCACTGTGACTTAACAGGGCACAAGGCTTTGATCTGCTTTTGTAATTCATCCAAAATTCTTTTTTTTAATGAGTATTTTTTCATCGAAATACTTGGAATTTTTTTACTAAATTGCTTGTGCTGAATGCTAATTTAACCATTTTGGCTGAGGTACTTTTTGAGTTTTGAGGATGACTGAATGTTTTTTTAAAGTAGTTTAAAAATAAATAGATAAGGCAAATGTATTTCTAAGTGATGGATATGATAGAGAGACTACTGTTATCTATTCTAAGTTGTTTAATTTATCTATTTCTAATTTGTTTAAGTTATCTATTTCTGCCTTCAACGTGGTACAGTGTTGAACAAATTAGTAGCAGAACCAAATGCATGAAGCTTTAAGCAAACGGACTATATCAATACACTGGTACTGATATCAAGGTAAATGGACTTCTTGGATCCTGTGTAGGCATTGTGTTTATCTAGCTCAACCATTTCTATGCATGTGAATGGAATCTGAGCAAGCGGAGCTAACATGATTACCTCTCTAAGTTCTATTAGGTTCACCCTAACATTTTGTTCTTCTTGTCTTTTTTATATTGTAATTGTTATTTTTGTAGCTTTATTCCTTTAGGTATCTTATACCATATGTTGTGATTTCTAAGTTGAGGTAGTTAAATGTTCATTTATCAATTGTAATCACAATGTTCAGGTTTTGGTTTATTGATGAGGAATTTTATCTAGATGCTAATCTCAATTGTAAGAGTAGTTGTATGAGTATCAGCAAATTCTACTCTCCTATTGAAGTAGGAGTGACCCTTATTATTATTATTTTTAAAGATTACTCAACAATGAATCTTAATGGTTCAAGAGTTATTTGCTTTATTATCTTACGTTGTTTCTTCTCCCATACTGAACTAAGAACTCTTGAATTAGGAAGCGATTATCTGTGTATGTTTTACATTTCTTGTTAGCTCTAGATTTGAGTATTTTACTTTTACTAGGCTATGACAAGCAAGTTGACATAAAGATCCAAGCCAAAGTTACTATTTACTGTTTCTTCTCTTTGGTTCAGTGTCTGCCTCTTCTGGCTCGAAGTTGGGGGCTACTATCCCTTCATCCTTAGCATGTGGTTCTTTTAGTGTTCTTTTTTTTTTTTGGTTGTTGTTGTTGGCCAAAAACACTTTCATTCATTTCATGACAGAAAATAACAGTCATCAAAATCAACCACAACCAAGATGTCCAAGCATTAGACAGAAACGAGAATAAGAGCTGCGAAACTGGAATTATACATATAGCACTCCAATCACTTTTCTTGCAACATGATTACTCGTATAGCACTCCAATCATGTATAATGTCATTTTATTTTCATTTTCATTTTTTATTATCTTTGCAAATATTTTTTGTTTGAACGAATAATCTTCAGAAAATGGATTTTAACGCGGCGGAGGAAGAGGAATTTGGATTCTCAAGAAACTATTTCTTAGCAAAAGAAATGGGCAGTTCTGGGAAGAAATCTGCTCGTAAACTCAGTGATATCAACGTCGTTGACGAACAGGTATTTTGCCTCATTGAATCCCCATCTCGAAAAAAGCTTTTGTTTTTTATTCTTTTAAATTTTGTTGTTTTAAAATTGCAGGAACTTAGAGAAGCTTCAGCTAATATTGAACCAAAGCATCAAAATGACATTGCAGATTTAATAAATAGTTACAAAAGTTTATACCCAAAATGGTTTTTTTATCTCAGGTAATTTAAAACTCTTATTTACTTAATGGTGTAATTTTGAATTTCATTGGAAACTTTAATTTGTTAGAATTTGATCCCAAAAACTCCATGTTGCTAAAAGAGAATATATTTAAATACCTGGCTTCTTGCTTTTTTATAATTTTCGGTTCGAATGGTTTTGCTTTTCCACCACCCCCTAAATAAAATTGCCGATTCTCTTGTAAATAATTTAGAGAAATAATTAAAAGAAAAAAAGTAAACCCATATTTGCATAGGATTTTGGACCTTCACCTCTTCTCTTCTTATCGTTATTTCAGCTGAAAAAGGCTTTTACATTAATCACCCTTGAAGTTACTTTTCTACAGGTAATAATAAATTTTCCTTTTTTTTCTGTCTGCTTATTAGGTTTCTTTTAATTCATTCATTAGCTGGTTCATGTTGATTTTTTTTTTTTTTGCGTATCTTCTTAGATTTTCTTCTGAATTTTGTTTGATCTAAGCTTATAATGGGGAGATACCCATATTCTATTTAATCTTAAATTTTATGATTTCACTTCCTATAGAAAAATTAATGCATGTTTTTGTCTTTCAATATAGGAAGCAGGTAAGCATGTGAGTTCAAACTATTTGGTAGATTTTTAATCAAATAGATTGAATTGCCAGGATTTATACTTTGCAATATTTATATATATAGTTTTTTTATTTGTTCAATGTTCTTACTGAAATTTATGCCAATGAAAAACTTCTATATCTTTGACCAAGTCAATTTCTTTATCTCTTTAGGATTTTAGTATGCTTAAAAACTTTATTTTTTTTTTATGCTATTGAAGCATTGGATCATCTTTGCATGCTGCAGGAACAGGCTGCTTTGCTAACATGTTGAAATGTTGATTTTTGATAATTCCTTACATATTAAATATTGAAGTGTTGATATTCAAGCTAGTAATTTAACAGTAAGGTTTATTAATGTTATCCAATTAATTAATTGGACTAACTTATCAGGTTTTGTAAATTAAGGGGATAAAATTCATAATTAGACCTTTACTTATTTATTTTTATTCCAAAGTGTTACCTTGAAAGTTAGTATTGGTTTAATTTTCCAGTACTTATTGTGTGTATGTTTTGCTTTTATTTATTTGCAGATGTGGTTTTGGTCTTCTAATGTATGAATCTGAAGTGCATTTCTATTCTTCTATTTGCAGTTAAGATTTGAAACTGAAGACAAAGCAAGCAGACTTCTGAGTAACGTGTCATTTTTGTTGAAATCAGGGGGTTATTTTTTCGGTATTACTCCTGAAAAAGTGATTGCCAAAACTGTTGTTGCTGGATTTGTGTATTTTTCTTTTTTTTTGTTCTTGTGGTTACTGTTGCACCTGTTTCTGGGAGGTGATTGTGTAAACATTTTAGTGTGATTTAGTTATTGTAAGAATATTTTTAACATTGTTAATTTTAATATTATTGTAAGAATATTTTGAATTATAATTCAGTTATCAATTTATATCATATATCTTTCATTGAATTTGAAGTATCATTTAAATTTGCCCTTTTTGTTTGGATTTTATGTTACAAGAAGGATTGTATATGGATGAAAATCGGATGTTACAAATTTGCCAAAATTAGTGGCGTTTTTTCATAAATGTCACTAAAGAATTGTACTTTTAGCGGCGTTTGTGATAAAAGCGCCGCTAAAGATTATGTTTTTTAGCGGCGTTTGTGGGAAAAGCGTCGCTAAAGGTCATAGTGTTTAGCGGCGTTTGTGGGAGAAGTTTTGTGGGAAAAGCGTCGTTAAAGGTCATGGTCTTCAGCGGCATTTGTGGGACAAGCGCCGCTAAAGGTCATGGTCTTTAGCGGCGTTTGTGGGAAAAGCGCCGCTAAAGGTCTTGGTCTTTAGCGGCGTTTAGTTATAAAAACGCCGCTAAAGTTAGCGATGCTATCATTAGCGGCGTTTTTGGCCGCGCTTCTAAAAGCGCCGCTAAAAGCCTAAAAAAGTGTCGCTAAAAGCCTATTTTGTTGTAGTGGTTACTTCATTATTATCATTATTATTGTTATTTGTTCATGTATATAGTTAAAATTTTGATACACATGTAAACATATATACTTATGTGATATTTTATTTTCTTGATCGCTTTACTGGCTGAAACGAATCTGTTCGTATACACAATAGATGAGTAATTTGGCGGTTGAAGTTAGTGATGAAAAAGTAAAAGCAATGTGGGATAAGAGATTGACAGAAATATTTTGTGATATTTGTATTAAAGATATATTGAAAGGCAATAGGCCTGGTATTCATTTTACAAGAGATGGATGGTTGAAAATAATGACCAACTTTGAGAAAGAAAAGGGCAAGTGTTTTTCACAAAGACAACTTAAAAATAGGTGGGATGCCCTAAAAAAGAATGGAAAGCTTGGAAGAAACTTAAAGGTGAAGATACTGGTTTAGGGTGGAATCCTATAAAAAGAACCGTTGATGCATCGGATGAATGGTGGGAGAGTAAGCTCCAGGTACATTAATAATTCTAAATATTTTTTATTTTATTTCTTATTTATGATGTTATTGATAATTACTGTTATTAAACTATCATTTTATATGTAGGTTGTGCCTGAAGCTAAAAAATTTAGAACATCGGGCATTGATCCTGAATTCGAAGGGAAGTTGGACCAAATGTTCATGGGGATAGTTGCAACAGGTGATAAAGCATGGGCACCTTCTTCTGGTACACTCCCTAGTGATTTTTTTGAGGATGTTAACAACGAAATACCTGAAGAAAATGAAAAAGAAAATATGAGAAATGATGTTCACATTTTAAATGATGTTCACATTTCAAATGATGTTCACATTTCAAATGATGTTCACATTTCAAATGGTGTTCAAATTGATGGAAATAGTCAAAATAGAAAAAACCCTGAGATGTCAAGTTCACATTTTAAAACTGGAAGAAAGAAATCCTCAAAGCAAATTGGAGGGGCTACAAGATTGTCCAATCAAATAGAAAAATTATGCAATGCAGCTGACAGTATGAGTCAAGCCATATCTAGTTTGACTCTTGTTATGGATCCATTTGGTATTCCACAAGCAGTCAAAATGCTTGACAGCATGTCGGAAAAAGTTCCAAAAGCTAGTCCGCTATATTTTTTCGCACTTAGATTATTGCTCAATAAGGACAAGCGAATTATGTTTTTATCAATTAATCCCAAGATTAGAGCTTTGTGGCTTGAGACGGAAATGGAGGGTAGTTGAAATTTTTTTGATCTTTTAGGGTTCAAAGATATCTATTATGTGACTAAACAACAATGCTAAACTAGTTTTATCAACAGTTATTTATGTTTGGTTTTTGGATATTGAATTTATGTTCTACTTATTTATGTGTAATCTAGTTTTATTAAAAGTTGTTTATGTTTGGTCTTTCTTCATTGAATTTATATTCTACTTATTTTTTACTAAATTAGTTTTATCAATTGTTGTTTATATGTGATTTTGGATATAAAATTTATTCACAGGTGATGAGTATAGTTGAGGATTATAGCGGTGATGAAAGTGACGATGAAAGGGAAAAGAAAGAGATTTTACAACGCATGGAATGTTTTAACAGATTATTTGTTGTTGCATCTTCTTCCGTACAATTATATTACGAGAAATATATATTGAGGCAACCATGCATGGATTCAAAATAGTCAGGTGAGACATGGATCCAAGAGATCCTTGACGGTCACGAATCACGTTGTATGATTAATTTTAGGATGTCTAAAATGGTATTCACAAGTTTGCTGAGAGTTTTGGAGACAAGATACAACTTGCAAACTTCAAGAAACATATCTTCTACTAAAATGTTGGGAATTTTTTTTATAAATCTTGGGCACTGGTGCAAAAGTTTCTCAATGTCGAGAAAGATTTCAAAGGTCTGAATCAACAATAAGTCGACACTTTGCAGTTGTGCTTGAGAAAGTTTCAAGGATGGCCACTGATCTAATTGCACCAGAAGATCCTTTTTTTAGCTCAATACCCGAACAAATACGTAATGATTTTAGATATATGCCGCATTTTAAGGTTAAAATTTAATTTTATATTATTATATTTTAATATATTTGGTCGACTAAAAATATGCACGAGATTAATATGATTATTTGTTCAGGATTGCATAGGTGCAATTGATGGTACTCACATTGTCGCTATTCTTCCACCAAATGAACAAATTCCCTATATTGGAAGAAAAGGTATCCCGACTCAAAATGTTATGGCAGTATGTGATTTTAATATGTGTTTCACATTTGTCATGGCTGGATGGTAAGGATTAACACATGACAGTAGAATATTTCTTGATGCAATTTGAGATCCAAAATACAAATTTCCGCATCCTCCAAATGGTTAGATATTTTATTTATATGTGATTTTTTAAATAATAAAGTATAAGTTCTTTAATTGATAATTTTTATTAAAAAAAATTCTTGAATTAATTGTTTGTTATATTATGACTTGTAGGAAAATATTATCTTGTTGATTCTGGATATCCTCAAATGAAAGGTTATCTTGGACCATATAGAGGTCAACGATATCATTTACCTGACTTCCGTAGAGGTAGACCAATATTTGGCAAAGAAGAGGTATTCAATCATGCACATTCATCATTACGTAGTGTGATTGAACGAACTTTTGGTGTTTTGAAAAAAAAAATGGGTCATTTTAAGGGATATGCCAAGTTATAGTTTTGAAAAGCAAACGATGATCGTTGTTGCTACAATGATGATACACAATTTTATCCGAAAACATGTCAATCGAAATGATGTAGATTTTATGGAATACGAAGATATTAACTCAGCATATGAGAATAATATTGATTCAGAAAATGCGCATGGTCGAGAAAGTGATGATAATGACGACGATGACGACGATAGTGATGATGACGGTGAATCAAACAATTTAAGTGGTTTTCAAATGGAATTAACAAGAGATGTTATAGCTTCTAGTTTAATCAATTCACTTTAAATTGTAAATGCTATTGTAAAATTTTTAGTATTTATATTTGATATATAAATATTATCCCTTTTTAAAACTTCAATCCAAATATATGTAATATTTTAATTTGTTAGGTTTATGTTTTCTATGTTATGTTTACATATAATATGAGTTATATATTCAAATATATTTTAAAATAAAATAATACAAATGTGTTAAAAGATTAATTAAAAATAAAAAATAATTTTTATAATAATACAATTGTGTCAATATCTAATTACAAATATTTAATTATTATATTTAAATATTTAAATATAATTTATATATTCTAATTAAATTTAATAAATAATTAATTTTAATTACTTAGAAATATTTAAAATTAATATTATATATTAAAATATTAACAATAAGTTATAATAAATTTTTTTTATATTTTTGCTAAAATATCATAATATTAACTAATTTGAATATTATTTAAATACATATTTGTTATTTTATAATATCATGTCTAAAATGGTCATTTTATTCTTCAAAAGCACTTTTTGACAGCAATGCCAAACACTCAAAATTTTCAAAATTACTTCTGAAAAGCACTTTTCCACAACACTTTTCAAAAGCACTTTTCCACGACACTTTTCAAAAGCAGTAAAGAGCCTTAAACCTAGCTTATTGATTTTTTTTTTGTGTGAAGTACTATTTCCTAGGGTAGGGAACCCCAATAGCCCATACCCAACAGCACCTATTATTTGTTTGAAGATGAGCAAAAGTAGATAATTAAATCATTGTCACATTTTTTTTTTTGAAATACACTGCTTTAAATTGTTGGCAAATCGCTGTGTCACATTAAAGGTAAAGCATTGAGATTTGGGCTAAATCATGTTTCTTAGATTGAGACTGGAGCTTCAAATTTGTTAAATGTGAGGACAAGTGAGTGTCTTTAGTTTAGTAAGACCGAAAAGGTGAGACAAAGATAGCAGATACATTTGGGATCCTTCAATTTTCATTTCTCATTGAAAGTTGAACCGAAAAGGGACTCATCAATCCTGTTGGATTTGGGCCCCTGTCCGTAGACATGGCTTCAGGCCTTTCAGGTGGGGGACCGATCAGTATTTCAAATTCCATGCTACAAACCAACTGCATTTTGTTGATGTCACTGTTTAATCGTACAGAAACCAGCCTTTAGCTACTTAAACAGTGCCTGAGAAAAAGATGCGTCAAGCACAGAATCCAAGTTCAGTAAAAAAAAGTTATGCATCTATTTTTCTTAAACTTTCACAAATTATTCTTCACAGATCAGCAGAGGAAGATAAAAAATCCTGCAGTTCAGCATTCATCGTCCCAACTATTTCACCTCTACAAATTGTTCCAAATTACCCACATATGCCATCATATCATTGAAATTAAGTATGTATTAATTAGTTGGTTGATTTTAATCCGAATTATCATACGTAACTTTAAAAAGAAGAAATTGAAACAGGAGCCTTTCACCCATGGGAACCTAGAAGCTCAAGATTTTGTAAATGAAGTGAGAGAAAGAATCCTTTTCTTACTGCCTCAAAACAAATTCCAATAATCCAAACATGATGATTAGTACTTAACAACCTATTTACTCCATCTCAGAAACAATAGAAAGAGACATAATTGTGGCACTATGGAAAACTATTTCTTTTCCCGACTCTATATTTGTTACGCATCAAATTCCCATGCAATGAGCAAAAGCCATTGGATTAGACAAAACAAGTACCCTTCCTTCTACTCTTCCCCTAATCAGTCTATCTACAATCCTGGTACCGAACTGTAGTCACTGTAAAAATCATTGACCCCAGAAGCAGCCCAGAGCCGCTGATTAAACTCATCCTGCAACTCATCAGGCACGAATGATGTCCTACAAAGCGGACATGTTTTCTGATCATGGTCCATCCAACGGTCCAAACACGCTCGGTGGAAGACGTGCCTACAGTTCCTCAACCACCTGATATCTTCCCCTCCTTCGAACTCGTACAAGCAAACGGCACAGCTCTCTGGTGGATCCCCTATGACGACAAGCTCCTTAAACTTTATAACGGGGAGGATTTCCCGGATCAGCAGGGCGGATACAGGCGGATTATCGGTTGTTGCTCGGGTCGGATTTTCCGGCCAGACCGCATCTGTATCGAGGAAGTCGGAGAGTCCCAGGCAGTCAGAAAGGGAAACAATTAGATTTCGGATGAAACCCAGAAAGGATAAAGTATAAACGAAGAGTTTTGGTAAGAAAACTTCCATGTAACCGACTGGAAACCCCATAAAGAAAGAGAAGAGAGACAAAAAATTGGGCCAGGGAGAGAAGAAGAAGTGGAAGAAGCTTCTGTTTTTAGCTAGGGGTTTGCATGGAAATTAATATATCACAGACTTCCTAGTTTTTTCTTTGGGTAAACTACCTAAATATGAAAATTATTGGGTTATCACTTAAATTTAAATTCTTCTTATTTTAATCACTAACTCCTTCGAAATTTAATATGGTCATCATTCATCTAATAATCAACAAGTGTGTTCATTAAACCATTTTCTCATTGACATGATAATAAATTTAATCCTCTAATTTTTATAAATTCTATCTGGTTCAAATTCTTTAAAATTTAATAAATTTAATCCTCAACTTTATACATTATATTAATTTAGTCTTAATTTTAAATTTTTAAGAATTTTAAAAAATAAAAATATTATTTAAAAGTTTTTTTTATAAAAGTCAATAAAATTTTATAAACATACATACAAAATTATAAATAAATGAATACATATTTTTCTCTTTTTCTAACATAAAATTTATTTATTAAAATAATAATTTAAAAAATCTCACAAACAATATTTTAACCATATTCAAACTTTTCTTTATTTTTAGTCTTATTTTATAAATAATAATTTATTTATTATATGTCTAACATTGTTCCTTAGCTCTCACCAAATTTGGCGAGCGTTGGGACTATACCTTTGCCTACAACCACCAGCACTAATAACCTTTACTCCGAATTCCTCGATTTTCATATCCTCTGTCTTCGTGCCATCAAATTAGGAATTAATTGTGGATATACCAACTATTAGATCTAGTGCCCTAAGTGTAATATATTTGTTTGTACACTTCTAATTTTTCCAAACAGATTAGTTAATAAAATTATTCATGAATTACATTAATATCCTTTGTATGATGTCCTCATGTGGTTTTTGCATGTAAAGCAAAGTAGAAGCAAATATTAGCTCACTAGTTGTTTAATGTTTAACTAATATTAAGTGATATAACGTGGTTGGATCGTAATACGGAAAGATAACTTATATTAGTAGACGAACCTAAACATGTCTTTAGTCGAATTGAAAATGAGCAAACCAATTGAAAGACTAATATGTCGTTTATCAAGCCCAATTGGGGAGATGCCATGTCTTGGACATTAGAGCGCATGACTCCCAGAAGACTGGATTAACAATACATTGAACTGAACCCAAGCAAAATAGATCCTAAATTCGTTTATGAATTTATTCACTTGTGACATTCAAAATGTGGCGTACCTTAATTTTGAATGGATGATGAACTACTCATATACTTTGATGTAAATAAAAGTCTAAATTCAAATAGATAAATAATCGAAAGTTGGTGCATTGGGTATACAACTTCCGCAATATGTAGCATCATTCACAATAGTGGAAGTCATAGCCCAAGACATGTGTAAATGATATCCTATAATTGGCATTACATGATAGATCAAAATTAAACGTGACCACGAATTGTTCATCTTTGAGATGAATGACTTAATTACTATTTGATAGTAATTGACTTTTTATGAAGGAAGATGTAATGGTTACCATGAGATAAAATAGGATCATATTGGGGAGTAGATTTATCCCAAAGAGATTAATGATATCCTATGAGTGTAACACACTAAAGACAATGTCATTAGACGAGCACTGGTCAAGCAGCTTTCATAATGGCATGTCACGATACTATAGTGAAATGAATTCGTGACTAAATAAGTTTATAATTAATCGGTGAAAAGCTGGAACTTAATTATAAATCATTTGAGCCCTAATCACATATGTCCAATCAGTCTCTTCACTAGCTCGTTGAAACCATAAATGAATTGCATGTTGAATCAAATGAACAAAAACGAATATAAATGGTTAAGTTAAAGAAATGGGAAACATTTGAAAATGAATGTGGTTTTCTTGCTAAGTTTGAAAATGACCTGAGAATTAATTTATAATTTTTCGAATTATTTATTTAATTAATTAAATAAGTGAAGTTAAAAAATGAGATTAAATTAATTGGTCATTGTGAATCCATTGAATAAAGAAAATTAAATATATTTTCTTATAGATTCTTTTACGGTAAAGTTTCCATGATTTAAATTAATTTATGATATTTATTTTGGAAAATAGAATAACATGTATTTGGTTGGATTGAATTATATAGTGATGGGCTAAAATTTCAGGAAACACTTATAATTGGACCTAATACGAGAGAGGTCTAAAAGCCCCTCATATTGAATACAAGGGAAAAAAAACTCTAATATGTTTAACTAGGGTTGCTGCCCCTCTCTCTTCTAGTTCAACTAGGAAGTTTTTTTTTATTAAATAAACTTCTACTAATTCATTAAAGGTTTCACTTCTTCTCCCTATAAATAAACGACACCAATAAGGTTAAAAATATAACAAGTTATAAACAACTTTGAGATATTATTATTTTTCCCGAAAAAGTAAGAATTTATTTCTAAGTATAAATTATATTTTTTGAGAATAACAATTCTATCGAGTTCTATTTGAGAGAAAGTTTTACTTTCCCACTAAAAGTAAAGTAAATAATTTCTGGTTTTGTGTCTGATTCAAAAGTGTTCGGGCCCACACTCGAAGCAGTTCGTAGTACGAGAATAGCGGAGAAGGTCATTCGGTTGAAAGCCAGAAATGACAAGGATATGTCTTGCTGATAACTCTAAATTATATAGACTTTTTTAGCACATTTTAACTAGTAATTCATGTAAATTATGAGTGTTTCGATAGACAATTTGTATTTTTATTAAAAAATAACTAAGATGGACAAAATTAAAAATAAATCTCCATTTTAAAATTATTTATATGCTAAACTTACACATTTTTGCCAAATTTGAAGCAGTTTGGTGCAAATGGAGAGAAGACAGTCTTGAAGCTCACCTTTTGAAGGTCAAATGTTGTAGCATCCCTATAGCACTTGACATGCAGAGGAGAGCTGATAATTAATCAGCTTTGGATGTCCAATAACATAAATTTGTGGATCTTGGGACAAACTTGACCCAACTCGTAATTGAATCATTGAAATGGACAAGCCTACTACTTAATTTGAAGCCCAAACCGTCCATTAAAGAGGAAATAGCCCAAATTCGGCTATGAGCAACCCAACCATCCATAAATTAATTAAATTAGGATTAGACTTGTTAAAAATCACAAATTAGCCCCAACAAATTCCTCAAGTGACCGTTCAACTCCCTCCCACAAATCAAGCTTGGACTAGCTATTTTTAGCAAAGTTATCCACCCTCCTTCTTCAATTCAAGGTGGTCAACCATACATGAGAGAAAAAGAGGGGATTGACATACTATTTTTAGCAAACTTAAAGGCCCCTTACAAGTATAAATACCCTTTTTCATTCCCCTATTTCAATCATCCCTCACTCACCATCTCTTCTCTCTTTTCTCTCTTCTTTCATTCTCCATATTTTCCCACTCTTTAAAGAGTTTTGCAAGGCTTTGAGACCAACCTCCATTCGACCATATTGGGAGCATTTCAGCTTAGTTGTCACAACAAGAAGTGAAGAACGAAGGAGGAGCGAAATGAGCTGTGCCTCGAAGTACCACCGAAAACGGCTTTGCATTCTTTATCCTTCAATATTTTATCTTTGCTCAATTTGATAAACATGATTGCAACTGAGTTTTTTGCTGTTAGTATAATCATGGTTGCTTAATTTTTTCAGTGTTAGAATGATTTAAATTTTGTAGCCTAGATTATTTAATTATGCTAATGATGTTATATGCCTCGATTACTTATCCATTCAAATAAAACCGTGAATATGTCATTTGTGCATTATAAATGTAGGGATGCAATTGAATTAATTATTAAATCAGAATCAAATTGTAATTAATTGACACGATAACTGAATGGTGCATGTTTGATCTATTTATGATAATATTAGGTTAGATTTGTAATAATATTCAAAGAACTTTATTACCTTGCATAACGCTAGGATTTATGTGATTAAATCGTTTCAATATAAAAATATTACTGTTACCTTACATAATTTATTTTCTACTTATTAAAAATACTTAGTTGTTGACATAGACATATCTAGACTTAATAATTTAATAAGTTTGAATTATTAAACGATGCTTGAAAAGGTAACCTTGAAGTCAGAATAGACATAGAAATATGTAGACAAGAGGTTAAAATTAGGACTTCGAGAGAAGCCAAAGTAATCGTAATTAAAACAGGGTTAATAAATAGCTAAGTTGTCATAGATTTTTCCGTAACATTATTAGCATTATTTAAATATTTCTAAGTTAGAAAGGAAAATTATTCTAACAAATGCATGTTATTGTAATGTCTCTTAAAAACTTGCATACTTATTTCTTTCTTTAATTTAATTTTAAGCATACTTAAGTTAGTCTAATATAATTAGAAATCCATCACTTTAATTTATTTTCATCACCAACCAATTTGCTTAGTAATTAATTTTGCAATACTTGATTTTTATAAACAGTCTTTGTGGATACGATAACTCTTACTTACTACTTTATTACTTGCCAACGATTGTGTATACTTGCACATCAATCAAATTATTTCGAAGCACTTGCTTAAAGCACAAGTATATTTCGAGAAAAGTTTATTACTATGAATATCATAAACCGGTTCGCTTTTCAAATTTTTATTTTTTCGTTGTGTAAGAAAACCATTTTCAAACTAATTTTTTTTCAAAATTTGGTATTAGAGTCAGGTTGTGATATATTTATAGTATAAATCGATACAAGAAGCTCTCTCTTGTTCATGTGTGATTGATTTTTAATAAGATGTGTCATTATTGTAATTATCTGCATGTTTAGGGATATGTATGTGAATGGATGTAAGTTATGATTTTATCATTTATATGATAAAGTAATTTTTCCAAAGTAATTATTATTAATTTGAATGTAACTATTATTAATTCCAGGGTATGTAATAAGATCATGGACAATCATCTCGAAATAGGATTTATTTATCTTATTATTTTAGAATAATTTATATGATCCGAAAACGGACATAAGACTTATGTAGCCAATATTTTCGGCAGAACCTAGAAAATTGAGACACATCTAGGCTGATTGAGGCCACGCAAACCTGACCCAGCCAAACTGGCAAAAAACTAATGATGGTCCAACAGTGGAGGCTGTCGGTGATCCAATGGTGATGATCAACGACAGGGGCCGGTGTTGGTGGTCAGCGATGGTGGTTGGCGGCGGCTCGACAATGGTCGACTATAGCCTGACGGTGACGGCAGGGACAAAACAACAACGATGACGACATGAACCGGTGCGACAGCGAAAGTCCATGGTGGAAAATAGGATACCCAAAGTATGCTTTGGGGTGGCTTTTGTAATTTTATTATTTTACTAAGAGGAATAATGGAAACTTTGGTTGGTCAGTGTCATTTAAATTTTATGCATTTATTTATGATAGCATGATGATATTTATTTGATTGCAAATGTATGTTCATGCATATGTATGATAAGCATGCCATATAGTTTAGGGAAAGAATGCCACAAGTACTTGTCATGTATTTATTAACTATTCATGATTCAAATCGGACAATAAAAACCTTACTTGTTTTTAAAAGATTGAGTGGGATAAGGTTCGACTAAATGTTTTTATAATTAATTGGTGAAAAGTCGTAATTTAATTATAAATCATTTGAGTCTCAACTACATATATCCAATCTGACCCTTCGCTAGTTCATTGAAATCAGAAATGAATTGCGTGTTTGAATAGAGATGAAAAGAATGAATAGAAAAAGAGAACTGAGAAACATTTAAGAATGATTATGGTTTTCTCTGAAATAGAGAAATGAAATCATTCGGAAAGAATGTAGGTTTCCAAAAATGGAAATGGAAATTTCTACCCCTATATAGGATTACTTAAAAAATGGTGAAAGAATGAGTTTCTATTTTTAGATTATTCTGAAGCTCGAAAATGAAAATAAACCATTCAATCATAGTGAATATGTTGAGTTGTGACATATTGAACGAATTTTCTCAAAATTTATCGGGGGGCTAAAATTGTCAAAAATTTTACTAGGGTAAATTTGGGATGAGAAAATTATTTAATACTTAAATATTAAAGTTTATTTTGGGAAATAGAAAAACTGAATCGAGTTGGATCATATTATAGAGTACTGGTCAAAAAGGCTCTAAAAGTCATTGTAATTGGATTTGATGTGAGAGAGGCCCAAAACCCCTCATATAACATGAAAGGGGTGACAACCCTAGTAGAAATACAAGGGTGAGTCATTCACCCCTCTCCTATTTTAAGTAGGATGTTGTTTTTCTATTTAAGATAAACCTCTACAACTCTACAAGGGTTCTACTTTCTCTTCCCATAAATAGATGACATCGATAGAGCTATTAACACAACTTTTGAGAGATTGTTATTATACCAAAAATAGAGAGAATTTATTCTCAACTTATAAACATATTTTTCAAAATAATAATTTTACCTAGTTCTATTAAAGAATATAGAATTTTCATTTTTACCCCAAAAGGAAAACTTTTTCTAATTATGTGTTTTTGATTCAATTGGTTTGAGCTCACACTCGAAGCAGTTCATAATACGAGAATAGCGGAGAAGATCGTTTGGTTGAAAGCCGAAAAATATCAAGGATCCGCTTATCCAAAAACACAGGTACGAATTCGGTTAAGGCTTATTGTTACGAATATCACAAATCGAGTCAGTTTTCAAAATTTTAATTTTTTGCTGTGCAAGAAAACCATTTTCAAATCTGGTTTTTCCAACAAGAATTATGCAGAAAATTCTACAGCCAATGATGGTAGAGGTCATGAAAATGGAGATATGGGAATGGGAAATCAGAATGATGGAAACGTTGGAGATGATGCTGTAACTCAAGCTATGCTGAAAGCTCTCTAAAGGGTCGCCGGAGCAGGTAATAGAAACAGAAAGATGGTCGTCAAAAAACTTAAGTCTAATTGGGTCAAATTGTTCAAGGGAGTTGCCAGAACAACTCCCGCTGTAGCAGAGTACTGGATGGAAACAACGAAAAAAATTCTAAAAGACCTAGACTACACTCCGAGCAAAAACTAAAAGGAGCCCTGTCCTTGCTAAGAGACGAGGTGTATAGGTGGTGACAAGCTATTGTTAGGGAAACACTTGCAGAACGAATAACTTGGAATTATTTCCAAGAGGTTTTTTAGAAAAAGTATGTGAGTCCTCGTTATGTTGAAGCCGCAGACGAAAATTCATCGAACACTAAAAATTACGTTTTTCTGTCTTTTCAGAATACAGTTCATGAAATCCACACGATATGGCACATGGCCATGTGAAAGCTCGTATGACTCACACGGCAGTGTGTCCAGCCCGTGTGGAATGACCCAGCCCGTGTGACTCTTGAAACTTGCTCCGATTTTTCGATTCTTGCTCATGTGTTGCTCATTTTGCTTCCAAATGCTCTCCTAAGTATAGAAACATGAATTTAAAGGATTAGAAAGATATAATTCACCATTTTACACCAAATAATTATCCAAAAACACATTAAAAATTATATTAAAACATGTTACTTTTAGCACTTATCAATATATCAGTTTTAAAGTACGAAGCTAAATTTTTAAGATTAAGTTGTTTTACTCTCGGTTTGGTAGCAACAGAAGAAGATAAAAGCGTGAGGTTCGAAGAGGGGTTAAGATACAATTTGAAAGTAGAAGTGTCACACCTCTAGGAAAGAAATTTCAAAAATTTGGTTGAAAAGACCAAAATCTTAGAGGAAATCAAACACACAGAACGGGAAAAGTGGCAAAAAGTTCCAAATAAAAGGGAACCAAGTTCAAACAATTCGAACCACAAGCCTACAGAAAGGGTTAAGCCACAGCCCAAGTCCAATGACGAATGTACTCCAAAAATGCTAGTATTGTGAGAAACACCATATGGGAGAATTTTGGAAAAGGATCGACACTTGTCTTAACTGTGGATCGAAAGAACACCATATAAAAGATTTCTCCCGTTGGAATAGACCCATTCAATCAAAAAATCAAGGCCAAAAGCGGACCCAAACACAAGGAAATTGTGGTCCCAATTGAAACAACAAAAATTGAGGCCAGAGAGCGCTAACACAATGTGTTAACTAGGTAGAAGCGAGGCAGCCAGTTTTAGTTTATGCGACAAAAGGACAAGAGGATAAAGATGACGCGATGTAATCACAAGTACATTCCTAATCCATTTTGTGTCTTTATTTACTTTAATCGATGTAGGATATACTCATTCATATGTAGCATTGAATATGGTTGAAAAATTGAAAGAAAAAGTAGAAAAAAACAAGTAATGTTATGAAAGTAATAAGATCATTAGGACAAACAGTTAGGGTAAATAGGATTTACAAAATAAGTCCATTGGAGTTATAAGAGGAAATTTTTCCCCCCGATCTCATAGAATTGTCATTCGGGGAGTTCGATCTAATTCTAGGCATGAACTAGTTGGTGGAGCACCAAGTAAATTTGGATTTTACCTTGAAAAGGGTAACCTTGAAAACCAAATATGACAAAGAAATTCTCATGGTAGGGAACAGTCGAAACTATTTTTCAAAGGTGATTTCAGCCATGGTCGTAGAAAAGTTGGTTCATAAGGACTGCAAGTCATTTTTAGCTTATGTCAAAAATGTTAAAATTGTCAAACCCAAAGTAAGTGACATTCGAACCGTTAGTGAATTTCTTGACGTGTTTCCCGAAGAGCTGTCAGGGTTACCTTTGGATCACGAGTTAGAGTTCAGAATTGAGGTGATGCCAAAAACCACACCAGTTTCGATAGCTCCTTACCGTATGGTGCCAAATGAGTTAAAAGAATTAAAAATTCAACTTCAAGGGTTCTTGGATTGTGGGTTCATTAGACCTAGTATTTCCCCATGGGGTACATCAGTGTTATTCGTAAAAAAGGATGGGTCACTTCGACTATGCATCGATTATTGTCAACTATGAAAAATAAATACCCTCTACCAAGGATAGATGACTTATTTAATCAATTCTAAGGTGCTACAATATTTTCAAAATCGACATAAAATTGGGGTATTACCAACTAAAGGTTAAAGAGGTGGGTGTACCCAAAATAGCCTTTAGAACTCGTTATGGGCACTATGAGGTTTTAGTCATATCGTTTGGGTTAACTAATGCACCAACAACATTCATGGACCTCATGAACTGAGTGTTTCAACATTTCTTTAACCAATTTGTCGTAGTTTTTATTGATGACATAATGGTGTACTCGAAATCCGAAATGGAGCATGAAGAACACTTAAAAATCATTTTACAAATTTTACTAGAAAAAGACTTTTCACAAAACTTAGCAAGTGTGAATTTTGGCTTCAGAAATTCATTTTCCTAGGTCATATTATATCCACTGAAGGAATCCAAATAGATTTGAAGAAAATAGGAGCAATCCTAGAATGGAAGCAACTAAAGAATATCTTAGAAAATCGGACTTTTCTGGGCTTAGCAGGATATTACCGAAGATTTGTCGAGGGTTTTTCCCTAGTAACTGCCCCTTTTAACTAGGTTACTAAGGAAAGACACACCTTTTGAATGGACTGAAGAGCAGCAAAATAGTTTTGAGAAGTTAAAAACAATTTTAACTCAAGCACCCATTCTAATCCAGCCCGAATCAGGAAAAGAATATGTTATTTATAGTGATACATCACATGTAGGACTCAATTGTGTTTTAACACAAGATGGAAAAGTGGTTGCTTATGTTTCAAAGAAACTTAAGACTCATGAGTGAAACTATCTTACACATGACCTAGAGTTAGGCGCAATAGTCTTTGTAGTTAAAATTTGGAGACATTATCTTTATAGAGAAAAGTGCACGATTTTCACAGATCATAAAAGCTTGAAATACCTCCTAACTAAGACATAACTTAACTTAAGGCAAATGAGATGGATCAAGCTACTCAAAGATTTTGATTGCATAATTTAATACCATCTATAGAAGGCAAACATTATAACAAATGCCCTAAGTAGAAAAGCAAAAACGGAACTAAAGGTAATATTCACAAGATTGAGCCTTTGCGACGATGAAGGCATTCTAGCCGAATTACAAGTTAAACTAACCTTGGAGGAGGAAATAAAAATCAAACAACCCATAGATGTTGAGTTGTTGCTGCACATAAAAAGAGTGGAAGAAAGTTTGACGGTAGACTTCTCAATCAATGAGAAAGAAACCCTTTGCTTCAGAAAAAGATTTTGTGTACCAAACAACCTGGAATTAAAACAAAAGATACTTCAAGAAGCCCATAATAGCCCATACTCTATGCATCCTAGAAGTAATAAAATGTATCAGGGTTTGAAATGAATATATTGGTGACCAGAATTAAAACGAGAGGTGACAAATTTTGTGGCAAAATGCTTGACATGTCAACAAGTAAAAGCAGAACATCAATTTCCGTCAGGGTCGCTACAATCGATCAAAACTCCATAATGGAAGTGGTAAAGAATAACAATGGATTTTGTAAGTGGATTACCCTTAATTCCCATGAAGGACTTAGTATGGGTGATTGTGGATTAACTCACCAAATCAGCCCATTTCATTCCAGTTCAAACCGATTACCCCTTAACAAAAGTAGCAAAGTTGTACATCGCAAAGACTATTAAACTACATGGAGTACTAGTTTCAATTATACCAGATCGAGATCCACGTTTCACTTCGAGGTTCTAGAGGAAACTACATGAAGCGTTGGGAACAAAACTCAATTTTAGCACAGCATTCCACCCACAAATCAATGGACAATCCGAAAGAACTATCCAAATTCTAGATGACATGTTAAGAAGTTGGGTCATCGACTTCCGAGAAAGTTGAGAGGAATTCTTACCACTTGTGGAATTTGCTTACAACAATAGTTTCCAAACAATCATAAAGATGGCACCATACGAAGCACTTATGAGAGAAAATGTCGTACGCCTCTATGTTGGATAGAATTGAAAGAAAGAAAAATAATGGGTCCTAAATTAGTCAAGAAACCGAAGATAAAGTTCAAATAATTCAAGAAAGATTAAAAATGACTTCATATCACAAAAGTCATATGCACACCTAAAGAGAAAAGATATTAAATTCAATGTGGGAGAATAAGTTTTATTAAAAGTCTCGCATTGGAAAAAAGTTCTAAGGTTTGATAGAAAAGAAAAATTGAGTCCTCATTTTATTGGTCTTCATTAAGTATAGAAGCAAATCGACCCAGTAGCTTGCCAACTTGAACTACCGCTTAAGTTAGATCAAATCCACAATGTGTTTCATGTGTCAATGCTACGATGTTATAATTTGACCCTTCCCATATAATCTCCAATGAAGAAATTGATCTTCGAACGAGTTTATCTTTTGAAAATGAACTAATTAGAATAATAGATATAGAGGTTAAAGCTCTAAGAAATAAGCAAAATCCTCTAGTATAGGTTTTGTGGCAAAACCATGAAACCCAAGAAGCAACGTTAGAACCCAAGAAGTTGATTTATCAATAATATCCTCACTTGTTCGGTTATGGCAAGTTAAAATTCGAGGATGAATTCTTTTAAAATGAGGGAGATTTGTCACATTCCAAAAAAAGGGTTAGAAGAAATAAGGATAAAATTTAGATTTTTTATTTTAAAAAGCATAAGGTAAGAGAATTTAGAATGTCTTAAAAAATATTTTTGTTAAGAAAGTAACAAGAATGAGTCTGCTGCTTCAGTGGTAATGCCATGTCTTACCATTAGGTCTTAGGTTCAAAATCCATATGCATCTTTCAGCAAAAATATTTTATTTCCTTATTTTTACCTCATAAAAGTGTGAATTTTCTAACTAGCCTAACCTAAAAACTATTTTTTTAATTCAGTCCTTAATTTCAAATAGTCCTAATTCTACGTGAATTCCTAAAACCTATTTCAATTAAGGAAAAATACTTTATAAATAAAAAATCTTTTCAAACCTTATAATTTTTATCTAGAAAAATTTTCAAGAAAAACTCTGAAGTTCTTTCTTTTCCCCATTATTACAAAATCAATTTTTCAAGCAAAAGAATTCAAGGTTTTCAAAATCGTCCTCTTCCTCCCAAATAGATTGTCAATCTCCTCACCCTATTAAGGTTTTTGTGTCTTCAAATCAGGTGTGGGATCTAACCTTAAATTATTAGGTTAATTGAAGTATTAAGAAAAAAGTAGTTTATAACGAACACCCCATGTATTGCGAACCCCATGTGTTACGGGTCGTATATATAATATGCAAACTCTTGATACTATGTGAGCTTGTATATCATGTAAACCCTTATGCATGAAAACCCTATAGTATGCGAACCCCCGATAATATGTGAATTCCCATGTACGTGTGAGCCCTTTATGCGAACCTATATAGGTGAACCCTTTATGCGAACCCCCATAGGCAAGCCTCTTTGCTAACCCATATGCAAAACCATATAGGATTTATTATGCGAATCCCTAGTATATCTACGTGGACCTTACATGAATATCATGTGAACTTTATGTGTTTATACATGTGAACCCTACATGTACTGCTATGCAAACTCTATGTGTTATTCATATGAATCTTATAGGTTATTTATGCAAACCCTATATTTTAAATATGCGAACCCTATATATTATTTATGCAAACCTTATATGTGGTATATGCGAACCCTAACTATTTAAATAATGCAAACTTTATATGTTGTTTATGCAAACCCTACATGTGGTATATGTGAACCTTATTTGTTGATTATACAAACTATGTGCGAACCCTTTAGTGCGAACCCTGTTTGTGCGAACCCTAGGTGTGAACCATATGTGCAAACCCTGTATGTGTAAACCCATATGAGCAAACCCTATATGTGCAAACCCTACTTAAGTATGTGTTAGCCGAATTTAGAATGTTAGATCGTATAAAGATACAATATTTGTGAAATTGTTTTTAGTTTGCTTAAATTAATTGTATATGTGAAATTGATGTGAATAAATGCATGAATACATGCCATTAAATGATAGTATGAAATATTTAATGTAGCACCGATTGATGATAAAAAAGCATAATATGCTAAGTATATGTGCATAATTACATAAAATTGGGTATGGAGAACGAATGAGTTTTTTGGGAGATAGTGGCAATTTAAGTCCACACTGAAAGTTAGTACTACATGAAGTAGGCGGCAATGTCATCAAAACTAAATAACCCGGGATGATAGTTTAAAAAGCCATCAAAATTGGGCAACCAAGATGGTAAGTTATTGTAGTAAAAGTCATCTTCATAGATGACAAGTGAACAACCATATTCATCGAAAAATCTGGGATGGTTAGTTATTAATATGTGTTTTGGAGTGTCGAGCAATGCTCGAGGGCAGATAGGATGGATGGGTGAGAAATTATAATTATAATTGCATTGCATCATGAGTATATTTTGTACATGCATGGATTTATTTAATGTTTCTTATATTTTGTTTAATTTGCTATTATGTCATGAACTGAATGCTCTACTATTTGTACATTTATATATAATAGTTTAAAAATTAGACTCATATTGAGCTATCTTAAGCTCACTCCCCCTTTCTTTACCTCTTAGGTAACGCAGAGAAGTAGGACCAAAATGGCACTAGAAGAACCTCAGGATAGCAGTTTATTTTGCTTTTATTTAAAAGTTTCATTAAATTTTTCCTTAATCATTTTGGGGTTGTAATTATTAATTATATATTGCTTTTACATATTAGGTTTGGATTGTTTAGTTTTTTATGTTAAGTATGATAATTAATACTCTGATAATTGCATGCAACATGGGTTAAAAAACTAATATTTTTCATAGTTGTTTCCCGCTGCTTTACAAAATACTTAAGTTTTGATAAATCTTTTCTTGAACACCATAACTGATTTCAAAATGCCACGATGACAATATCATAATTAAATTTCTAAGAAAAGTCAGCTTCATGAATGAATGTTTTTCTAAAAACAAAAGAGTGATTTCTACACATAACAAACACAAGTAAAAAGGTGGCTTTACAAGATCATTTCAATGATCGAATGTAACACCTTAAACTTAGCCGAAACTCCTAGGTCCAATCAGGAGTGTTACAGTTAATAAATTTGTTAATGAGATGTTGTCCTTATATCATCCCTTCGATGTGGACATGACGACATTGTATGCCCTGGGTTCCTACACCACCCTCATAACTTCGGTTGGTTTGTCTTCTCCTAAATATCCATGTTGTCGTGTATCCGAGTCGATGTTGGTCAACCTTTTGGTTTGCAATGCAATTATCTATCGGGTAATAACTTGAATGGAACGCTCGATACCGACAACCACATATGTTTATCTAGGACCGGTGAGAATACGTTTCTCCATACATTATACATGTGTTCTAGCTTGTTCACTTCGTCTACAAAGCTCATGTGATCCAAATGTTGATTGCTACATGCTACAATTGCATGAGCACATAGAAAACAAAGTGCATCAAATCTCCCACAGCTGCAGGTTCGTTCTTTCAGGTGTACACGGTACGCTCCCCCAACAATACCTTGATTCGATTTGTCGAACTCTGTAACCCGAAACAATAGGTCTTCGCGAGTGACACACTGGATGCATACAGTTCGTTCATGTTATAGTCTTTCTAATTTCTTTCAGTACGTCCTCACTCCAAATGTGGCCGCCCTTCATTTGTCCAACATATTTTTCTGCTCGTTTGGAAAATGTTCAGCCATGTCAGTTGAAAAAGTGTGGTTTTTTCTGATAGTGCACTAAAAACATGTCCTATGTGGAACATTTTCCCTCTAGCACTTTTAATCCCCACTCTCTCCCACTCACCCATCAGATATCCTGGGATATATTTTCTAAAGAAAAATCCACTGAAAGTTTGAAAATAATGCATTGAAAAATCTGATTGACCTCAACCTCTTGTAAAAAAAAACTAATCAAAACTCAGATGCATTAAAAAAATTGAAAAAATTACAAACTAAGATTTAATCAAATCTAGTTAGAGTTTCGATTATGAATCGAATTGAATTTTACAATTCTAATATAAAATTGGTGTAAATACGATGCTTGTAAATATCAAATTAAATAATTATTAACTTTACATCTCAAAATGTTATAAAAAAACTAAAGAATATATAATAAACTTAAAAAATATAAAAAACTTAAAACCCTACAAAATCTTAAACTTTAAAAATCACAAAACCCTAAACCTAACCTTACTTAAAAAAACCTAACCCTAACAAGCATTTTTCTGCCAATACGCCGAGAACGCTTCTAGTTGGAAGCATTTTCCTGCAAATCAGCTGAAAATGCTTCCAACTCATTATTTCGGCCTAGTCCCATCATTTTTTAAAAAAATTGGCCTAATCAAATAATTCTTTTAAATATTGGGTATTTTTTAGAAATTCAATCTATACATACTATAATTTAGTGCATGTATAAATATTTGATTAATTCATATTTATATATATAATATTTACACATACTACGATTTAAGTGCATACATTAGTATTTGTTTAAATTTAAATTTAAATTTAAATTTAACTTTTTATAAAAATAGTGAAAAATTGACATTTATTTATAGGATAAATGTGAGCATGAGAGTGTTCTCTAGTTAATGTGAGCTTAAAATTAACGTTAAGGAATTAAAATTAATTTTTCGTGAAAATAATGAAGAAGTGAACTATGAGAGTATTTTCTAGTTAATGTGGGATCAAAATTAACTTTTTTTTATGAGAATAGTGAAGAAGTGAGCTATAAGAGTATTCTCTAGTCATTTTATATATTTATAAGGTAAATGGGAGATATAAGAGTGTTCTCTACTAAATGTGGGATCAAAATTAAAATTTTAATGAAAATAATAAAAAAAATTGACATTTTTTTAGAGTAAGTGTAAGCATATGAGTGTTCTTTAGTCAATTTAGACTTGTCTATGGGCCGGGCCGAAGGTCCACCCAAAAAGTGAGAGGGTTTGGGCAAAAATAGTCTCAAAAAATGGGCTTGGACAAAAAAATAAGGCCCATTTAGAAAACAAGTCGGGCCTTAGGTAAGCCTTTTTTGGCCTAGGCCTGACCTAAATTTGCAGAAAAAAAATACTGCTACTGTTTTTTTTGCCATTATTTCAATATTATATTGATACTATTTTGTTGTTAATGTTTGAATATTGTATAACTCTTATTTTCTTATTAATTTTCCTACTATTTTAGATGTATTTGCTTGTTAAGTTGTACTTACCTTAGTGTGATTTAAGTATATATATTTTTTAATTTTTTCCCATTTGCCGGGAAACATTTATTTTAATGTTTTTAGTGTATTTGATGTATTATATTTTTAAATTTATTTTTATATAAAAAATAATATAAAAAAATTAATACGAGTGGGTCGAGGCAATCTTAGGCAAAATTCTAGGCCCATTTTTCTGGGCAAAATTTTAGGCCCATTTTTCTGGCCAAGCTAGGCTCGGGCCTAAAAAATAGACCTACTTTTTTTACTTGGCTCGGCCTAAAAAATAGACCCAAATCTTATATTAAGATTAACTTTTTAAGGAAATAGTGAAGAAGTGAACTTATTCTCTAGTCGATGTGAGATTAAAATTAACTTTTTGATGAAAATAGTGAAAGTGAGCTATGAAAGTATTATCTAGTCAATGTAAGAGTAAAGTTATTTTTTTAATGAAAATATTGAAAGTGAGCTATGAAAGTATTATCCAATAATGTGAGAGATATGCGACTTTTCTCTAATTAATGAACTAAAATTAACTTTTTAATTTCTTAAATTATATCTAAAAATATGTATATTTTGTCTTATTAACTAGAAAAATAAAATAAATGATAGTTCTAGATTATTTTCGAACAAATAGAACTCTTTCATATGAATATATTATCATATTCATAAAATTTTTCAAAAGGAAAAAATCTAGAGAGCTTATGAAAATAGTGAATAAATTTATTGTTATTTATAGTGGAAGTATGAGCTATGAGAGTGTTCTCTATAAGATGTTGGATTAAAAGATAAGTTGTAGAAACAAGTGCTATATCTCAACAAAATGAATATACCACGTGTCAAAAAATTAGGCTGTCCACATTAGCTAAGAGTCTAAGACCTTGTAATATATAATATATAAATTGGTTGTATAAATAATTGACACATGTCAACAAAATGAGTATGTTATGTGTCAAAAATTTAGGCTGCCCACATTAGCTGGAGACTGAGACCTTGTAATATATAATATAGAAATTGGTTGTATAAATAATTGTCACATGTCAACAAAATGAGTATACCATGTGTAAAAAAATTAGGCTGCTTGGATCAACCGGAAGCCTAAGACCTTATAATATATATATTTATATTATATAATATGGGTGAGTCTAAAAATTTCACTGGTAGCGTATTAAAATTTTCTCATATAATATATAATTTATCCCATATTTAAAAAAAAAAAGTAAAAGTATCTCATTAAAAATTATAATATATATTTAAAATATATAAAATTAAAAAAATTAAAAAAATTAGCAAATATGTTTTTTCTATAAATTTTAAGTCATTACATATATTTTAAATGATTTTAGATACTATAATATTTTAATGAATGGAATATTTTTAAAGAATTAATTAAAAAATTTAATTTAAAAATGAAATATTCTAACATTTTTAATTGAAAAATAAATAATAAATAGAGAAAACTAAAATTCTTAATATTTTAATACTAAGATATTATTTTTAAATACAATCTAAATGAAAACTAAAATTCTTAATATTTTAATAGTAAAATATTATTTTTAAATACAATCTAAATGTTTTCTAAAATAATTTATTTTTCTTAAAATAAGTTCTATATATTAATTTCTAAACAAATCTAACCATACATCATCATTACATTTTGCTAATCACGAAAACTTAACGTAGGTTTAAATTGATAACATGAGTGCAAACCTATTCCCACTTTCAATTACAATGTAATTGCTTTCTTGTAAGGAAAAAAAGAAAAAAAAAAGAAACAGCTAATTTTAGTTTATTTTTAAAAAGAACATTGGAGACCACAATGACTACATTGAGCTTGTTTAAAGTAAAAGTACTATATTGACAATTTTCACTAAACTCTAGGGGCCATTTATGACATTATCTCTTTTTTAATTATAAAATCAAAATCCATTTCAGCATTTCCTCTTGAAACAGAGAAAGAAATTAATCAAATTAAAAGAAAAAAAAGATTGATATTGAAAGAAAAATACAGAAAACGCCATTCCTCTCCCGGATCTACAAGATCTAAAATCCGCTTCTTTCTTCTCGAAAAGAAAAAAGAATGCTCCACTCTCTCAGATCTATTTATTGAATTAGATCCTTAGCTGAGAAAAGATCAACTGTAAGCGAAGAATTCAAGGAAGATGTATATGGCATATGGATATCCGCAGGTGATTCCATTAGAGCAAGGGCAGTATCCTTCGTCGCAAAAGATCATTTACCTAAAACTCATTAACCGACTCTTGCTCGTCGTTTCGCCTTTGCATTTCGAGCTATGGAGTTCCTCCCAGGTATTTCCTACACGAATGCATGCTTTTATCTATGATTAGGTTTTTCTTGTTCCCCCCTAAAGCTTTTTGATGATTAATATGTCGGTGATTGCAGCATAGAGTGAGGTTAGGGAGGTATAAGAGAGATGGGGATTCGCTGCAGCGAGAAGGCGAGAATTTGCAGGCCGTTTGGAGCCCTGACACCAAATTGATTGCGATTCTTGTGAGTTCTTTTTCTTTTTACCTGAAAAGTTTATTTAGCTTACTGTGCTGGCTTTGCATTTCATTTTCTTTTTGCTAAAGTTGTATCTGTTTTCATTAAATGATGGTTTAGTGTTAGAGTGCTGGCATTTTGGATTTAATAGAGTAAAGTGTGTCACCTGATTACAATGAAGTAGAGCGGCAGCTTATGTAGCATTACTGTTGATAATTGCATTTAGCTTAATTTGTTTTATTCTAGGGCTTATGAATGATGGATAGAGTTTCTTTTTGCTCTGGGGAATTGATCAAAAATAAAAAGAAAATGCTTGTTAAGGTCATTCCCCCATTCTCTGTTTCAATGTACTAATTCTGTAGATATTTAAACACATGACTTTATTTGTTATGAATTTCTCAGTCCCTTTTTTTTTTTGTTTTGCAGACTTCATCTTTCTATCTTCACATTTTTAAGGTCCAGTTTACAGAGAGAAAAGTACAAATAGGAGGGAAGCAACCTTCTGGTTTGTTTTTAGCAACGATAACTCGTGTTCTGAATGAACAAGTCCCTTTTGATGGAAATTATTTGGCCGTGTAAATATTTCTTTTTCATTTGCGGTAATTTTGACCGTAACTTCAGTTCTTTTCGGTGCCTTATTTATCATTTCCTTTGAACTTCTTTGTTGCAGGAGCAATATTGTGTGTGATAACAAACATATGCTATTCGGTCTTTCTGATGGATCTTTGTATAGTATCTCTTGGAAGGGGGAGGTAATCCATAGATAACATGTAGTTGCAATTTCTCCTTCTATGCAATTCCTTTAAAGACAGAATTTGATTTTGTAATTCTCTTTTTCTCTATAGTTTTATGGAGCTTTTGGACTTGATTCCTCTCAACATAATGACAGTGAAGTTACTTCATTATCACATTCTCTAGCTAATTCTATTGCTTCTGGAGAGGCTGAAAGAGCTTTTGCCTCGAATTATAGAGTCTCCAAGAAATCTGCTATAGCACAGTTGGAGTTTTGTGTTTCGATGAGGCTGCTATTAGTCTTATATTCTGATGGACAACTGGTGTCATGCTCTGTGAGCAAGAAAGGTCTAAAGCCAGTTGAATCCATTAAAGCTGAAAAAAGTTTGGGAAATGGTGATGCTGTATGTACTTCCATTGCTGGAGATCAACTGATCCTTGCTGTTGGTACCAGAAGAGGTGTTGTTGAGTTATTTGACTTGGCTGATTCTGGGTCACTCATTCGTACTGTCTCCTTATATGACTGGGGGTATGTACTGTCTTTATTGTTAAAGCTAGAATGTTGGTGGTATAGTCTAAATGTATTTACATTTTGTTCTTTGAGTTAACTGACTACTATATTTGTCTACAAGGTACTTCAAGAGTATATTTTCCTCATTTCTCTTTTTGTAAAATCACATTTCTTGTGGTTGTCAACTTGCACTCAACTCTTTTACAGTACTATGAACATCTGCATGTTAAGCAACACCTTACTTCTTGTGGTTTTGCTAGTTTCTTTCTGGTACTTATTTTAGCAAGTTTTTGGACCATAATTTTGTAGAAATCTATTGTATGGGTTTAGGCTTTCATTTGCAAATGTGAAAGATTTACTTCTCAATTTTGTTGTTTGGCAGATATACAATGGAGGACACTGGTTCTGTCAGTTGTATTTCATGGACACCCGATAATTCTGCTTTTGCAGTTGGGTGGAAGTTAAGAGGACTTACGGTTTGGTCTGTTTCTGGGTGTCGTCTAATGTCAACCATCCGTCAAATTGGTTTGAGTTCTGCTTCTTCTCCAGTAGTTAAGCCAAACCAGGAATGTAAATATGAGCCTTTGATGGGCGGTACCTCACTAATGCAGTGGGATGATTATGGATATAGGCTTTACGCTATTGAGGAGGGATCATTGGAGAGAATTCTTGCATTTTCCTTTGGCAAATGTTGCCTTAGCAGAGGAGTTTCAGGAATGACTTATGTCCGTCAAGTGATTTATGGTGAAGATAGATTGCTTGTTGTGCAGTCAGAAGATACTGATGAGCTAAAGATGCTACATTTAAACCTTCCAGTTATACATCCGAATCACAACTTCAAAAACTGTCTGCTTTCATTCTGGTTTCTTTAAAATGTGAATGTTTCTGATGTGGTTTTGCTTTTGTTCAGGTTTCTTACATCTCCCAGAATTGGCCTGTTCAGCATGTGGCAGCGAGCAAGGATGGAATGTATTTAGCAGTTGCTGGTCTCCATGGGTTGATTTTATATGATATAAGACAGAAGAAATGGCGAGTGTTTGGAGATATTTCTCAGGAACAAAAGATTCAGTGTAAAGGTCTGTTATGGCTGGGGAAGATCGTTGTTGTCTGCAACTACATTGATTCTTCTAACATGTGAGATGCAAATCTGTGCCTTCTTAATTACTTCTGCAGAACTTGTCAACTCTGTCGAAATACTTATAATTGTTGATTAATTTCTTGTAATCTATAGATGCCTGAAAGTTGATGGGCAAGTCATCACATTTCCAGTTCATTTAAAGTCAATGTGATAAAGTGCTCTTAGTTTGAACCCTAAGCTTTTGACAGCAAGTTTCAATTCTTTCTTTCTGCCATTTGTTTTTAATGAATACTTATGTGTTATGATTTCATCATTTAAATTTCATGATCTACTGTTATTTATTGTGGTTGATGTAAATGATTGTATACAGGTATGAGTTGCTTTTCTATCCTCGATATCACCTTGATCAGAGCTCGCTACTCTGTCGTAAACCATTGCTTGCAAAGCCAATGGTGATGGATGTGTACGAAGATTATATACTAGTCACTTATCACCCTTTTGATGTACACATATTCCATGTGAAGTTATTTGGTGAATTATCACCTACTAGTACTCCAGACTTACAGGTAAAGGAATGTTATGCAGTTTCCTTTATTCAAGTCTTTTATTGAAATATAAATCTGATTCTGCTTTGAAATAATGTGTAAAGTTATTCTTCATACGTTTTTAAGTGATAAAATGACAAACAGCTTTCTACAGTACGAGAACTCTCAATCATGACTGCAAAGAGCCATCCTGCAGCTATGCGTTTTATTCCCGATCAAATTCCAAGAGACAGTGCCCTTGACAATCACATCTCATCTTCTTCAGACTTGTTAGCCAGGGAGCCTGCAAGGTATTACCTTTGACTGGTGCATAGAACTTTCTGCACATTGCATGCGTCTAAAAATTACTTGCTTTTCTAGGTGTCTGATACAGAGAGCAAATGGAGAGCTTTCATTACTTGATTTGGATGATGGACGGGAAAGGGAACTTACTAATTCGGTTGAACTATTTTGGGTTACATGTGGTCAATCAGAAGAGAAAACAAATCTAATTGAGGATGTCTCTTGGTTGGACTATGGCTACCGAGGAATGCAGGTAACCTACTGTTAAAGTTGGTAGTCCAACATTTAGCTCTTTCTTTCTAGTGTAGATTCTCTAGCTTGTACTAGTCTGATTTAATTTCTGTTGGAAGCTTATTTTTACAGGTTTGGTATCCTTCTCCCGGTGTTGACTCATTTAAGCAGGAGGACTTTTTGCAGGTATTATTGGGAAGAGCTCCCTGTGGTATTTTGGGATTTTAGATCTCCTTACATGCTCTTCTTGTCTCATTATTATTTCTCTTATTCAGTATCTTTTTTTTAAAGACTTTGCATTTCATCTGGTTATTTGGCATATCTACTGGTTTTAATATTTCAACATTTATCATTAGTTGGATCCAGATCTGGAATTTGACCGCGAGGTTTATCCTTTGGGGCTTCTTCCAAATGCTGGTGTTGTTGTTGGTGTGTCTCAAAGAATGTCATTTTCAGCATGCACAGAATTTCCATGTTTTGAGCCTACTCCCCAAGCTCAAACTATATTGCATTGCCTACTTCGGCACCTCCTTCAGGTATCTTTATTTTCTCATCTCTTTAAGAGTGTCAAATCCCTGTTTAATTTAAAGTGTAAATTCATACAGAAATATTGACATTGAAATTTCTTGTCTTTATTAGCAAGGATTTGACTTATTTTATGCATTATGACAATGGATTTTGGGCAATATATCCATTTATTTGTCAAACCTCTGTGTTTCATCAGGCAGAGACTTAATTCTTTCTATTTAATGGTGTTTGAGAAATATTTTCTCCCAAAATGAATAGTGAGAATTGTGGGTTGATTCTTAAAAGTCCTCATTCATTGTAGATTTCCCATTTTGAGCTAATGAATGTAAAGATTCTTACCACCAACCTTCAAGAATGAAAAAGTTTGTTATTGCTTGACCAAAAAGTGTTATTACAACTTTTGTGGATGTTAATTTAGTAATTTGCAAAGGCATACCTTTTTCTCTAAGTAGCATAAAGGATGATGTTTTTGTTGCGCATATAACTTGTTTTAAAGCAAATGCTATTACTAGGTTATACATACTCTTTCTGATTCTGGTCCTGCTTCTTGCAGAGGAACAAAAGCGAGGAGGCTTTGCGTTTGGCACAAATATCAGCTGAGAAGCCTCATTTTTCACATTGTTTAGAGTGGCTTCTTTTCACTGTATTTGATGCTGAGATTTCAAGGTATTATTTAACTTGGAAAAATGACTGTCCAAGTTATTTTTGTTAAGCTAAATGTTAATGGACCTTTCGACTCAAGAGCTTGAAATGACTATGCTGTGTCTCTGTGTGCATTTTGATGGAATCCTAATGTTGCATTTTTTTAGCTTTTGGGAAACTAGAAAATATAAACTTCCATATATGCTTGCTGGTTTTAGCAAGCGTTTCTTCTATTTTGCTTCAACCTTTTTATGGACCAATCTTGATCTCTGTGTATTCACTGGAAGGCAGGAGGCTTTGATGTGCTTTCTTTTTCTCTCATTCTTTTTTTTTTTTGGTATCTCCTTACGCTTATCCTAACAGTCCTAAACTATATTGGTTTCTTGCAGGCAAAATGTGAATAAAAACCAGGTCTCAGTCCAGAAACAGAATGTCTCTCTTTTGGAGAAGACCTGTGATCTGATCAGAAATTTTCCGGAGTATCTTGATGTGGTTGTGAGTGTTGCAAGAAAAACTGATGGTAGACATTGGGCTGATCTGTTCAATGCCGCAGGAAGATCAACAGAGTACGTGCTTTAATTCTCCTTTTTTTATTTGTTTTTCCTGTGAACAGTTACAAAGCATGTCTGAAAGATGTTGAAGATATATATAAGTCTTGATTTAACTAATTAAATTTGTGCATGCATGATAATGTATAATTCTTTGAAACTAAACAGAAACTGGTTACATGAATCCTGGCCCATATTTTTGGCAGTATTATAAATTTGAGCAGAATGAACTAGATTCTTCTTCCTGGTCATCTATAGTGATTAACTATGTTTGTAAAGATTTGACTTTCTTCTGAGTGATAATTGCATTGAGTAAAGATTTGGCATTGGTTGGTTGCATGATCATTCTATTTATCATTTCTATTAGCATGCCTTCATCCTTTTTTCCTCCCAAAAATTGCCCTCACAAATTTTATTCCTAAAGGTTGTTTGAAGACTGCTTCCAACGGAGATGGTACCGCACTGCAGCGTGCTACATTCTTGTAAGAATTATCTACTCTTTGGAAATTTTTACTTTGTAGTAAGCATATCATGTTTCTTGTCATTGCCCTTTCCAAATTTACCAAAGATATGTCCTCTTCTGAGATGGTTGAAACTATTTTTAACCCATGTATATAGCCTGTTTTTATATTATTCTTTGGGTGGTTATACAGTTTAGTAGTTGTGTTGAACCTTTACCAAGTAAATTTATGAGTGTTTATCTTCTAAGAATCATGTATCTCTTCCTCATTAGTCATTAGTCATTAGTCATTAGTCATTAGATGTAGTTGGAAGGCTATGCATGAGAATGAGGAACACATTCTCTCTTATTGTATGTGAGTTCCTGGTCAGAAAACAATATGCAAGGTTTCAATTCATACATAAGAGTACAGAAGTCATCATCTCCTGTTCTATGGTTTGATCAATTCATTCCTTTTATAAATGGTGCAGGTAATTGCCAAACTTGAGGGTCCTGCTGTTAGTCAGTATTGTGCTCTGCGCTTATTGCAGGTACTCTTTGCTAAATGCGAATAGTTTTATATGTAATTGTTTCTCTTTCTGTTTACCTTTATTTTGCCTTTAATTACCTCAAGACTCTTGAAAGCATTATCAAATCCTGTGCAGGCAACACTAGATGAATCCTTATATGAACTTGCTGGAGAGCTGGTATAATTTTGACATGGTTGCATGTTTATACAAATGATTTTTTTTTGTAATAAACTCTTTCTGAATCATGGTTTCTTTCTCCTGTTCTTAGGTGAGGTTCTTGTTGAGATCAGGGAGAGATTATGAGCAGGCATCTGCAGATTCTGACAGACTATCTCCTAGATTCTTGGGTTATTTCCTTTTTCGTTCGAGTTACAGGAGGCCTTCACTCGATAAAAGGTTACTGACTTCCATGAATTGTTCTGCATTACTTTTGCAATGTTATGATTTCGAAACAATACCCATTTCATTTTTTTGGGCAACAGCACTTCATTCAAAGACCAGAGTGCTCATATTGCTCCAGTCAAGAACATATTGGAAAATCATGCTAGCTATTTGATGTCGGGAAAGGAACTTTCCAAGCTTGTTGCATTTGTGAAAGGCACTCAGTTTGATTTAGTGGTAAGAAAACCTAAGTTGGTTCAAGATCTCATTTTATTGGTTATGTGATTTTCATTTGTTTTACTGAACAATACTTTGCAGGAATATCTTCAACGAGAGAGATATGGTTCTGCTAGGTTGGAGAATTTTGCTTCAGGTCTTGAACTGATTGGGCAAAAGGTGCGAGTTTTCATGGAAACTTGTTTTACTCTATATTCTTTTCTCCTTTGTTGTATTATTACATACCATTGTGAAATAGCTTGTGTCATGTAAGAACTGTTCAAGTGCCTCAACTTAGGCAAATTAAGGCAGTAACTGTGTAAACACTTCAGGTCATAAAAACTAAGGTTCTTTTCCTGCAATTTTCTTGTGTCACTTGATAGTCTTTTGCTGATTGGACCCTTTTTTCTAAAAAAAAAAATTCCAGCTGCAAATGGGAACATTGCAGAGCAGATTGGATGCTGAATTCCTCTTGGCTCATATGTGCTCTGTCAAGTTCAAGGAGTGGATAGTTGTCCTTGCCACGCTTTTAAGACGTTCTGAGGTATAGTTTGCTTCTTTTGATGTTAAATTCTGGATTTAATGATACTTGGAGTCTGATGCATGTAGCATACCTTGTCCTCATTTGAAGTGTGGGTGACTCATTAGAGTTGTCATTTTGCTTTGGGCTTCCCTTTAAAAAGTTACTAGGAATTTTGTCCATGCTTCACAAGAGGGCAATTTTTTATATGAATTTTTTATTTTAAAATTTTTACAAATATCTGTATTTTTCTACATAATTTATTTTACATAATTAATTAAACTGTCAACGTGTTCAGTAAGTTCATCAATGTTTTGGATAAATGTTTTTGTTAATGTGACTTTTCAATTGATATTTGCCTAATATCTATTGTTTCTCTAAATAGCAGCTCGTCCTTCCTGATTTCTCTTTCTTCTCATCTCTCTTTGTAGTATGATAAAAAAAGAGCTGCATATAGGGGTTAGATGGCAGTCAATTGGAGCATAATGGAAAACAATATAGAACCCAACTTTCCTTCTTTTTCTCTTTATTCGCATTGCTATTCCTAGTATGAAAAAGAGCCACATAGGCCTTAATTGTCTGCCATAAGAAAACAGCGAGCCGAGTTTCAACCATCTTCAGTCTGAATCTTAAAGTGGGACTATTTAAAGTTGTTTGTTATCATTCAAATTTGAGATCCGAAAACTTGTTCTTTCTGGTGCTTTATTTGACATCTTCCTTTGATATTCTAGTTACTTTTTTGGAATAAATTAAGTAATTTTTTCATTAGACAAAATGTTCCTGATAGTGTAGAAGATCACCTCAAAAGAGGCTGAACTGAAACATATCTATGTAAACTTGGTCTTTAAATCTCTTTTGATATTATTGAAATCCATCTTTGAGGATACCTGTTATTTAATTGTTTTGATTTTAAGTCCTTTTGACATTAAAACGCTAGGCAAGTTATTCATCAGAGTTGGTTTCATGATCATAATCTATTTGTTGTTGAGCAGGTTCTTTTTGATCTTTTCCGGCATGACATGCGGTTGTGGAAAGCATATAATATGACATTGCAGGTACGTGGCTTTTACAGTCCAAATATTCTTAACCAAATCCGACTTTCTCACCATGCTCTAACAATGTACTTTTGACAGTCTCATCCTTCATTTGCTGAATACCATGATTTGCTTGACGATTTGGAAGAGAAACTCTCTTCCACCGCAAATGCAGAAGAGAAATAAGGTAGGCACTGAAACAAAAGTTGCAGTGGGGGAATGCCAATTTTAGCGAAAGCATGCATCATTTATATGTTTAATCAAAGCGAAGGACAAGCAGTGGAAATCAAAGTCATGCGAATGATTAGGCCTTTGTTATAGTGAATCTTTGTATCTCATTAGAATCACAAAAATTGTTCTTTGTAGATATAGAGGGTTAAGCATCATAGGATTCATTTCATGCTCGGTTGCATGTATCAGAGGTATTTTTTGTTTTAATCCACTATTCTTCACACTATTTATTTACGTATTTTTGGTTGTATAAATGTTGAATATAAATAAATCAAATAGACCACTTATTATTCTCAAATGAGTTTTTTGAGCCTGAAGTGAATTACAGGTTTTACATCTTATCCTTTTGGTTTGGAAATTTTCATGGATTTGGATAAAATTTACAAAATTTGCCCGTTCTTTTTTTTCATTATTTTTAAAATTACTCACGTCATTATATACGGGCAATAGCACAGGGTTTTTTTTTTTAATGAAATGGAAAATCATGATTTTCTCAAGGCTCTTTATTATTTATCACGTTTACCACGGCATTGCTATTAATTATACCAATATTATTAACCGCTCCATTTTTCAGGTACTCCAGAAGTTGAGTAATGTACTTTTATAGTTAATACATGGTTTTTTCCCATTTTTTTTTCCTTCGAGTAGAACTTTCTCCACGAGCTCCTACTGTTTCATCATCTTGTAACCTCTCTTGTTTTGATGCCTTGGGGGGTTTTCTCCTAGAAGCTTTTCTGATTCCTCCATATTCTGTCATTCTCTCTTGAAGTTTAGATTGGTCTCACTTTTCTGTCGTTCTCCACGAGGGCAAAAAGGTTTGACCCAATCTCAATCTTCTCCTTTTCTGTGGATGGAATTTGTTTTTCCTCTATTTCGGCTCTCGTTTGAGCTTTTGATGTGGCTTTCTTGAGCTTACTATTTCTAAATGGTTTAAATTATGACTTCCATTCCATGTGTTCAATCATTTGCCTCTGTTAGAAAATATATTATGCAGTTGTAAATATATAGTTGAAATTTATAGGAATTTTATTTCTTTTCCTTTTATGTTAAGTGTTGAGAAATGTGTTCGTATTGTAGTAAACTTGCAATTGTTTTTTTATATATTAAAATGATGAATAAATAAATAAAGTTAATTTTACATTTCATTATTATATCTAAGTTCAAACTGATGATAAGTGACACTGTAAGAATGTTTACATTACGAGAAAGATAACTTACTTCATTAGATAATGTAAACAAGTCTGTAATCTCGTAAAAGAACCCAAGTGAGTATTTAATTCAAATACTCAGAAGGATTATCATGTCGTCTACAATTCCAATTAGAGAGATGACTAGTCTTGGCTATAGGGGTAATTGACTCTGCGGGTAGAGACATAAATATACTCATTAGAAGAATGATAAATTGGACTGGACCTAAATTGAATTAATTCTGAATTCGTTTATGAATTAATTAACTAGTGGTTTTCATGGTGTGACATAAATCTTGAGTTACTGACATGTGTATGCAACTCATGTGCTTTGATGTAAGTGGAGGCTTATGCTCTAAAGATGATTGAATTAATATCCGGTATGTTGGGTACATGACTTGTGTATGACATGACTATTAGCAACAATAAAATTTATAGCTCGATTAAAGAGTTAACAATATCCTCTCATTGGCATTATGTGGATTGATAAATATGTAACGTGACCACGAGTTGCTTGTTCTCGAATGAACAATTTATCACAATCATTAGTTGACAATGATCATATTAATCATTAAGAAGACACAATAGTGACAATGAGATAAAATATGATTGTATTGAGTGAACAAATTTAACTCAAAAGAATGAAAGATACCATATGAGAGTAACACACACATGGCGAGGTCATTGGACAAAGCAGTTGATTGAATTACTTTTGTAAATAATATTTTCAATCATGGTACTTCTTGTGGACGGACTCCATGATTAAGTAAATTGCGAATTATCAGAATGATACTTCTGGACATAATTGTAATTACTCGAGCCTAATTGTATATAAATCCGATTGGTCCCTCCGCTAGCTCAACAAAAGCTCAATCGACCTGCATGAGTCAATGAAACTAGTTTAACTGGGCCTTGTATATGAAATTGGACTGATGGTCCAACTGGTGGCTGGACTGGACCTGCCAAGCCATCATTGGCCCAGACAGAATCGGCAACAACCGAATTGACTGGGCCTATTCGGGCAAAATGGCGACATTTTGAGGTGCCGGGAGAAGTGGCAGCGAGAATGGCACCGCTAGGCATGGCGGTTGCGACGATGGCGATCCGATGACTGACGGATGGTCAGCGACGATTCTTCGATGGTAGAGCAGTGGAAAAATTAGACTTCTAGTGAGACTCTACTAATTAACTTGATTTCAAATTAACCTTTTCAAAGATAATATTATTTTAATGAATTTAATAATAAATTTAATTTAATATTTTTCTAGATATTAATATGAGATATTAAATTTAATTTAATATTGATCTAGATAGTATTTTATTAGTTTAACATTAATATGATATATTAAATTTAATATAATATTTATCTAGAAAATATTTCATTAATTTAATATTAATGTGATTAATTCTAATCCTAGTTGAACTCTTTCTAAAGTCTCTCGATATAAAGAGAGCATGAGCCATTATTATCATACACTTGAATTCATGAAAAGTTATAGAGAGAAAATTCTCTGAAGATATTATTTTAGAAAATTTCTAGAGATATTCTTGTTATTTATAACTTGACCTCAAAAGTTTAGAAAAATTATAAAATTGCTCCACTGGTAATTTTGTGATTTTTTTATTTCGAAGCGAGCCTACATTCGGCAGACGTGAGCTTAAGGATAGTGGAGAAGATTACTCATTCGAAACGTTCATCCTAGACGAATCATAAAGGTACAATTTTGATTAAGTGATCATTACTTTAAATATCACAACCAAGTTCTTGTTTTGGAAAAAAAATTGAACTCTGGTTTTTCCTTAAACTTATTTTCTATTGCATTTTCCAAACTCGATTTTCCAACATTAAGGTGTATCTTGTATAAATATGTACCTTAAGGTTGAATGTAAAATATAGTTTTTTTACTCAAAATAACCTATTCTCTTCAAAATCTCGTTCAATTTCATGGTTCAGGGCCTCTCGGATTAATTTTTTGTTTGTGTTTCATTACTTCCATCATGAAAAGATTGGATTTTTTTCGTGGGTCACTATTGCAATGATCATTGGTGTGCACCATCGATAAATGGAGGACCAACACCATCTCTTTGACCAATCTGCATTTTTTGATCACTAGATACCTTATAAAGAAACTCATGTGTTGACGTGTGGAATGTTGTCTCACCATCATCTTTCGTCTCCAACATCAACACCCTAGTTCGAATCTAGCACATTGGCCTATTGTTTGATTGGAAGAGGTGTCGAGGGTCATTTGTTGAATTTTTGGATTTTCACACTATTTTGCACTGTTTCAAACATCGGTTCATTACTATTTCAAGTTGTTATGATGGTTTGCTTGTTGATTCTTGGTTTTTTGTGTTTGGTTGGGGTTGCGTTTGTGCCTATTGTCTTCTTTTTGTTTTTAGATTGAGTTTCCTCTTCCCCCTTTGTGAACACCAAGAGATCATTTGTAACGCCCCAAACTCGATCCTTAAGTAGGACCCAAGATTGGTGCATCACTACCTTAAATTCTTTTCCTTTAAATTTGTATAGTCGGGGTCTTTGTAAAAATATAGTTAAAATAAACATGAATTGTAAATCCTTCGCAAAATCAAAGATAAATAGGGCTATACATTTCCAAGGAAAATGAAAAGTATATAAGTTCCACTAGAAGCTCTGAAAAACCATATTTGGCATAAACCTATTTATAACTATCGCGCCGTATACATATACATATACATATACATATACATATACATATACATATACATATACATAGACATATACATATAATTAGACAAACATTAATACTTCAAAGTAAATAATTCGATACTTTGCAAAAACATAATCACCTCACTGAGGTTTCATTGAATTAACTATTTCAAAAGAATAGTTTTAAAATACAAAATTCAGTCTTCGGAATGACATCATCTTCATGCCACCCCTATGCCATGCATAATACAAAATACTTAGAGATCTCACAGAACATATGTCCTCTGGCGTATTCTTCGAGAAGTACTTTACTTCATCAGCGATCCTGAAAAGGAAAGGTAACTAAATAAGTTCAACAAAATTAGAGAGTTTCAGAGAAAACATCTCAATAGCTATATATAATACCAATAAGCCTTTCCAATTCAAAAAGTCATACAGTTTGCTCCTTAGCCAATACCATTCACAAATAAACTTTACTAAAGACACTATTTCTTTGGTGCATACACTACGCCCATGCGACCATGCAGACAACCTTCTTCGTGCTAACCACACCAAGTCCATGATCAAGCCTTATCATTCATTTCATTTGTTCCATCATGATTTGCCAATTTGGTTTGCAATAAATTGTGCCATACCAGAGGCTACATGATCCATTTTCATGTATCGTGATTTGCCAGTTCAATGCTCATTTCATTGAAGGCATCACCATGATTTCATTTTCATAACTCAATTCATATTGTTTATTCTAGAAACAAATGGGTGATGGCTTAAACATGAAGAAAGACCCTTACTCCATTTACACAGACAACTAACTCAGACTTATGACCACGAACCTTTATTACTCATACACGAACATATCATCTTAATGGATAAGAGTGCTTACCTCAATCAAACATAAACGAGAACATAATACACACATATGGAAGCAAGAAGGAACTCACCAGAAAAATGCAGCAAGATCAGACAACAGAACTCTTGCCCTTATCACGAGAGTTTTCAAGAGTTTCTTGAGCTATAATATGAATAGTTAACTTATCAGATTAGTTTACCAGAAAAACTAAACAAGTTAAATATGAACATTAACAAGAAACCTAGAATCTGGAAGTTTCCTCCCTTACACCTTAAACTGACTTTAAAGCATAAAACCATAGGGACCCATAAATAACTATGAAAATAACTTGAGTTTCATCGATATTTACTAGGTACCAAATGATGGTGGAGTTGGCTGAGTACAACTAACCTAAGTCTTTAAGCAAGTATTAAGTCTATAGTTTTCTTGGAGAAAAATTACAGAGAAAGCTTGAAAAATATATAGTTGCCAAATAAAGCATAAAACTTGCTCAGGAAGCCAAAGCTTATTTTATGCAAATATACACGGAAGGAAAAACTTAGTGGATAAGTCTGATTTCCCACCAAACCCCCCGTTCCTTGTGACTAAGCACTACTCTCTTTTCATAAATGCGGGTCTAACAGGTTACAGAAACTTAGTCCTATACTAACCAAATTCTTATTTGTCAAACCAGGATAAATAAAATAATAAAGCATACAATTCTTTCAAAATAAGGTCTTAACACTAAGGGCTTAACGTTTCGTCTAACAACTAGGGTGACGTATGCTCTTCAGAATTAAGCTCGCCTAATGCAAACTTCACCCGAAAGCGCACTCAAAGAATTCTTATACATAGTCGAATTTAATGTCTTCCTACTAAAAACTTACCCTATATGTCTTACTTCTATAAACAATATTCAAACACTAGGGCTTCGTCGGGTGGGATGTTACACCATTGGCAAAACATAAATGAGTAAGTTCTTTCCTACATTTGGGATGATAATCAATAATACTATGGAATTCACTTTCTTGAGTAAACCTATATAAGATATTTATGCTGATGAAGAATAGATAGGGGGCAATGAGTTCCATTGTAAAACTTCTTTAGCCCCCAATATATAGGCTACCAAATCCCTTTTTACAACAATTGAAAATCTTGGTTGTAGAATGCCAAATTGGTCTATCTTCTAAATGCTTTTGGAAATCCCATGACTCTCAAAACTTGAAGAATAAAATTCTAGTTAATGGAGTCAAAAGCTTTTTTGAGATCAATATTTATTGTGAACCTCAATGATATATTCCTTTTGTTGTAACCATTAACTAACTTCTTGTCTAATACAACATTATCGACTATATCGCTCCCTTCGAAGAATGCATTTTGATTTCCATGAATGATAGCAACAAGACAACCTTTCATAGTATTGACTATATTTTTGTAATAAACTTTTAGACACTAGAGCAACAAGAGATTGGTTCAAAAGCAATGATATAGTGATGATTAAGGACATTTGGGACTAGTGTAATAATTGTGGCATTAAAAGCAATTAAAATACTTGTTATAGAGAAGAAAAATTTCATTATATCCACGACATCACTTCCAACTATGCTCCATGTACTATGGAAAAAACTTGTTGTATATCCATTAGGGCATGAGCTTTTATTAAACTCTTTTAACAACTAATCTAGCAAAAAAATAATATTTTGATCAGCTTACCCTAAAGTTTCCTAAAAAAACTAGTAATCTCATCAACTATCAGATCATATTTCTCTAAATTATTACCATTACAGTCTTTAGAACTTATAGGGCATGCTTCTTCTGCATATTTAAAACTTGCTTATGAAAAAAGATGTATTTTAATCCCATTCGTTGAACCTTGGATTTTTGTTTATAAATTTTTCCTTGACTACCAACAAAGCATAAGATTCTATATCTGCCTTTCTTTCAACAACAATTGATTCCTCATTGGGCTGTTTCATAAACTAATAATATCAAGCTCAATCCTTTTTCTCCTCAACTCTTCTAGAGGTATGTCTATAATTCTATTTATTAAAGACTTTAAGAACTAATTTGAGCATGTTGAGCTTAGCAAACAACTTCTGTATGGGATTCCCATTAGCAGGCTTACTCAATGAATCCTCAACTATTTTCATAAATATTTATGATCAATTTAGTGAAAAAAAATCTACCTACGTTCTCGTAAGACTTGGACAATGATCAGAAACCTCAAGACTTAAGAATTTGACTTTTGAACATGAAAGAAATAGATGCCATGCAATATTTTTCATTATTCTATCTAACTTCCTAAAAGGATGATCTTCACACCTTTTATTATTCCATGTAAACATTGGACCATAATAAGGATGATCAAGAAATTTAAAAGTTTCCTCACATTTAAGAAAGTTTTACATATCGGTTGTCATCTTTTGTGTACCAGTTAAGGGTGAGCAAAATCTGATTTAATTCGAAAAACTCGATAAAAAAATTCAAATTTTGAATTAAATAGTTCGAGTTATTTGAGTTAATCAAGTTATTTGGACCAGCTCGAATAAAAAATTAATTTTTTCAGTTTAACTCGAATATGAATTACACAATTTGAGTTATCCGAAAACTCGAATAAGAAAAGGCAAAACTACGTCGTTATGATAAATGTTTACTTTTTCTAAAGTTAAAAGTCAAAATCATCAAGTTAAAAGGCAAAACTACATTGTTTTGATAAATGTTTACTCATTAAGTTAAAAGGCAAAACCATTATATTATTTATGTAGTTAAATAATCCTATACTTCATCTACTAGTTAAATAATCGATCCATGTAAACACAATATTAAGTATAAATAATATGATTTGTTAACTCGACTCGACTCGACTCGAAATTTTTTGACTCGATTCGATTAAAAAAAAATCAAATCGAGTTTGGTTGCTAAAATAGGATTTGTCAACTTGACTAACTCAAAATTTTTTGACTCGATTTGACTCGACTTGATCGAATACTCACCCCTAGCACTAGTATAATCCAAACTTTTATTAGGCTTACTAATTACGTTGAAATCTCCTACTAGTTGGCCGCACCTCAACGTATGTGTACTAAGGCTAAGAATCAACACAAATACAATTATAACTATAGCGTTGTACTGCAAGTGTGACAAGTCAGTTGTAGCATTTTCAAGTGTACAATGAAAACTCCGAGTATTCCAAGGATCAAACCCAAGAGAGTTCGGGTGACAAGGTGATTAACAAAGAAAATGCATGCAAACAAGAAGTTTAACTAACTATTCACTAAATCTCATAGTGCAACAATTCATATTTAAGGGGGTAATTATACTAATTAACCATCTAATACTAAAAAAGACAAAATTGCAAAACAACAAAAAGTAAGACTTTTATAAAAATTACCCAAAAAATTAATTAATTACGTAAATGACCCATTTTTCGATAAAATACGAAAATGACCTAAAATTTACAGTTTAAGTTGGTGGAGCCATGTAGAATGGCACGACCAACATGCCACGTCAGCAACGGGGATAAAAAAATCAATTTTTTTGTGGAGCCATGTAGAATGGCACCACCTATATAAATACCAGAGAAATACTGTAATTTTTGAAAACATGGGGGCCTTTAAACAAATTTTTATTTTTTTGGTGGAGCCAAATAATTTGGCGCCATTAGTTTCCAACATGCCAACTTTTTGTCCTTTTTCTATTTTTTTATTTGTTTATTATATTTTAAATTTATATTTTTTGGTGGAGCCATTCTAAATGGTGGCACCACTTAATTTAAATCTTTTTTTTCTTTTAAAAAATTGTATATTATTTGTTTTTTTATATAATTTCTCTTCTTTTACATTTGTTTATTATTTTTTATATAATTTTTTGGTGGATTCATAGTTCATTTAAACACCTTTTTTTTAATTTGTTTACTATTTGTTTTATAATATTTATTTTTTATATTTAAATTTTTTTATCATTTGAAGGCTTTTATTTTTAAAACATAATTTTTTTAAAATTTTAAAATATATTTTTTAAAATGTGTTTTTTTAATCTAAAAATTAAAAAATTAATATTTTATTTTGGTGGAGCCATAAAGCTTGGTTCTCCAACATATATAGAGGTATTGAGGCGTTTTTGTAAGAGTTGAATTGGAAGAGAAGAAAAGATAGAAATTGTTGGGTTTAGTAAGAGAGTTCAAAAATTCTATTGAAGATAAATAATGCGGTGTTTTTGGTGTACGTTCTTTTTTATGGTGAAGTTGTAGAATGTGATGTTGGTTGTGTATTTCAAGGTCGTCAAAGAGTAGGGTTGCGATTTAAAAAAATGTGAAGCTAGAAGAAATGAAAAGAAAGATCAGTGCGAAAATAGCTATTTGTTGTGGAAGGGCGACGTCCAAATTATTTTACAAGTTTCCAATATCTACAGATCAGTAGAAATTTTGTTAGATGCAACTGTTAGATGATGATGACTTGGGCACTATGATGGAAATATGGTGGTCAACTAGGAGTGGGAACCCCCAACCAGTTGAGTTATTTGCTGAGTTAGTAGACATGGAGCCCGTTGAGAATGTTAGTCCAATAAGTCAACAACGCGAATTTGAATTTGATCTTAATGTTGGTTAGGCAGATCAATTAGAATGTGGAAGGACATCGCAGATGCTCAAAAATCTAAATTATGGTAGGAGTTCGTATAACAACCCTACCCCGGGCCCCGTTTATAAATACATCCGAAGGTGATAATAAGCACAGAGGTAGACATCAGAGAAAGGACTAATAATGGTGAAGATTCTAATCAGGACGTTGAAGATTTTAGTAACCTCGATATTGAAGAGGTTCCGGACAATATCGACGATGAAAGCCCAGAGGAGGTTGAAGATGCTCATAGCCCTTCATTCAGTAACCCGAGTCGTGGCATTTTTTTGTGAAATGAACCTGGGGGCTACATGTTGAACGTAGATCCAGATGCAGCGCATGCATTCGAGTTCCCTGAGTATGCCGATATAGTACCTGCTCACAGATTGGTGTCAAATTCGCAGTTGGAAGAGTTGTTCGTTGGGCAACGATTTGAGAACAAGGCGGACTGTGTGTTTGCCATCAAATAGTATAACATGAAGGTGTCGATTGGTTACAAGGTTGCGAAGTCTACACCAACATTATACGTTGGGGAATGTTGGAGAGCTGGGGATGGGTGTGGCTGGCGGGTTCAGGTTGCATTTATATAGAGAAATCAATAGTGGTAAATACGAAAATTAGAAAGGCGTCATAGATGCATTGTCGCACGTATGTCTCAATGCCACCGGAAATTGGATGCCAAAAGTATTTGCAACTGTATCATGCCACTAGTGAAAGATAATCACACCATTCCTATGTCGACATTGATTGCAGACATGCAAGCCCGAGTGACAGAGTACATCAGTCATTGGTCGGGGATCTCGCCACGATTCTACAAAGTTGATATCCAAAACAGGCAGTGTGAGTGCTGGAGGTTCCAAGCACTACGGTACCCGTGTGAGCATGTGGTTGCAGTGTGTGCTACCTTCAATTTGAATGTTGAAAAATATATTGACGATGTGTACACGCTTGAACGTATATTGCATATTTAGGGTACCGAGTTCCCCATATTAAGGGATGTATTGACATGGAAAGTGCAACTGTCTGCATTTGAGATGTTGCCAGATTGGTCACTACGTAAGAAAGTCAAAGGTCGACCCAAAACACCAAGGATTTAGAATGACATGGATATCGGAGAAGAGACCGATCCAAAGTGTTGTACCATATGTAGAACAGTCGACCACAATCGAAGCAAGTGTCCGCATGGAAACGTCTATACTGACCAATCTTCACGGTCTGGAGGAAATTAAATGTTGTACCCGATGTTTGTATTTTATGGTCTTATGGAAATAAAGTTTGTATTGTTTAGTGTTAAGCTTTTATTTCAAATTAACTGTTACAACTTATAATACTTTAAAAGATATTATAAGTTATACAAAAAAGAATAATACATAAGTTGTGAAATTATAAATCAATACAACAAATATTACATAACACTTGAAATTTACAAGAACCAAAATTTGAATGAAATGGGAGTGGTATTGTCGTTCGGGGTATAACGTTTATGGGACTTCGTTGATTGGGTGGACGTTGGGGTGTACTGTACACATCAAGAGGATCAGCAACTGGATCGAACGTGGCCTGAGGCGGGGTGGAGTACATGTTATCACTAAAAATATCAAATGATATCGATGGTTGCTCTGGGTGATATGAACTCGAACCATCCATCTCTAGGTGATATAAACTACTTTTGGACCTCTCACAAAAAGCTTGAACCCATTGGTCTGGTGAAGAGCGTGTGTTCAGAGGTTGGTCCTCCGGGTTGGGCTCTACCATAGGTTGATTTCCACGTCTATAACCATGATCCGGTACTATCGTAAGTTGCCCACCATATAAATAAACGTGCCATCGGGTCATGAACCACTGTATGTATTCAGTTGAGGGACTGAAGTCAAACATACAGGAGTACATCTCAGGCCACTTGTCGTACTGGGCATTCCATAGTGCTATATAACACTGATGTTCCACGCTCCAATCCATTCCATCTTTTCCCCTCATGGTCTTACTGTGGACATCAACAAATTGTTGTGGATCGATCGACACTAATTGTATACTCCCAAACTGTCACATAACCCGATCAGCGTTTTACCACTCAACGGTTAAGAAGTTGATCACTGACGTGTTAATGCACCACACATAGGCTTCGGTGTGAACCCACTGAAGAATAAAGGTTGCAACGTTCGGTGTAGAATACGACATCCACAAGAACTGCACAATATAACATAATGAGTCAAGTTACATCATATACTACAAGTGGATAAGTTAAATCAATGTTACTTAAATGCAATCAATATATATTACTTTCTCTTTGGCGGACACTTCTATCATTTGGCAGTAAATGATTAATGTTTGGCTCGCACCAATTACCGGAGACGTGTCCCATCTGAAACCGAAATAAACACGTTAGCGTTTAAACTTGGGAAAATATTATCCACATTTATAAGTCGTTAAATGTTAAGTATAATTTTGTTTTTACCTATTTACAAGTGGCCACGAATATGGTTGGTGCCTAACAGCTGCTAGAAACAACATCCTGTACAGTGCCCAGGACTGTAATAGCCCCACACAACCGACCATGTTAGTGACCCTATGTTTTGTTGCTAGAAAAAGGTCACGGTACAATATGACCAATACTGCTGATCCCCAACTGTAAGTACTGGCACGATGGAAATCCTCCAATAGAGGCAAGTACTTTAAGTGGACCCTATTAGATGTGTTGTCCAGCATAAGTACCACCTCGATCAGCTGCATAATATAGGCTCGAGCAGTGCACATCACCTCGTGCTCAGTGGCGGTGCTCGACAACTCCTTAAAATTTGTTCTCAACCATGTTAATGTCCAAGCAATCTGTGACATAGTACTGAAGGTTATAACACTTTGCTTCGGCCCGTGACCAAAGCACCGTCAACTCGTGACCCAAGTTGCATAGCGACGTCTGCCAATGTGATATTGCACTCCCTACATGGCATAATGAAGGTGTGGGTCTTCGGACACCATCGCTCAACCAAGGCGGATAATAGGTTAGCCTTTAGGTCAAACCTATGGATCAATGCGACGTTCCCAAATCCTGCCAATTGTAGGTATGACATGATCCGCTCGTCCGGATCATACTTGGGAAAATGAAACTGCAACCTCAAAACCCGATACCCATCTTGTATTGTAATTTTTTTATAAAAATATGATAAATTAATTATCTATATTATACCAACGTAGTCATTCTAAGTTTTTTTTATTTAAGTTAAATTAAATGAGTAATAAAATATTATTAAAATATTATTAAAATGAAAAAAATTTAAAAAATAAAATTGAATAACACATAGAGATCAAATAATATTAAAAAATATAATAATAGAACGAAGATTTGTCATCCAAATCATAGTTAAGCATAATGAATGTGTTACAAATAATATTTTATGAATGTGTCATAAATACATATTATGAATGTGATTTCCAAATCTCTTTGAAACTTAAGTACCGTTAATTCTCTTTCATTATTATGTCATAATGATAGTTAAGCTGTAATGACCCAAAATTCACGGCATCGGAAAAATGTAGTATCGGGCCTCTGTCTTAGAAAATTGAACTTGTAGATAATGATTAGAAATACCTATGAGTTTAGTAGTGTGTTTAATTAGGTTTTAATTAGGTGAATTTAGCTTAATTCAGGGTAATTAGCAAAAAGGACTAAATTGAGTAAAGAGTAAAAGTATAATTATAGATTAAAAGAAAAAATAAAGGACCAAAATGGCAATTATGCCATTTGTCCTAATTGAGGCGGCAAATGAATTGAAAAATCTAAGATTTTTCTTAGATTTCATACATTAATTAAGTTATTATCATTATTATTATTATTAGTTAATTGATATTATATTATTATATTATGAAGTAAATTAAAATAAAGACAAATGTATGGTAATAAAAATATACATCTGTAATAATTATATTTGTACAATTGTAATATATTTATTTAATTACTTTTTATTTAAGTGAATAAATTTTTATTATATTAAAATATTAAATTAATAAAATAAATAAAATAAGGGCAATTGGATGGTGATGATAATAGACAAGTGTAAAATGTATGTGTGTACAAATGTAATATAAATATTTGTTATTAAATAGATATTTATTATAAAAATTATTATTATAACTATCATTAAAATAATAAAGTAAATAAACATAAAAGAATAAAGAAACTAAAAGAAAAAAAAAAGAAAGAAATGAAGGAGAAAAGAAGCAGAGAAGCATTCGAAACAGGGAGAAAGGAAAGAAGAAAAGAAAAAGAAAAAGAAAAAGAAAAAGAAAAAGAAAAGGAAAAACTAGGGTTTAAGGTTTTAAAGCTTTAAAAGGTAAGTCAATTAAGTCTCTTTCTCTTAATTTTGATGTTTTAGAAGTCTTATAACAAAGTTTTGTTGAATTTAAGTTAAAATTTTGAAAGTTCTTAGATTTTTGAACATGATTCATGTTGAACAAATTGTTGAATTAGGGGTTTGATTGATAGAATTTCTAGTTAGAATTGATAAAATGATTAAATTGTAAACTAGGTTATAAGTTTTACATAGTAGGGGTTAAATTGAAAGAATTTTAAAAATTGAGTTTTATTATGAACATTGAATGGTTAAGTTGAATATGGCAAGATATTAAGTAGAAATGAAGTGTGAATTGCGTTAGAAAACTAGATGAGTTAATTAGGATTAAATTAGAATTAGGGTATAGATTGAAAAGAAAATTCAATTAATTATGGTAAATTAGTGCTATAATTAATAATGTAAATTATTATTATTATTTTCGTAGCTAACAAAGAACCCGAGACATCAGCATCGAAAGGAAAGGAGAAAGCTATTGAGGACTAAAACGGGAGATTTACGGTTTGTATTACTATAATTCAAATTACTTATTATTAAATGTTATATTTAAATTTATATGTATGGTAAGTGAAATATAAGGTAAGTATTACCATTAAGTTGAAAGAAATTCAATTGAATGATGAATATATGTGTGGAATTGAAATGAATATTGACTTGAAAATGGAAAAAGTGAATTTTGAATTGAATTGTGATTGAAAGTGAAAAAGTGAAATTGAATTGAAATGTGAATTTGGAGACCCTATTAACTGATTGGGCTGAGTCGGATATAATTGGCATGCCATAGGATTGGAAGAGTTCAAGGATACTTCGACCTCGAGTCAATGAGACACTGTGTGTCACTATATTTCTTCAGATAGATTCGATGAGGTACTGGGTACCAACTTTCTTCGACTTTGCCGATGAGACACTGGGTGTTAACTATTGCTTCGAACTATCCGATGAGGCACTAGGTGCCATACTGGAGTGTTTGGCTGGATCCGTGTATCCGCCAAGATCCAAGTTTTGTTAATAGTGGTAAATAATGAAATGATAAACCGAATGAGTTGATCAATCGAGCTATTGAAATGAGATGAAAAAGTTGAATTGTGAATTGAAATGTTATATGAAATTGAGGAATGAACCTAAGGTTCATGATGTGTCCAAGTTCAAATTGTGGATATATGATACCAATTGAAGAATTGTTTGTTGAAATATGAAATTTGAGTTTAAATTTGTATGTATGATTTATGTATTACATGTTTATTATTGTTATAATTTGAATTATGGTAATACCACTGAGTATGAAATACTCAGCGTACGGTTGTTTCTGTGTGTAGGTTGATAGAAGTCAAAGGTCCTGGTTCAGAATCCAGATCAATCCCAACTACAGTATAACTTCGGTGATGTATTTTTCCTTTGGTAAATGTGGCATGTATTTCGGTCTTATTAAAGAGTCTTGTAAGTTTTGGTTGTAAAGAATTGGTCTCTAATGTTTGAATGATAAATGAAACGTTAAGTTATATAAAAATTTTTTCCCCAAGTATCCGAATTAGTCTCGAATCACTCTTAACTCGTATTTTGGGCCTCGAGGGTCCATCTAAGGGACTTAAAGATTACTTTATATTATGATTGATAGTTAATTGTATATTAATTATAAATTGTTTGATATGTCCGGTAATGTCTCGTAACTCTGTTCCGGCGACAGTTTAGGGTTAGGGGGTGTTACATAAGCATTAAAGCAAAAGACAATCATATAATTACAAAAAGTACATCAAACAGAAAAAAAAACAATAATGTTCTAAAAAAACATAGGCGATATGGGTAAATATAAAAATAAAAAGGACATTTTTATTTAATCGATATCTATAATAATACGTAGAGTTTTACATGTAATATAAACTAGACATACTCAAACTTGAAAGTTTATCTTACATACGAGATCAATTCCATAAATTAAAAAAAAATATTAACACATAGAGATCAATTTCATACAAAAAGGGGTTAAAAAGGGCTAATAACAACCAAATAGAGAACTGAATCATACAACTAAAACACGTAAAGCAAAGTAGAGCTAAGCAAGGAAAAACGAGAAATTAAAACGAAATCTTTTTTATTTAATTTATAATTAATTTTACTATTCCGTTGATCCTCGATGAAGTTTGATCCGTGTTTCCTCGAGAAGACATTCTAATATCTGCATAATTTTAAAAAAATTACATAAATTACATAAATTAAATATAATTAATTGTTATATTAAAATAACTACTTTTAATATAATACATTTCACATAAAAAAATTACACATACCTTATATTTATCAACTTTAAAACAAATACAATTTTTTTCTTCTCTCTTTACTTCTCTTCTTCCTCGCTTCTAGTTCTCTACAAAAAATTGAAGGGGGACCAAAGCCCCACATTCCTTCTTTTTTAAAGAGACCAACGGCTTATGTCTTCCCTCCGATTTTTTTTTTCTTTAAACTAACTTTAATTAACCTGTTGACCATTCACATTGTTGATGCGGCTAATGCAATGTGACCAATCATTATATTTACTTTTAATCCTTTTATTATTTTTTTGAAAAAGCCATAGTTTATTTTTTTTACAAAGAAGTCCTTTCTTTTTCAATCAATTCAACGCTCACTTTTTTTTTCTCATTTTTTTTCAAACTTTTTTTTTTATTTTTTGGTCCTCCATTTTTTGATTTTTATTAAAAATGTATGATATAATTCTTTTTTTAAAAATGCCCCTTTAATTTTCTTGATTTCAAATTATATAAATTATTTACATGAAAATTATATTTCACAAAATAACTATCAATTTACATTATTCAAATAATATATTTTTACAAAATATAATTTTTCATTTCAAACATTCTCAATAGTTTCACTTAACTTACAATATATCATTTTACAACACTGATAACTTTCTCAAACTAAAAAAATAAAATAAAATAAATGATTTTTTTTCAAGACCAACAAAATTGTCTTACAAACAAAACATATAAACGATTTTGGTCGAAACCGACATCATTCTATCTTACAAATTGAAAAATAATTTGCTTAATGACAACAAAAATGACTTTCTCGGTGCTATTAAATTGTAGTTTAAATGCTGTCGATATTGATGATCTCACCCTTGCGGTTCGATTTAAAAAAATAGCAGATTTATTTTTTTAAAATAAAAGCCTTGAAATGTTAAAAAAAATTTAAATATAAAAAAATATTATAAAACAAATAATAAAAAAATTAAAAAAAGTGTTTAAATGAAAAAAAAAATAATATACAAATTAAAAAAAAGAAACAGAAAAAAAATATTTAAATGAGTGGCACCATTTAGAATGGCTCCACCGAAAAATATAAATTTAAAATATAATAAACCAATAATAAATAGAAAAAAGACTTATACATTTAAAATATATAAAAAAACAAAAAAAGACAAAAAGGTGGCAGACGTTGGAAACTGGTGGCGCCAAATTATTTGGCTCCACCAGCAAAAGAAAAATTGTTTAAAGCCCCCTATGTTTTCAGAAATTGTAGTATTTTCCTGATATTTATACAGGTGACACTATTCTACATGGCTCCACCAAAAAAATGATTTTTTTATCCCCGTTGCTGATGTCGCATGTTGGTGGCGCTAAATACTTTAGCTCCACCAACTTGTACTGTAGATTTTAGGTCATTTTGATATTTTATAAAAAAAATGAGTAATTTATGCAATTAATTAAAATTTTTGGGTTGGTTTTAAAATAAACACAAAAATTACAAAACTGACAATTGAATAGAAAAAAACGACTGGTTGACTTCTATGTTGGTGAATAGTTTTTGGATTAGGGATTTAAAGGGCTTAAAATCCTAATTGATTCAATTTTACCTCTCAGTCACTATTTCACCCAATTAGATGATTTAGTATGGCTTATCTTTTCACCTTACCAAACTAAATCGGGACAACCGAATTGATTCCCAATAGGCTCTTTTTTCGGTCTCACTAATCTAAATATTCTCCTAGAATCATGAATTCTAGGTTTTAAAGTTTATTCTATATAGTATAATTTTGATGATTTAGTCCCTGCACCAAAAACTAAGCAACATTTTCATCAACCAACCACCATAGGCTTAGTCACCATTCATCATCATATACAAACAACAATCAAACACATGCTAAAATGATTCATTAAAGGAAACAAAAAAGCAAAGTTAGAGGAATCTTAGGGGATTTTGGTGGATGCTTTGAAGAAGATGATAACAATAACAATGGAGGTGAAAACATAACTAAAGTTAAGATTTTTATGCTTTTAAAGGTAAGAAAATTTGAAATATATTGAGGGGCTTTGATGCGGTCGTTGAAAGCACCAAAAATATCCTATCACTAATAAATAATGAAAAAGAATAGTAAAAGGGAAGTAGGGTCAAATCCTCAGGGACTGGACTTGCACAATATCTTGTTTCGTAAAATCCCAGGCAAAATCTTGCCCAAGAAAACCTGCGTTCCTGGAAAAAAATAAAATAAAAAAATAACAGAATTGAAGGTTTGGATCTGAAAACAAAAAATAAAATAAAAACAGAATTAAGAATATTGAATTGAAAATTCGAGAAATTAAAAATAGAGTTGAGAGAAAGGAAATTCTTATAGGGGTTCTAGCCTCTAGTTGTCTCGTTCTGCCTTGGGTTCAATCCTTAGCTTTTAGATGATCCTTCCCAAACTGAATAAACTAGTTATAGTGGAAGAGGACACCTATGACCACCAGCTCTAAGGATTTAGACTTACAATTTAGTGGAATCTGACTCTAGCCACCAATCGCTTCGTGGGTTCGTCTTATGCTAGATCAACGCTTCTTAATGGCGAATCCCACGCCATTTTGTCTCTTGGGCTCGCCAACCTTTGACGCAGTAAGCTAACAAACCGACTATGCAACCTTCCCAAAACAAACAAAACGGCCGCCTTTGCATATGTTGAAAAGCTTACATCTTAAGGGACATGGACGGAAGCGTTAACCCCATGTGCGGAGAAATGATGAATACTCGGCGAGGAGGGTAAGTACTAACTCTAAGCCTCAAGAACCCTTTTTGGGGAATATCGACAACCTTCGGCTAGATGGGTTTAGTGGCTCATGGTTGTGGTGGAAAAGAAAATAAATAAAACGAAAATGGAGATTTTATTGAAAGGAAATATGAGAAGAACAAAAGCCTAGACTTTTTGGGAGAGAGTGTTTACAAAAAAAGATCTTTTTGAGTCACTTCACCCCCTATTTATAGTGCTAGGGGAGATAGTCTAATCCTACTTAAACTCCCAAAAGATAAATACATTTAATTGAAGATAAATAAAGATAAATAAAATAAAATCCTAAAATTAAATAATCCTTAATAATTATCTTAATATTAATTATCCTAATATAATTAAAATAGAGTTTAATAGAATAAAATCTATTCTTTTTACATTTCAACCGTTGTGTCCTCCATGCTTGCACTTTTGGCACCAACTTTTCCTTGTGTAGCACATTGGCCAATTTTATCTCTAAATTCACGCTTTTGACCCTTAATTTTGCTTTTGCCTCAAATTTAGTCCCTATGAGATAAAAGATCATAAATAGCTCAAATTAGCAGGATCACACTTAGAATAAATACATAATTAATACATAAAAATACGTTATTCTAGAGTGTTATCAGGCTTGAAGAGAAATCAAAATACAAAGTAAAACTTGAGTACTTAATTGCAAGGAAAGAAAGTACTTAATTGCAAGGAAAGAAAAGCTACAGTAAAAACTAACAAAACTAACAACTACACCAACTAAGCTCAGAAAAGTAAAGAACCTAAACCTAAAAATGAAGAAGAAACTAACAACTAAATAAAATGTGTCTCCTTTAAGTTGACAGCCAAAAGGTTTTTAAAATAACTGAAAATTCAACCCTAACAAAGACAAAATTGCTCTTAAAATGTGTGTATTGACTTGGGTTGATGTTGGAAAAAATACTACCTCTGCAGCATTTTTCACCCCGTCAGCTAACGGTGCTAGACATCTAGGCTTTAATGTTGCGACACCCTCAATGGTGGCACACTCGTGGCTCTGTTGGTTCTCAATGTCATGACATTCACTGGCCAAAGTTGTGACATCCTTGGTGGTGACCCACGACTTCTTCACTTCAAAAACCTTCAGTGATATTGCGACCTTGGAGGCTTGGTGTCGCGACTCTCTTGACAACCAGCTCCAGGTTAATTTAATTTTATTAAAAATGTTAAGTAATTATTTTAAATTTAAATATTTTTAATGTTTGACAAGTAACACTATATTTATATGACATCAACAAAAATTATAACTTTTGATATTAAAAAATAATATAAATAATAATATTATAACAAAAATTATATAAATTATTTTCGTATAAATAATCTTAACAATGAAAAACAAAAATAATAACTTTTGATATAATGAAAAGTTATAATATTATTGTTTTTCACTGATCAAAATACCTCAAATTATAACTTTTGAAAATTTATTGAAGAGTTATAACAAAAATTATAACTTTTGATATTAAACAATAATATAAATAATAATATTATTTTGATAATATTATTAACAATAAATTCTATTGATATTGAGATTTTATGTTGGAGCTCGACTTAACAATGAAAATTTTTTAATAATATAAATATATGTGATATATTTATATTGTTTTTACTTTTCAAATATAAAAGTGAAGAATTATATTATTTTAATTTTTCAAAAAGTTACAAATTTTATAACAATTTTGAGAAAATAAATATAATATATTTTAATTAATACATATTACATAATAGTGTAATACCGAACTCATATTTTGCACGAGATAATAAACTAGTTATTTAACTATGCTAGCCTTGTGATACAAGATCAAACTTCTCACATGTCTTTAAGTAATACTAAAAACACACACATCATTTAGGAAAAGTCGCTAAGGTTGATTGATTCGAAGGAAAGGGTGTGAGATAGTGATAGCAACCTGCATGGGTCTGCTGTTTTTCTGCTTCACTAAATAGCTTGTTTTTGCAATAAAACAAAGAAAAAACAAAAAAAGATGAGATTCATTAAATGAAGAAACTAAGCTTGTGATCTCAGCCCTTCAAATTACATGCTCTATAAAACATAAATCAATTCTCATCCAATAATAATTGAATAACACAATTTTGCTCTTAATTGTGCTCAGCTACCCTTAATCCTATAGCCTCGTATTGAAATACAAAACTCAACTCAAGGCAATTTTACGGTAAATATATATATACATACACATATATATATAAGTTGCTTTCTAAAAATGAAAATACAAGTTTCCAGATGTCAGGAACCATATGCTAAAAAAAATAATACTTCACCTGTTGCATAAAACTCTTAATAATCAGTCTCTCCCAAGCCAGGGTGTTTCTCATCAAAGAAGAGATTATCATTTTCAATGCTGAAAAGAGGCGAGAGATTTGTCTGGAAAATGGATTTGACTAAGCAAGAAAATAGGAGGAGGGGCCCTTACAACATCCATACAATGACCAATGTGCAGATTACAAGGCAGACACAAGATTAGTAAAGCATGGAAAATGGGTTTGACTAAGCATCTGTGAAAGATGTAAAGTTTTGTAAACCAATGCTAATTCAAAAGGTTGAACATACAATCCTGAATACAGATTCCAAAATTCCAGATTTAATTCCCCCTGAAGATTCAGCGTCTTAAAATCAAAATCAGAAAACCACCATATATCATCTTATCAAAATACCACAAAATCAGAAAACCACCATACAATCCAGAAAACCACAACATCAGTTTGTGAATTACAGGCAGAAAATCAAAGAACCCTATTGGTCATATTAATATAACAAAGATCAATCAGTTCATCAATCCAAAAATAAAAAAAGAAAAAAGCAAAAAACTACTTCAACATAAACTAGGGTTAACAACTTAACCTTGTTAACAGCAGCAAACTCACCTTTGAAATTCAAAGGTAGAAGACGTAGAAGCATCGCTCTAACCTTTAATTCTGGAAATGGGTGGAGCCGTGGAGGACCAGTGGTGGAATGGTGGATCGGTGAGGTGGACTTTCGAATTGGGGAAAAAAGGGAGGAGAGAAGGGCTTAGGGATTTTGATCAGCGCACGGGCTTAGGGAAATGAGAAATGGGAAATGGGAAATGGGGTGGGGAAATGGGAAATGTATTTTAAAAATAAAAAATATACATTTATTATATTCTAGCCGGGCCGGGCCGGGTCCGGGCCAAAAAATTTTTGCCAGAGTCCCGGCCTGTTTTCTAAACGGGCCTCATTTTTTTTCCAAACCTATATTTTGGGCCTATATTTTTACCCGAACCTTCCCATATTTCGGGCGGGCGGTCAGGCTGGGCCGATCCACCCGACCTATGATTACCTTTAGTTATGAGGCGGTATCCGCAAGTATACGGGTTGAGTTGTAATATAGTTTTTACAGTAAAGTAGGTGAGTAATCCGAGGATCGTACCCAAGAAAGGTGACTACTAAATCAATATTAACCTAGACAATTAAAGATCTAATTAATACTTTGAATCAGTTATAGTATGAGAGTAAAATAAGAAATATGTCTAGGGTTTGTAAAATAATAAAATAAAATAACAAAAAGAAATTAAAGTTGTGAGAGATAGAGATAAATAAAGTGAATACAAATTTGAGAATGGGTGATCAGCTCGTTGCAGTAATCCTAATTAAGTGTCATCTTGGGTTCCTCATCAATCAACTAGTCGCTACCTAGCAAGATCTTCTGATCTTCCACTAACATAACGAGTCAGCAAGAACTACTTATCTTCCGACCTTATAGTCTAGACTGGCTTGGGATAAAGGTGTTCACAAATGGGCAATACTTATTTTAGGTTAATTCATACATTGATGACTTCCCAAGGTTGTCAGGCTTAGGGTTTGTTGCACGTTCTTCCTTTTCCAAACAATCGATTCATTGATTAACCGTAAAAAATAGTTAAGAGATCATGCATCCACTCACTAATCCCCCATAGAAGGATTAATTCCTCATGGCTTTAATAAACAATATAGAAGGAATGGAATAATTAATCAAGAGGAATGAAGGGAAATAGAGAGTTTAAGAAAGTCTGATTGATATTGAATAATACCAATCCTCAAAAGTTGATCTTGCTTTACAATCAGATCTCTCGGAGGAACAAATAAACTGAACTATGAAAACCTAAAAGAAACAAGAAAACAAATTTAAAACCTAAGAAAAGAATCTGAGATAATGGAATGTTATCTATAATGTGTTCTAGAAAAGTCTATTTATAGACTTAAAGTAGCCGTCGTCCTTAGCCCTAGGGCAGCTGATGTTCCAGAGCTTAAAGTTTAATAGTGCAGACCAAAATGCCCCTACTTTGTGTTTAATTCTCATCACGGAGTCGATGTCAGACACACCAAGACCTGTGTCGTGACATAGCAACCAGTTTGGTCATCTGTAGTAGGCATCTTCAAGGATATGTCACGACATCCTCAACCTGTGTAGCGACATTGAAGGCAGTTTCTCACTTTCTCTATTCTGCTCTCTATGTTGCGACATTGGATCTCCCATGTTGTGACATAGCATCTATTATTGGCCCTAAATTCCTTCTAATGGTCTCCTACAAACTCACAAAGTATATTAGCTCTCCCTTAGATTTGGCCCTTAAGGTCAATAAAAGACACGATGTGCACATTTTATTAGATGTACGTAAAATACAAAAACTTAACAAAAACATAACGAAAATACTTGTATTCAAGCTCCTTAAATGTGAAAACTAGTTTAATCTGCTACACCAAATTACGCCAGATCAGACTTCTATTGGGCCCATTTTGGTACTCGTTAGGGGCGTGAGCCCATCATAAAAAACTAGCCTTCCTCCTTCACCTAAACAAAAACAAATTTATTCGAGTAAGGTGTAATCTAACAAGTGGGTTTGGGTTTCCAACCCAATGGTTTATTCATTTTTTTTACCCGCAATCAACAACTAGCTAATGAGGCCACGGAGTATTATTTCAATCGCTTAAAGTTGGGTTTCTCTCTTGTGTTGGAGAGTCTTATTACTGTCAAAATCGTCTTCGATTTTAACCTAGAGAATCATAGCCGCAATGGTTACAGGATCTCAGATAGTGCTATTGAGGCTATTTCTCGAGTCGTACACCCCTCCAATATGATGTGCCCTACAATGCTTTTGATGACTTAATTGTTGTTTTGGTTGGAAGGAAAGAGGAACCTTTAAACTTCTTTTACACTTATTGTAGGAAACGTGTGCACTGCTGACCCATTCCACCAGAAGTGGTTTCTAATTAGTCATTTGATTAAAGATTTTATTCCTCGTATGGCTGATCTTAACTTTTCTTTTACAGGTTCTGCTTAATCATCCACTTCATCTTAGACTTCAAGCAACATGGACGTGGATGTCTGATGGTCACTAAACTAACTTTAAATACGATTAAGGCAAGCGCACCTATCGAACAATAGTATAGTTATGATGAGTAGGGAATATCGTATCCACGAGGACTAAAAGTACTAGTAATTACTATTTTTCTATTATTTAGCCGAAAAATTGAAGTGATTGTTTTTAATCTAAATTTACTATCTAATTGAACTAAGAACACAACAGAGAATGAAATAGGAAAATAATCGAAGATAACCACTGAGAAAGATAATACCCAGGAAAGAATTCACCTAGGCTTCACCTATTATTATGAATCTGAGTTAAACGATTTATTCACTTGTGTCTTGATCCGTAGAAATCCCTAAATTATGTTAATATCTCTTTCAAGAGTAAGAACAACTAACTCTAGGTTGATTAATTGAAATCTCTTTCTAATTAAAACCCCTATTTTCGTATCAACTCGATCTATGGATTCCCCTATTAGATTTGACTCTAATCCAGTAGATTTATGTCGTCCTATTTTTAGGATTGCATGCAACTCCACTCAATTATGCTAAATCTACTCTTAAACAAAGACTTTTGCTCCACTAAAATAAGCACATTAAATATTAATTAATATCCTGAAAGTATTAAAACAATAAATAACCATACATAATTGAGAACAAGAATCAAATATTTATCATGTAAATTAGAAATTAAATAATAAGATTCATCATTAGGTTTCATCCTCCCTAGGTATCTAGGGAATTTAGTTCATAATCCTGAATAGAAACATCTCAAAGCTAGGATAACCACAAGACATAAAGAAACTCAATAAAACTTTGAAAGAAATTAAACGAAGATCTTCGATTTTGAGGGAGATCCGCTTCTGAGTTGATTCTGATGGCATTCTTCGAGTGTTTTCTTTGATCTTCTCTGATTGCCCCCATAGGTCTTCTTCTAACTTGTATTTATAGATTTTAGAATGCTCAGAAAGCCTAAAAATTGCGTTTTTCCGCGTATTTGGGAAGCAGGGTGTGAAATCAACACGGGATGGCACATGGTCGTGTGGCCAGCCCGTGTGGAAATGCCCAGGCCGTGTGGATCTTGAAAATAGCTCTTTTTATCTAATTTTGGCTTGGTGTTTCTCTCCTTTCGCTCCCAAATTCCCTCATAAGTATAGAAACATGAATTGAAAGGATTAGGAGCATCAGATTCACTAATTTGCATAATTAATAATCCAAAAACGCATTAAGAATGAGATTAAAATATGTTACTTTTATAGCTTATCAAATATCCCCACACTTAAGCGTTTGCTTGTCCTTAAGAAAAATCCTCAACTCACATTAAAATTAAAATTTCTCAACTTGTAATTCCCATCAATAATGTCTCAAAATAATTTACAAATAATTCAACCAAAAGAGCACTAAAGTCTCAAACAATCCAAGCTAACATTTTTAAATACGAAAACATAGGTGTCTCCCTTTATTTAAATAGTTACCTTTAATTCAAAATCTACAAGAATCGACATCCTCACTAAAGATTCACTCAAAGTGTTTAAGGTTCACAAATAAGCACTCAATAGTCGAACAAGAAATATCATTACCATAGGCTTGCATGAAAATCAAATCTCCACCATTATAAAATAAAATGATACACAAATCAAAAGATCTTTAAAAGATTGTAACGGGGCCTAGGTTAAGGGTGTAGAGAAAGGCCAAAAAAGTTAGTTATAATCAAGATCAAATTGATAAATTACCAAACTAGAAAAAAAAATACACAAGTACTGAATTAAAAACAATTACATCAATTGAGAACTATTCAAGAATAAAAATGAGCTCCTTCTCAAAATATGAATTTAGCTATTCAAGCTCAATCAATATAGAACTAAATAATAATCAATATTTTTTTATATTTTTTTTCTTTTTCTTATCTAGAACGATAAGAAATAAATCAGCAAATCAAATAGAATAGCATAGTTAAGCAACTAACCAAATCAAATCTCGATAAAAAGAGAGTCAATAAAACAGTAAAAAGTTTCAACGAAAAGATGAGTTATGGGTTAACATTAATGGTTAAATCAAGAAACGGTGTGTTAGGCTCAACGGGGTTCATTAAGAGTTAATTATGTAAGTAGGCTTTTTATGGGATAAGTGGGTTAAAAACTAAGAGCACGTTTGGTTCGCTGTAATGGAATGGAGGTGTAATGGAATAGAGTTGTAATGGAATAGAGGCGTAATAGGGAATTCAATTGTTTGGTTGAATGGAATGGAATAGAACCGTAATAGTATTATTAATTTTTGTTGAATGGAATGATGTTGTAATAGCATAAGGAAAAAAACCAAAATGACTAGAATACCCTTAGCAAATTTTTTTAGGTAGATAATTATTGTTATGGTTATTATTAAATATAATTTAATAAAATTCTTAATATTAAATATTGTTATATGAATTTACTAAAATCATAATATATAATGCTATAAATTATAATTTAACATAATTATTATTAAATATTCTTATATGAATTTACTAAAATCATAATATATAATGCTATAAATTATAATTTAACTTAACTATTATTAAATATAATTTAATAAAAATATATAATTTTATAAAATTCTTAATATTAAATATTCTTATATGAATTTACTAAAATCATAATATATAATACTATAAAATATAATTTATCATAGTTATTATTAAATATAATTTAATAAAAATATATAATTTAATAAAATTCTTAATATTAAATATTCTTATATGAATTTACTAAAATCATAATATATAATGCTATAAATTATAATTTAACATAATTATTATTAAATATAATTTAATAAAAATATATAATTTTATAAAATTCTTAATATTAAATATTCTTATATAATTTAACATAATTATTATTAAATATAATTTAATAAAAATATAATTTTATAAAATTCTTAATATTAAATATTGTTATATGAATTTACTAAAATCGTAATATATAATACTATAAAATATAATTTATCATAGTTATTATTAAATATAATTTAATAAAATTCTTAATATTAAATATTCTTATATGAATTTACTAAAATCATAATATATAATGCTATAAATTATAATTTAACATAATTATTATTAAATATAATTTAATAAAAATATATAATTTAATAAAATTCTTAATATTAAATATTCTTATATGAATTTACTAAAATAATAATATATAATGCTATAAATTATAATTTAACATAATTATTATTAAATATAAGTTAATAAAAATATATAATTTTATAAAATTCTTAATATTAAATATTCTTATATGAATTTACTAAAATCATAATATGTAATACTATAAAAATAATGTATAATCTACTTTATTATTTTTAAATTGAAATACATATTTTAATGTGCTAAAATATCATTAGTGAAACAAATAATTTAATTATTCTACAATAACAAAATTATTAGCAGTAATAAATAACTTGAGAATTATATTTTGCATAAACATAATATTCATATATTAACAAAAGGTTACATGAAATTCATGAAATTCTATGTCATAATCCATATATTATACAGTTTTACAACATCAAAAAGTTAAAACATTGTAATGACATACCATCCGAAATATTACAAACAGAAAAAGTTACGAAAATATCATCAACAGAACCATGATTTTTAATGGTCAGCAAGAAATCTTCTGACCCATTCCAACCGCACATCAGAAGGTAAACTAAAGAAAACGAGCATTTGAGTTGGATGATTTGGAATTTTGCTCAATGCTCGATAGCGCTCATCCATAGTTAAACCTTCTATTTCACACAAGGTTGGATATAAATTTGTTTCTTTTTCTTGGATGATCTGGAATTCTTCTGACTTTTGTTGAACTACCACATCGGAGGCAATACTCCTACTGATTTGGTCGCCAATGACCAGCATGTTTTCCGCCAATAAAGTGGCAGCATCATGAAATGAAGAAGAAAAATGATCACTTGCATCAAAATTCTTTTTTTCTCTTCTTTGAAGATGTGGAACCCTCTTGGTTTCTATCTGGTTGTGGTTTCGTAGTAGAATCATCCATGTCATCCAAAGAGACATCAACTTCGTAGTCATAGAATTCGTTTATTTCTTCATTAATATCTGTAGTAGGTACATCCTGAACATTTATTTCTTCAATAACATCAGCGGCTGTTTGAGCATCTTTCCCAGTCGTTCGATCTCTTGCATATATGGCAGTAAGTTGGTCGTAGTAAGGGAAACTACGATGTCTAAATTGACTGGCTTCTTTATGACTCTATAAAAATGAGGAAATCATATTAGTTATAAGTTTGGTAAAAATAAGATAATAAAGACTTGAAATAATTCTTACATTTAAATAAGAGTTCCAAACCGGGTCTTTAGCAACAACGAGCTGCCTATGCTCATGCCAACCAAAATCGCTATTGTTTTGGCCATTAAGCATGTCATACACGATTGACCAATCCCTTTTTAGTAACCTAATCCTCGATTCAATATTAGGTCTAGTCTTCAACATTGCATTGGGTAAAGCCTTTTCTAACATTTTTTCCAACTCATTTAAATAGCCGACTTTGAACCCCGTATCAGCATTAAAGGTTCCAACATTGTGCAAGTCCACCATACAGGAAACCAATGCTACATCTTCTTCTGGAACCCATTTCCTTTTGGTTCCTCGAGAAGCTTGGGAAGAAACATTTGATTCTAAAACACCTGACATAATTATCTTAAGAAAAAAACAAATTAAAATTAAGTTTAATACCATGAATCAAAAGGTGAACACTTTATAAAATTAAAAATAAGTTCAATATCATGAATCAAAAGCTCAACACTATATAAAATTATAACACATGATGAATGAAAAGAAATTAAATTATAATTCAAAAAGTTTAGTACAATACAAAAAATAATTCAAACACCACCAAAGTTTCACAAACTAGATACATAAAATAACATAAACAAATTAACTCAAAGTCATTTTGTCCCTAAACCTAACTAATTTCTAGATGCTAGCCATTCATCGAACATTTGGTTGGCTAGTTCCATCCTCCAAGTAGCCCAAGCATCCAATGGATGAATATTTACGATATTTGGTTCATCGTCATCTACCATATTACTAGGTAATCCTTCTCCCACCTCCGCTTCAATAGGATAAATACTCATATGGGTTCGAATAAAATTATGGAGCAAACAACATGCAATAATGATTCTATTGTGCACCCTTATAGGATAGAATGATGGACTCCTAAGTATTCTCCATCTAAGTTTTAATAAGCCAAAGCATCTTTCAATAACATTACGTGCTGAGGCATGTTTCATATTAAAAAAATTCTTGCAGATACTTGGCTGATAACCCTGACGCCACTCATTCAAATGATATCGTTGTCCTCTAAAAGGTGCAAGAAATCCCTCACAATTTGTATATCCAGCATTAACTAGATAATAACAACCTATAATTTTTTTTTTAAATGATTAATTCCCCAAAAAAATTTTGATCTTAATGAATAATTCAAATTCCTCTAACTATCCACTTTACCATAAGGAACTTTTAGTCCATGTCTCCTACTAATGGCATCTCGCAAAACCCGTCCATCAGCAACAAAACCTTCCCAACCAGGAAGAAAATAAACAAATTGCATATCAGGTGTACAAACACCTAACATATTTGTGGCTATGTCACCTTTTCGCGTTCGATATCTAGGTTTATCAACTGTTGGAACCCTAATCTTGATGTGGGTTCCATCAAGAGCACCTAAGCAATTCTATATCACATGTTATAAAACCTTGAGTTAGGATACTAAATTTAAACCTAAATCAACTAAATTATGTACAAGCTATATATAAAACTCAATCCAATGCCTTAAATCATTTCCACCTTGTGTCTGAAGAATTAGCTATAATTGGCTCTGCCTTTTTAAATAACACATCTTGTAAGCGTATGACAGCATTTAAAACACTATGAAATGATCTGCTAACAGTTTCCCCGGACCTATTGAAGTGATGCTTGATAACTCAATTTTTAAGGTGATGGGAAATGATATGTAAAAACATTGCCACTTGCTCATCAACAAGCATGTTCCTTAACGACTTCAATCCCCCTAACGTTTGTAACATCTCGCATAGTTTAAAAAAGACAAATCTATTCATCCTAACTTGTTCAATACAGGTCTCGTCACTAGCATATATAAGCCTTGTCACATAATCCCGTTTTGCATAAAAATTTAAAATATAAGACCTAATCATTGGTCTATAAGTATGTAGGCTATGGCTGGCACCCAATGTAAGTAAGAACTAACTTGCAATTCTACACATTTGCGACCATATTGTCAATGCAATACCAATCCTTTTACGCCTCACACTTTGTGCAATTAAAGGCAGACGAGCCATTACTGTAAGATATTAATGTGTTTCATATTGTCAAATTGTAGTAAAAGGGTCACATTTGCTCCAATCATAATTTCAATAACAGTAAAATAAAATAAAATAATTTAATTGCCAAAGAACTTACAGTGATTGTGTGAAAAGAAGACGCTCAACTGTGGGTGGAGGAAGCAATCAAACAAGCCGCTTCAATAGGAAGCAATAACACACTATCAAAGAAAAATGAACAATACAAATTTAGAATCTTTACGAAGCAAAAAATATAAATTAAAATTATCTTTGCAACTTAAAATTCATTTCTTTATATGGATATATGTTTCATTACAGCTTGATAAAGGGAAAAAAAGAAGAGGGAAAATCTTGAAATTCAATTCTTTTTTTCATTACAGCTTGATGAAAGGATATCTGTTTTTCTGGGGTTTTTTTTATATGGAGCGTTATTTAATTTATATTTTTATATTTTTTAAAATAATTAAAAAGAAAAAAATTGTTGATTAAAAGTGCCACATGCATTCCCTTTCTCTAATAACTAATTCATTTAGGAGTATTAGGTTTTAATCAATTACAATCATTTTAACTAATTTTTTTTCAATAATAAATGTAATTAAATTATACGTATTTTTAAATATGTAATAATTATCACAATATTGATTATATATTAGAAATACTCAAATTTTAGAACATTGATTATACTATCATCTCTTGCCAAAAAAAAGGGGGAAAAACTAGACTATCATGTCATTCACAGAGCCTAGCCAATCTCATTTAGCCACGCTGAACGAGGACCTAACTACATGGAGAATAGCCAAATGAAGAAACAAAACTAGTTATACTTGTTTATAAGAATGATTTTCGAAACCATTTTTTATTTGAAAAATAGGGATCGACCTTGAAAATGAAAATGGGGAGTCGCCACCGATCTTTTAAAGAGGTGTGATCGGGTCACCTTGGAAACGATTTTAGGTCTACGAATTTTGAGAAAATAGGTTCGGGAGTCGGTTACGCATGAGGAAGGGTTAGCACCCTCGTAACACCCAAAATTGGTACCGAATTGATTGTTTAATGTCTTAATGTCGAGAATTTAAAAAGATTTTAAAATATTTATTAATGTTAATTTTATAAAATATGCTTGCATAAATCGAGGTGAATGTTAAAGACCTTCTCGTCTCAGAGTAATAAAATGTCACACCCAATATATTAGGACACGACATTTTTAGTCTTCGAGAATAAGCTTGTCTTTTGATTTTCAAAACTCTTGCGATGAAGTTAAAAAAAGGAATATTCGATTGTTTTAAGTCAGATAAAAAAGTGAAACCCAATACGTTAGGGCACAATTTCTCAAAATTCTTAGCATTGAATATAGCCCTTATTATTATTAAAATCTTCATTTCGAGAAAACGGCACGTCACATCCAATACATTAGCACACGACGTATCGAATTCCCGAAAATGAGTTTTTGGTTTATGCGTTTTGATTAAAGAAAATTTTCGATTATTTAGATTCGACGAGGAAAATTGGAACCCAATACGTTAGGGCTTAATTCTTTCGAAGATTCCAAATACCGAACTTTGCGTTATCTTGAAAGTTTTTGAATAAATTGATTTTGATACTTAAACTATATTAGACATAACCTTTTAAGCAAATAAAATGATATAAAAAGATAATGTACGACGCGAATTGATTATTCGTAAATTTAAATATACACTAATGAATACAAACAATCAATTAATACAAATAAGGAATACCGTACACATAAGAGTAGTGATTACGTGTAAACATTAACATTTAAAAGCTAATGAATTAAAAATCAATAATATACATATATATATACATATATATGAAAGTATACATACAAAGAAAAATAAATACACACATATGAAAGTTTGAAATAAATCAATAAATAGGTTAAGAAAAAAAAACTACATAAAATAATAGTGTTAAATCGTAAAGAAAATCAAAATACATAAAACAATACGTATATTAGTTTAATATGGATAATACATTTGAAATGAAATACTTAATATAAATAACATATATACTAAAAATAATTAAATATAAATTATATATATATAAAGTAGAATCATGAAATGTTATTGTATAAATCTTTAAAATTAAATATATATATATATACATGGGTCTTAAAAAATAAAATCATAAAAATGTATATAAATTATACCAGGCTAACATAAAAATGTATAGAATAAAATATTTGTAAAATTAAGTAATAATATATAAATATACTGCATAATAAAATAAAAGAATGCATGTAACGAGATTAGGTAAGTTGATGAATATAAGAGAATATATATACTAATAATAACAATAATAATAATAGTAATAAAATAATTAATAAATTAATAAAAAAAACAAATGTAAAAAAAGGATTAAATCGCAATTAGACCTAGATTAACAAGAAAATAATAGAATTAAAATAAAGTTGAGGACTATACTGCAATGCACGAATTACATGGGGGGCCGAGTGGGAAATATCCTGCTTCCCCAAAACGCAGTGCTGCAAATGGACTAAAACGACACAAAAATAAAATATCGAGCATAATCTAAAAGAATAAAAAAACTCGATTTTGATGCGCTATAAAAAACATGGGACCAGTGGCGCAAATAAGCCATTTAACAAATAACGCGCGGATCCCCTATGGATCGGGTCGGGTCGCGCGCGGGCTGCTGGGCAATGATCAACAGGGCACCGTTTTGGAGCCACTGAAGCAGGCCCTAAACGGTGTCATTTTATGTACTATATAAGAGCCTTTTATAACCCTAAAATCAAAACCCTATTTCAGTTTGTAAGCCGACTGAAATTAGCCCCCAAGGCTACCCCTCCAGCGCTGATTTTCGCCGTTTGCAGCTCAAAGGCGACCCCTTTTCGAACTCCGATTTCAACAGAGCGGATGAGGGTTAACGGCGCAATAACAAAGGTAACTTTCTCCTCTCTTCCCCTTTTATTCTTTATATTTCTTGCATATAAAATAAATAAATAAAAACCAAGAAAACCCAAAAGAGAAAATGAAGCCGGAGAATCACCTAGAACGATGTATTCTTTTTTGAAAATTTATTGTATCTCTTGTATTGATTTTCTGTGTATTGATCTTGCGTAAAAAAAAACCCTTACAAAACGCTAAAAAATGGCTTTATATAGCCAAAACTAAAATGAAAATTACAAAGGAAAAACGTATTTCGCTCTTTTTGTAATTTTTTTCTTTTTTGCTCGATTTTTGCTTCTTTTTTGTTTGCTTGTCCCTCTTGCAGGTACGACGTACGGAGGGTGGACGTGGCGTGTACGAAGGCCAACTGGAGGAGACGCACACGCGGAAGAGGCCCTGGGTTCGACGGTGGTGTTGCTGGTTGCTGAAGGCTAGGGTTTCGGGGTTTGGGGAATGTTTTGGGCTAGGTTGGGCCGAATTAGGTTTTGGGTTAGGGTTTTAATTTATTGGGCTAGATGCTTAGTTTTGATTTTGGGCTTCTGACTGTTTAATAAACTATGGTATTTGGTTTTTTTTATTGTCTATTGGGCCGGGCAATATTGGGCCATTACAAGAATGATTGTCGAACTTTCCTAAAATACATTCAACACTAGACTGATTTTATGAATATATTTCTATATTAATTTTGGGTAATGTCTGTCCAATCATAAACCTTTTAGCTAACATGAAGAAATCTTACGAGACATGTGTGTTTTCACAGCTATATCAAATCATACATGATATATTTGTCACTAGATCTTACAGAAGTGAAGCTAACATGCTAAAGCTGCCCATCGATTGATCCAAGCCCAAATTTACACCTAATTTCTAGTGAAACTGAGCTGAGACAATAAGAATAAACCCCAAATCTAACACTATGCTCAAGCACCAGCAATTTCCATTGGATTTAAGGGAATCTAAACTCTATAGGTAGTACATTGCAACAAAGAGTAACTTTAACAAGACAGATGTGTATAAAAATAAGGCTATTCAATAGAATAGGGTACCACAAAAGAGACTAACAGGCAAAAAAAGGTGCCAAATTATCTAGATATAGTACAATATGCCACGTAAATCTTCTCCGCATGGTTACTGCTTGCTTAAGACTAAATAAGGTTGATTCAGTTGGATAACAGATAGCTAAGAGCTAAATATGTAAAACAAAATTACATCTCTTCAAATTATTCCAATTAATAAACAACACATTCAATTTACAAATCCAATTTAAGATCAAATACACCAAGTTAATACCGTATTTTGGCTTTGGCTACCAGGATTGCATGACATGCCTACCAGTTATGTTTGTAACTTGTGCTTTAAAATTAAGTTCAATTGATTACTTAAATCTATAGCCCCTGAAATAAGAATAATATAGAAGGCTTGTATGTGAATAGATGGCAATATGACAACACAGAAAATGAAAAAGGTTTGGTTCTTCAAGAAAATCCACATGTACAACTCACAGGATCCACAACACAGCTTAATCTAACAACATCTTTTACTAATAGCCTAAAAAATGCACATGATGAATTGCTGCATATACCACAGACCAGAAAGACAATATATGATCATGAAGAAACATTATGATGGTTGGTCAAGAGACCTAAATGCATATTGATAATAAGAAATTACTTTCTTGAGACCCAAATGAAGAAACATTCTGAAACCTCACAACAATTCAAAGTACGATACATAGTCTTGTCCATAAGTTCAAGAGCAGTTCTTTACTCTGAGTCATCTATTCATAGTACTTGCAAGGTTTAAAAGAAGATGTCCTACAGGAGATTCCTTTCCTAACAGAATTACTGGTAGACCGAAATCAAAAGGTATAATTTCATCCTAAAGTTGAACCTATTAGAGAAATGCATGAAGATGATATTTTATTATGTTCCTTTGCAGCCTATGGAACAAAATGAGGAGCAACAAAACAGAGAAACATTGGATTCCCAAGATGCAAATCCAGAAGGTAAATAAATAGCACCATCATTAAGGATGTATAATAGAAGTAAGAAATTTCAAGCATATACCATCTAGATCATATGATAAGCCCACACAGTAAGTGGATGCACAGCCAAAGAACCATACTTTAAATTGATAATTAATAGAACCTATGGTAGCTGCAACTGGCTATTATCATATAATAAGCTGTCGACACATTCACTTGTTTTCCCTAGTATTATTGACTCTTGACTAGCATATTTGAGCATATGAACTAATCTGAAATTTTGAGAGGAAGATATTGAGTCTATCATATACCTTGAATGATAGAAATTATCTTAAAATGATGTCAATAGTTTTCTCTATCTAGTCAATTCGTCAGATAAGTCCAGATATATGTTCTTTTCAAAAATCATGAGAAAGAAAATTAAAAATCCAAATTAAGTAAAAAAAGAGAGAAAAATCTAAAGGAGAGACAAATAAGGGGACAAAGGGCTGGTTTTGTTGGAATAACTGAAGTTGCCGAATTTTCCACCTAGGAAAAAAAAGGATGGTTTGTTGAAACTGGTAAATTCATATCAAAGACGAAGAGAAAAATCAAAGAAAATACAAAAAAATAGATAGAGCATATAACCTGGAAATAGTCGCCGATAAAGTGAAGAAGCACTTGCCGAAACAATTGGGCCGGAGATTTGAGACGGTGGAGTCAGCGAAAGATACCAAGATGAAAGTGAAATAGGAGCGGGTGGAGGTGACTTTGCTAGCAGCTTCTGTTTGATGTTGGGAGGGAGAGGGTGGAGGTTGCTTTCGGGTTAGGAGGGTAAAATAGGGCTTAGAAATCGGGAGGGTAAAACGAAAAGCTAAACTGAACTTTTGGAAGGGAATAGAAAGTAGAGAATTTTGGGAATAGAGGCGTAATGTAATAAGCCTGTAATATGGCATTACACCCAACCAAACCACGGAATAGGTGGGGCCCACAGAATAGGGCTGTAATGGCATAGGCATTACACCCAACCAAACATGCTCTAAGTGTCTTTATCATCTCAGTATATCAAAGGCTCAAAATCTCACAAAAAAAAATGGTTTTTGATGTCAAACTTGCAAATCTCAAACTTCAAGATAATATTTTAATTTAGGGAAACAACCTAAAAAATTTTAATTTCTGAAAAATAACTTATCATACTTGATTCTCTCATGTTTTGAATTTTAAATAAACCAATACACAATTATCAACAAATTAATCTAAAACACATCAACAAAAGTTCTAGATCGACAAAAATTCATTCTAATGGAAGTATGAGAAAATTACTTAAATACAAGACATAATTCAGGGATTTTCTAATAATTATATAAATAACCTACCCACAGTTAAAATGTACATTGTCCTCAATATACAAACAGATATAATCACAGTATAAACAGAATATCATAAGAAAGGGAGAAAACTAAAACTACCCTGAATATTGGATGAAATTGCCAAAATAGTGAAAAGCAGAATTGTAGGTAGATCTATATGTAGTGCATGATTCCGAGCAAACTAATAAGAAAATAAACACAAATAGTGAAAAAAGATTAAAAGGTTACTAACTCGATTAGAAACAACCATAAAAATAAAAATATAGTTCAAAAGATAAGAAATAAAATAAGCCTAAGAAAATAACAATAACAACAACTAAAAATATCAATAAACATAAACATAAAATAAAAACAAAACTAAAACTAAAAATAAAACTAAAAAGAAAATAAATAAACTCAATGGTTTTCATCGCCAGAGGTGTCGGTGTAATGAGTCACCGATGCTGTTGAAAGATATGGAGATGCTGACAAATCTACTGGAATGTCACGCCAATACTGTCGAACCTTAGAAAGCAGTGTTGCTCAAAGCGAGTGAACCGTTCCAAGAGGTTCTCTAAAGTACTAGCAAAAGAAACATGACAGTGACTCGAAGGTGGAAGATGATGTGGGTCCTCGTGATGGAAATGGACATCATCAGAGAAGTCCTCGAGCTCATCCTAAGTGTCAAAATAAGATAATCGGTGCTGAGAAGGATCTACTCCATGAAGTCGGTCGATTATCCTCATATGGGTCATGCTCGATAGTCCCTATGGGGACATCTGGCCGGTGAGTGCAAGTGAGGAGGACTGCTCCGGTGTGTCGAGAAGACTGAAGTGTCGAGCTAGTCAAGTCACATAAGGGCCTAAACAGATAGGACCCTTCCTGTTGCGGTCTATATGATGGCGAAAGGCGAGAGCAATGAAGTAGGCTAAATAAAAAAATATGCTCTGTGGCCATGCTCCAGAAAAAATGTGCATCAGTGGTACTGACGACTCCGGTGCTCTCTCTCCTACCGGTCAATGTGTGAACCAAAAGGGCGTGAATATACCGTAAAGTCGAAGGGAAAGAAGTCGCCTTCAAGCGACTTGCGTCATAAGGTGTCGTGCTCACCGTAAGGTTGATCCAACAAAGAGATGGCGAGTAGTGGATGTGCCGATGTAGGTGGAGAAAGTTCTCGGCACTCATAAACTCTCTAGTGTATAGTCTCAAAGCAACACCAAACTCAGGGACACTCATATGGTGCACCAGGCCACCGAGTCTGAAAGTGATGGTGCATGGCTCACCATGGTTCGTCATCACATGCTATAGAGTAAATGTAGAGCAAAACTTCAAAGTCAGCTCCATGTAGGTGGCCTCGATAATAGAGATAAATCGGTCCCACGGGGCTGTAGCAATAAAGGCTCAAACATGATCAGCTAACTGGACCTACTCTAAAGTAGCCCAATCAGTACAGCGGACTAAACTTAGTGGTCATAGTCAAAGTAGCTGATAAGTCCTCTTGGGAACCCACTGAAAATCAAATATAGAGGTGGTAGGCCTTGGCGAAAGCACTCGAGTAGGAGGTCGCACCAGGTGTCTTCTGCTTTTTCGAAGCGGGGATGACAATCTTGGACTTGCTTTGTTGTTTGTCATAAAGAATCTGCAATAAAGTAATCAAGTATTAAAATCAAATAAAGCAAAGGTACGAATCCACATAGTAGGTGCAATCCAATATGCATTAAAAATTAAATGGACTTTAAACATAAAATAATAATAATCAGAATGACAATACTAGACAAAACTTAGGAATAAGAAATATAACCAATAATAAACAGTAATAAAATAAAAAAGAATAATCAGTAATAGCAAGAATAGTGCAGCGAAAAATAATAATGACATAAGAAAAATAATAAAATAGAATAGAAAAAGAAAAAGAAAAACATAGCAGTAAAATAATGCTAATATCAAGTGTAATATTAAATAAAAATAAAATATGCAAAACAGTGAATGCAAACAATAAAAATGATAAGAAGAATAAAAATAAATAATTATGACTAACAGAAAAAAATGATAACAAATAATAATAAACAAATAATAAACAAATAATAAGAAATAATAAATAAATAAATAAAACAAAATAAATACAAGAGAAGGGCAAAAGTAGGGGACTGACGGTGATGGTGGTCAGAGATCGAAAGTTCGGATGGCATTGGTGGTCGGCGTTGTAAAAAGTGCAAAAGTTGAGTTCTATATGTTAGAGGTGTCCAATTGTTATGAAATTTTAAATTGGAGGTCTTTATATGGTAATTAGACCATTGGTTAAGTTGGTGGACAAAAATGGACATGGTTAGGCATGTTTCCAAAGTTTTTCATTAAGGGAATTTTAGTCATTTAGTTATTAAAATGAATTAAAAAAAAATTAAAAGCCAATTTTTGATCATCTTCTTCATTAGGCTGAATTTAGTAAGGAGAGAAGCCATAGTTAGGGTTTTCAAGCTTCCAAGCTCCATAGTAAGTGATCCCAAGCCCCTTTTATAATGCTCTTTACGTTTTTGAGATCTCGATAACTTAATTTAGCTTATTCTAAATATATGGTTTATATTTGGAAAAATACCCATAGGTGAAAAGTGTTTATTTTGATGTTTTATGGTAGAATACGAAGCTATAAATTATGTTAAACAACTTTTGCTAGCCGATTTTAAGCGAAAACGAGTAAGTTGACGTAATCGGTAAAAATCCCTAATGTACATAACTAAGTGTTAGAGTGAAAATTTGATGTTGTCATAGAAGAGAAAAATGTTCAACATGTTATATAACATAAGAATATGAGATGAATTTTAATTTCTGAACTTTGGGGCAAAAGTGTAATTATGTAAAAGTTTAGGGGAAAAATCATAATTTTACCAAAGTTAGAGTCGAGGGCTATTTTGATAAATGTAAGTATTAAATGAGTTAAATTTTCTATTTTAGATCAAGAAGAACGAAACTCGACGTTAGACAAAGAAAGGAATAAAGTTGAAGGCTAAGTTGGTGAATTTGGCTATATTTTGTACCTAGGTAAGTTTATGGTAAATAAATACAAGATTTCAATAATTATTATTAATATTTTTATTTTCCAGCAATTATGAATTTCTTTTATGAATTTATTTAATGTTGAATCAAGTATGAGATGACAGAGAATCGGTGTTAAAAAGCCCCGTTGAAACATGAGGAATGTATCAGATACAAATGTCATGACATTTGGGTAAAGAGGTATCATGTAAGACCATGTCTGGGACATGGCGTTGGCACCGAGATGAGAGGTCCCATGTAAGACCATGTTTGGGACATGGCGTTGGCACCGAGATGAGAGGTCCCCCGTAAGACAATGTCTGGGACATGGCATGGGCACCGATATAAGAACATCCCATGTAAGACCTTGTCTGGGACATGGCTTTGGCATGTTATTATCATAAAAGACCCAAGTATCCTTATTATTCCAACTTGGCTCAACGGGCTAGTAAACGAATCATGTTAATGAAAGTTCATTTAAAAGCATAAATGGCAAGCTCAGATTAGTTATAAGAGTTAATAACTTACTATATTATCAATTGATACTCAATGTTTCAGCAAGAGAAGAATAAGTTACGATCATGAGTTAACTAAGTAAACAAGCAAGAGAACGAGAATGAGATTAAATAAAGAGTAAACTAGAGATCTTGACATTTGAGTTTAATTATTTGTGTTAAATGTTGTTATTTATTTGCTAGTAAACTTACTAAGCTTATGCTTACTTCTTTTATTTTTATTTCTCTTATAGTATTGTAAAGCTACTTTCGGGAACTTAAAGACATTGGAGATCGTCCACACTATCAACAGAAACAACTCGGTATTTTATGATGAACCATGTTTGGGTTATGGCATGTATAGGGACTTAGTTATTTTGAATGTTTGTATTTATGATTTTGCTAAAGAATGATATATAAGTATTTGATGATGAATGGTTGTTAAAATTACTAAGTATGAAGGTGTTTGTTGTTACAAATGTTTAGGTGATAAATCATGCATAGAAATCATGAAAGAGTAAAATTTGCAAAGAAACAGATTTCAAGCAGCAACAGTGACGTGAATTTGAAAAATCACCTAGAATAGTATAAAATGAATTAGAAGGTGAATGATATATAGAATTAAAGCTTATTGACTCTACTTTCATAGAAAAATACTGGTGTAGCAAAATGAATTTTATATTTTAAGATATGTGAATTTTAGTGAGACAGGGTCAGAACTATTTTTGCAGTCCTCCCCCGTGTACCTTCTTTTCACTGAGCTCTGTCCAATATAACGGTGTTCTACATTTTCTACCATACAAAGCTTCAAATGGAGTCATTTTAATACTGGACTGATAACTGTTATTATATGAAAATTCAATCAAAGGTAGATACCTTTCCCAATTACCTTCAAACTCTAATATACAACATCGGAGCATATCTTCCAATACCTGAATTACACGCTCAGATTGACCATCTGTCTGAGGATGAAATGCAGTGCTGAAACGCAACTGAGTACCCAAAGCTTCTTGCAATTTGTTCCAGAAACGATACGTACAATTCAGACAATTTCAGATATGTGCAATTCAGCCAATTTATCTAAAGAATAATCCATACATACCGGAATAAAGTGCGCGGACTTTGTCAATCGGTCGACAATTACCCAAATAGAATCCTTCTTCTTCGGAGACATCGGTAGCCCAGATACAAAATCCATAGTGATTCTTTCTCATTTCCATTCCGGTATAGTGATTGGCTGAAGTAATCCCGAAGACACTTGATGTTCAGCTTTAACCTGTTGACATACCAAACACCTTGACATAAACTCAGAGATATCACGTTTCATACCCGGCCACCAATACATCTTTTTTAGATCATTATACATTTTATTACTCCCCGGATGTACAGACATAGTACCGTTATGGGCCTCGTGTAAAATCTTATGTATGAGCTCTGTATCTTTCGGCACACATACTCTACCTCCAAATAATAAACAACCGTCAGTCTCAATCTAGAATTCTGAATCATTACCGGATTCACAATGTACTCGTTTAGCCTGTAACTTCTCATCATTTTTCTGAGCCTCACATATTTGTTGACGAAACATTGATTCAGCCTTCATTTCAGTTATGATTGAACCATCATCAATCAGTGACAACCGGGCATTCATAGCTCGTAAAGCAAATAGAGATTTTCAGCTCAAATCATCAGCTACAACATTAGCCTTACCTGGATAATAATCAATATGAGATGAAGTTTACTTTCCAAACTTTAGGGCAAAAACGTAATTATGTAAAAGTTAGGGGCAAAATTGTAATTTTTCCAAAGTTAGAGTCGAGGGCTATTTTGATAAATGTGTGTATTAAATGAGTTAAATTTTCTATTTTAGATCAAGAAGAATGAAACTCGAGATTAGACAAAGAAAAGAATAAAGTTGAAGGCTAAGTTGGTGAGAATTTGGCTATATTTTGTACAGAGGTAAGTTTACGGTAAATAAATACAATATTTCAATAATTATTATTAATATTGTTATTTTCCAGCAATTATGCATTTCTTTTATGAATTTATTTAATATTGACTCAATTATGAGATGACAAAAAATCGGTGTTAAAAAGCCCCGTTGAAACATGAGGAATGTATCGGATACAAATGTCATGACATTTGGGTAAAGAGGCCTCATGTAAGACCATGTCTGGGACATGGCGTTGGCACCGAGATGAGAGATCCCATGTAAGACCATGTCTGGGACATGGCGTTGGCACCGAGATGAGAGGTCCCCCGTAAGACCATGTCTGGGACATGGCATGGGCACCGATATGAGAACATCTCATGTAAGACCTTGTTTGGGACATGGCTTTGGCATGTTATAATCAGAAAAGACCCAAGTATCCTTATTATTCCAACGTGGCTCAACGGGCTAGTAAACGAATCATGTTAATGAAAGTTCATTTAAAAGCATAAATGGCAAGCTCAGATTTATAAGAGTTAATAACTTACTATATTATCAATTGATACTTACAGCACGTTTGGTTGGGGGGGAATAGGTATGCAATCCCCCCTATTCCGCGGGCCCACAACCAAACCGGTGTTTGGTTGGTTGTATTGCCATTACGTCCCAAATATGTTCTTTCCCTAATACACCCAGGTCCCATAATAGGTATTCCCCCCATCTAGCGCCGATTAGAGAATCCTTACCCATTTCTTATTTTCGTTTCCTTTTTCTGCCCTCATAGATTTCTGCTTCTTCTTCCATCGGTATTGCAGATCTGTCCTCATTTCTTCTACTTTCATAACAAATCCTCAACATTGTCTTCATTAGAGGCCGATTTCAGGTATGACTCTTTGCTTCAACATTGTCTTCGGCTTTCTCTATTTTAATTTTTCTCTCCTTTAGATTTTTCAACATTGTCTTCAACATTGTCCCCTTATTTGTCACTCATTTAGATTTTTCTCTCTTCTTTGACTTAATTCGGATATTTAATTTTCTTTCTCATGATACCATTGTTGACATAGCTTTAATTTTAGTATTTCTTGTAGTTTTTCTCTCTTAAAAATTGAAACAGAGAGTTTAGGATTTTGAGAGGTTTGCATTTTGGTGGAAGAGTTGATGTCAGGTTGTTCTGCTGTTTGGTTCTGTGTTTTTGCTTGAATAAGGTAGAGAAGAAAATGGTGATAATTGTTGTTGAGTGTGAATATCAAATGAAATCTAGTACTTTGATGTTATGTTGAGTGAGAATACCATGAGACGATATGGATGATAAAGAGTTCGAGTCAGATTTTGATAATTTGTAATCGACTGATGAAGAGATCGAAAACCTGTCAATACTTGCAATGTTTGTTCATAATGTTTGTAAATGAGAAATGACCCTAGTCTACTTCATTTCTCAAAGCCAGTTGCTTGCAATTGCATGTAAATGTCACTAGAAGGCTGTTGGTAAGGCTTAAGAATCTGTTTTATGAGTCAGTGTTGGTTGTTTCAAGTTCACTTTAATGTCACTTTGTTTACTGCTTTATAGTTTAACTTTTGTATGGTAAGTGATTTGTATACTAGTTGTTTCTCTTGAATATGCATGCAAAACTTACATATTAGTAGTTACAAACACAGATTTGCTGCTTGATAACAGATAGATCTTTTTTTTTTCATAGTTTACCATGGTTGCTTTATGCCTATATGATTTGCTTTCGAAAACACAGCTTGTATGATTAAAGGGAAGTAAATTCATAGCTCTAGTATAATATTTGACACTTCTGATAATAATCCATTTATCTTTTCGGCCACTATACTCTAGACCTTCATTTGAACTTTACGTATTCTCTTAACTAAGAACTGGATGGAGCTTGCACAATATGACAATAGGTGCAGTTTCACTCAAAATGTCATTTCAATGCTTATATTGCTAGCTTTGGGCAATAATGTGTATATTTATGCTGAATTTTAGAGTGTGAACTTGCCAAGTGTGCACTGTTTTTTGTGGTTAATTGAGAAGATGAAAATCCTAATGAAATGATTTTCATGTCAATATAAATGCTTTGGACCAGTGGGGATAGTCTTTAGATTCTACAAACATGTAGTAATCAAAACTTAGATTTAAGGGATAAAGTTTTTCTGGAGTGATACTTGAGGTATAACTGAAAATTTGTGAGTTTGATTCATGCAGATTGATGCTTTCCTAATATGCTTGAATGCAATACAATATAATGCACTAGATACAATTTACTTTTGACAGGTTTGTCTAGGTCTCAATTGTATTAATTCTTTTGTCATGATCTGTTGTGGTCTCAATTGTATTAATACCTTGAGGATTATTTTGTTTCTGATTTTTGATGTTACAAATGTACATTTAGTTTCCAACAGTTCTTAGACTAAAATATGCTGTAATGTTCTTTTTTTTATGAATTATGGAGAATGTATGGTAGATTTCTGAAATTTCAGGTAGACAACGTATATGTTGTTGGGTTTTTAGGATGAGATGTCAAAAATTTGTCTGTTCAGGACATGACTTTTGAGAAAACATACTTCATAGGACAGGAGGTTACCTATAGCGGTTATCTTGCAGGTGAGACAGAGAAAGGTGCCGATAGAGCGAAGCGGGTTATCAATGTCTTAGAGATATGTCAATTTAGATGTAGTAGATCTATTGTCCATCTTGTTGAAGTGTTCAAGTCCATTCAAATGATACTTTGCATAAAAAAATTAGTGTTACATACTGTATAATGCTTGAAAAATGTTTATGGAAATGCTACTCAAATATGTATAAATTTTTGCTTATTATGCACATTTGTGTAGAATTTCCTTCAAAAAATAAATTTTTCTTCTTTAGTATGTGGGATTGATGCTATTCCTTTATGTCCCGCTTTCTCTATCTCCACCCTTTAGTTTGTTTCTTTGTTATCTGGTTTTTTTAGTCTATGTTTCTCGGGTTTGTAAATCGGTTGTTGATGACATTGCAGGACATTGAAATGAATAATAGGAAAGTTAAAGTGCATCAAGGTGATGGTGCTTTTGAGCATTCGAATTGGATGGATTTGAAAGTGGGGGGTAACATAGTTCAGAGATGAAGCTTCGTGCTTAAATTCTTTTAGGCGGTTGACTTGTTATTGGCTGGTTTTAATTCATAAGATCAATGGTGGACTTCATTCAGCTTCATTATTTAGTTTCCAGCATTGGTCTTAATACTCACTACATTTGCTTGCTTATGTCCTTGGTATTTATGGTGCTTTTTACTTGCAAGTTTAATGCAATGTAACATATGTTAACCAAAACAGAGTGTCAATAGAGAATTGATGGTAGATCTTTGGAAATGTCATTATGTTTGGAGTTTTACCTATAATAGAAAAAGGAGGAGCAACAAGCTTTTCAAGTGCTTCAATTTCTTCCAATGAATGCTTGATTTATGTTTGTGCATGAACTGAGATATTGAGGCAGTACTGCAACTTGTCAACAGATTTGCCTTCTTAATCTTATTCAACATTGAGCCAATGTAAATTGAAGCAATTTCCTAAGCTCTTTCTGGATTTAGCAATAAGGAAAAGCAGAATCTTTTTAATTACTAAAACTTTAAGTTACATGGCATTATAAAATAATCAGAGAAGTATAGAATTTGTGTTTTTTTTCCATATGGTAAAATAAAAAACAGAATAAATTATAATTAATTTTTTTTCTTTTACCATCGTAGTAATTATATATAATCCTTGTTTTTTTTATAACACAATTACAAATAATTTATTTGACTTTGGTTGTTTTCAATTTATGACGGTTAATATTCTAACTTAGTAATTGAGTATTATTATATAATTAATTTGATTTATTTATAAATAAATCATTGCAATAAATGTAAATTATATATTTCTATTAAATTATATTTAATAATAATTATTTTAAATTATATTTTATAGTATTATATATTATGATTTTAGTAAATTTATATAAGAATATTTAATATTAAGAATTTTATTAAATTATATATTTTTATTAAATTATATTTAATAATTATTATTTTAAATTATATTTTATAGTATTATATATTATGATTTTAGTAAATTCATATAAGAATATTTAATACTAAGAATTTTATTAAATTATATATTTTAATTAAAATATATTTTATAATAATTATGTTAAAATATGATTAAATTATTTATTATTGATATTAATAATCTTATTAAAATTTAATAACAATAACAATAACAATAATCATTTACCTAAACAAATTTCTACTAAGGGTATTCTAGTCATTTTAGTTTTTTCCCTTATGCTATTACACCTCCATTCCATTCAACCAAACACAAGAATACTATTACGCCTCTATTCCATTACATTCAACCAAACAATTGAATTGCTATTACGCCTCTAATCCATTACGCCTCTATTCCATTACAGCGAACCAAACGTGAATGTTTCAACAAGAGAAGAATAAGTTACGATCATGAGTTAACTAAGTAAACTAGCAAGAGAACGAGAATGAGATTAAATAAAGAGTAAACTAGAGATCTTGACATTTGAGTTTAATTATTTGTGTTAAATGTTGTTATTTATTTGCTAGTAAACTTACTAAGCTTATGCTTACTTCTTTTATTTTTATTTCTCTTATAGTATTGTAAAGCTACTTTCGGGAACTTAAAGACATTGGAGATCGTCCACACTATCAACAAAAACAACTCGGTATTTTATGATGAACCATGTTTGGGTTATGGCATGTATAGGGACTTAGTTATTTTGAATGTTTGTATTTATGATTTTGCTAAAGAATGATATATAAGTATTTGATGATGAATGGTTGTTAAAATGGCTAAGTATGAAGGTGTTTATTGTTACAAATGTTTAGGTGATAAATCATGCATAGAAATCATGAAAGAGTAAAATTTGCAAAGAAACAGATTTCAAGCAGCAACAGTGACGTGACTTTGAAAAATCACCTAGGATAGTATAAAATGAATTAAGAGGTGAATGATATATAGAATTAAAGCTTATTGAGTCTAATTTCATTGAAAATAATGGTGTAGAAAAATGAATTTTATATTTTAAGATATGTGAATTTTAGTGAGGCAGGTCAGAACTATTTTTGGAGTCCTCTATTCTAAGTTTAGAAAATCATTTGAAATTGTACAAAAAATTTTATGAGTTTTATTTTATATTTTTAGATTCCTTATTGAGTCTATGTTCTTTATAAACAAGTGAGAACACCATATGAAAATCCTACAATGAGAAAGCTTGTTTTTAGTGACAAGAGGTCAGGATAGTCGAGTGTTGAAACAGGGGAGACTTTAACTAATAAACTGTACTGATTGTCTGAACCAAAAATTCTAAAAAATTTATGGTAAGAATATATATGAGTCTAGTTTTAGGGAAAATTTACGGATTTAAATTTTGAATTTCTTAGCTCGAGTTATAACTAAATTAGTAATTGCTGTGCCGGTGGACAGCTTTCTTGTGAATAGTGAAATTAATTTCAAAAGTAAAATTTTATGCCCGGAATTTTTTAGTTAAGTAAAGTAATGCCTTGAGCTCAACTCCAACAACGGTCTCTGGTAAGGGGTGTTCATTTTGTTGGTATCACAGCAGGTTTAGTCGGTTCTCGGAATACTCAGTATGAATAAGAGTCTACCTATACATGCCATACTTATATTTTGATAGTGTGACGACTCCTAACGATTTTAAAATGTTGTCTTTTATAGTTATGGATCCTGAACGAGTTGGCACTGATGAAGTAGAGAGTAATGTGCCTGTTCCCATAGAAGGGACGGTGCCACCAGATGTTAATGTTAGTGAAAGGCCCATACCAGTTAGTCAGGGAGGAGGAGCTAGAGAAGCCTTCTTCCAAGCTATGAATGATTGGTTTGCCGAGTTCGTTCGTACGAATTTGGCTGTGAGAAATCCACCCCCTCATGATTCTCAGGTTCCCCATGTAGCTTCCCCAGCTGCAGGTATAGTTATCAGAGAGAGACCTCCAGTTGATAAGATCCGGAAACAATGGGCTGAAGAGTTTCGAGCTACTAAAGATGATGATGCCGAGAAAGCTGAATTTTGGCTCGAAAATACTATCCAAGTTTTTGAAGAATTATCTTGTACACCTGAAGAATGTATGAAGTGTGTTGTTTCACTTCTCTGAGATTCAGCTTATCACTGGTGGAAAACTCTCGTGTCAGTGGAACCGAGTGAGAGGGTTACCTGGGATTTATTTCAAGAGGAGTTCCCTAAGAAGTACATCAGCCAGAGATTTATAGATCAGAAAAGGAAGGAGTTTCTTGAGCTAAAACAAGGTAAGATGATCGTGACTGAATATGAACGCGAATTTTTCAGACTTAGTAAATATGCTCGGGAATTTGTGTCCACCGAAACTAACATGTGCAAGAGATTTGAAGATGGGCTTAATGATGACATCCGACTATCAGTGGGTGTATTGGAAATCAGAGAGTTTGTTGTTCTGGTGGAAAGAGCCTGTAAAGTAGAAGATTTGTTAAAAGAAAAAGAGAAGGCCAAAGCTGAAGTTGAAGCGCAAGATACAAAAAATAGGCAAATGAATAAATCATTTCAGTCTACGTCTAAGAGGCCTAGAGAGCTCTCTAGTGGATCAAATTTTCCAGCCAGATATTCTAGCCGAAGCAGAAGCAGAAGATTTGAGGGTTCTAGAGCTCAAACCACTACAGTTGCAAGTACGGGAAGTACTCCATCTTATAGGCCAGAATGTCCTCAATGTGGTAGACGTCATCCCAGAGAGTGTAGAGCAAGTAAATTTTGATGTGGTGCACCAGATCACTTTATTCAGGATTGTCCTGAAACAGCTAAGAGAGAAATTATACCCAGTGTGAGATCAGGAAATGTTTCTACTAGAGGTAGACCATAGAGAAACCCAGGAGTTGGAGCGAATAACAGTGGAGACTTTAACTAATAAACTGTACCAATTGGCTAAACCAAAAATTCTGAAAAATTTATGGTAAGTAGACATATGAGTCTAGTTTCAGGGAAAATTTACGGATTTAAATTTCAAATTTCACAGCTCGAGTTATAACTAAATTAGTAACTACTGCGTAGGTGGACAGCTTTGTTGTGAATAGTGAAATTAATTTCAAAAGTAAAATTTTATGTCTCAAATTTTTAAGTTAAGTAAAGTAATGCCTCGAGCTCGACTCTGGCAACGGTCTCGGGTAAGGGGTGTTACAGGCGCAAAGGAGAAGGAACTGGTCGTGTGGGAAGAAGAAGGCTGACGAAGGGGCTGTGCGGGCCAGTTAAGGGTGTTTAGAGGTGGTTAGGTTCGTGGGTGCGGCGTGCGGCTCGCTTGGTGAGAGGAACGGCAAGGTGAAGGGGCTGTGGGTGGTAGATGGGGGTCGTGGTGCAGGGTTGGTCGATAAGGGAGGGAGAGGGTCGTGCGAGGGGTGGGGTAAGCAATGGGTGTTGACAAGGTGAGGAAGGTAAAAGGAAGTGAGAAAAGAGGGAGAGAGCATGGGGGTGGTGGTCTAGCGACGGAGTGATGGTCGATCTGGTGAGGAGAGGGTCGCGCGGCGGTGGCTAGAGTTGAAAGGGGGTTGGTCAGCAACGACTAGGGTTAAGGGGTGAAAGTTTGGGGAATATGAAAGTGAAACAAAAAATTTAGGGTTTGGGGGTTAAAAGGGGGACACAGTTGTGTAAGGGCCTATGTTGGGCCACACGGCCGTGTTTTCTAAGCCCGTGTGACCTTTTAAAAAATAAGCCCAATCTTCAGATGACCCTAAACATGCCCGTGTGTCTAGGCCGTGTATGCCACACAGCCGTGTCATACGGCTGTGTGTGATCTCCTTCATTTCTCCCACGCTTATGTGCGAGCCCACACGCCCATGTGGCTCGATCGTGTCTTGCACACTACCGTGTCTCTTGCCCGTGTAACTCTCTGACTTGAATTAAAATTGAAAATATTAGCTCCAGGGTTCACACGGTCGTGTGGGCTATTTTAGGCCGTGTAACCTTCGAATTTTTTTAAAATTAAGTCCTAGGATCAACATAGCCAAAGACACGCCTATGTGTCTAGGACGTGTGGGTCACATGGCCTTGTCGCCAGGCTGTGTAACTCACTATCGAATCCCTTATAGTGCACACTGCCTGGGACATGCTAGTGTGCCTAAGCCGTGTGGGTCAAAAACATTTTTATATATTTTAAAAATTAATTAGTTTAAAAATAAAATAAAATAAAATTAAAAGAATTAGCAGAGTTAACACTCGGGTTGCCTCTCGAGAAGCGCTTATTTAAAGTCTAAGCTTCACTTACCTTATACACGTGCGGTCACGGTGGTTCATGGAGCCAGAGCTCCTCTTTCTCGCTATCAATTCTATGATCAAAGTAAGGTTTGAGTCGAGTACTATTTACCTTAAATGTGCCAAATTCAGAATGAGTTACCTCGACTGTACCGTTTGGGAAGACATTTAATACCATAAAAGGATTTGATCTATTTGCATCAAGCTCCAAAGTGGCAATTCGAGGATCCGTTTTATCTAGCAGTATCATGTCCCCAACCTTAAATTGGTTTGTTCTATCCATATGCTCATCATGGCGTCGCTTTGTCTCTTCATCGTGCTTTTTCTGTTTCTTCTTGACATGTGTCTGCCATTCATCCAGTTCATCAATGTGTAATATTTGTTCTTCATGAGTCATTTTGTTTCTGTTGCATGGACTGAAACTTGGCTCCATTATGTTTTTCCGAGGGGTTTCCTACAAAGAAGGTTGAACCACATGGTTACTCATATTAACAGAACTTGTAAAATCATCTCAATCACTAGATGTCTTAACAGAATCACGAGCTTGGAGAGTTATATTTCGTCACCTACACGAAGTACTAATTCACTCGTGCTAAAAAGGGCCAAGCTAGAATCAAAGGTATGTCACTATCCTCATCCATGTCTAAAATAACAAAATCAACTGGGAATAGGAATTTATCAATTTTTACAAGAACATCTTCGATAATACCCTAGGAAATCTAATGGTTCTATCTGTTAATTGAATACTCATCCTAGTTGTTTGGGTTTCCCAAGACCTAATTGCTTAAAAATTTTATAGGGCATGACATTAATGCTAGCCATTAAATCGGCCAAAGCATTATTAATATTCAAACTACCAATTAAATAAGGCATAGTAAAACTCACTGGACCTTTCAATTTGTTGCGTATTTTATTTTTTAGTATGGCTGAGCAAACTGCATTTAGCTCCATAGTCGACGAATCATCTAACTTCCTTTTGTTCGCCAAAAGCTCCTTTAAAAATTTAACGAAATTGGGCATCTGCGAAAGAGCTTCAACAAACGCTAAGTTAATATGTATTTTTTTCAGAAGTTTAAGAAATTTACCAAATTGTTCGTTCATGTGGTTTATTTTTGTTTCGTTATGATATAGAACTCGAGGTTTACATTCCTTAACAACTGGCTTTTGCTCATTCTAGCTTCCTCAACCTTACCTTCATTTACCACAATTTCTTACCTTAGTTCTTATTCAAATTCAACTAACCCTTCTTCATCTCACACAGTAATTGCATGAAGTTGCTCCTTTGGGTTAGTTTCGGTATTGCTAGGCAAATTTCCTTATGGTCATTCTAAAATTAACTTAGCAAGTTGACTGATTTGGTTCTCGAGCCCTTGAATCGATGCTTGATGATTTTTAAGTGTTGCTTCAACATTTTGAAAGCAGGTTTCTGACACCAAGATAAACTTCGTCAACATCTCCTCAAGATTCGGCTTCTTCTCTTGCTAGTAAGGTTGTTGTTGGAAGCCTGAAGGGAGTTGTGCTTATTGAATTCCTTAACTACCCTAAGAGAAATTAGGATGGTTCCTCCAACCTGCATTATAGTGGTTACTATAAGGGTTATTTTGAGGCCTAGAATTATTACTCATAGAATTGATTTGTTCGTTTTGTGTTAGGACCATATGGTAAACATTCTGGATTTTTCATTCCTCCTCCATTCGTATCGCATTGCATCATCGGATGTACCTGCGTAGAAACATATAAACCATCAATTTTCTTATTTAATTGTTCTACCTGATTTGATAACATGGTGACTGCATCTAAATTAAAGACACTGGCTGCTTTCATCGGCTTCGTCCTCATGACTTCCTATTGATAATTATTCAGTGTCATCTCTTCTATAAATTCATAAGCCACTTCGGGTGTTTTATTGTTAAGTGTTCCACCAGTTGCGGCATCGATCAACTGCCTAGTTAAGGGATTCAAACCATTGTAGAAGGTTTGAACCTATAGCCATAGAGGTAACCCATGCTAAGGGCACCTTCTCAATAAATCATTGTATCTCTCCCATGCAACATATAAGGTTTCTAAGTTGATCTGAACAAAGGAAGAGATATCATTCCTCAACTTGGCTGTCTTAGCCGGTGGGAAGTACTTCAGAAGGAATTTCTCGATCATTTGATCTCATGTAGTGATAGAACCTCGTGGTAAAGAATTCAACCGCTGTTTAGCTTTGTTCCTCAATGAGGAAGGGAATAATCGTAGGCGAATGGCGTCGTCAGAAACGCCATTAATCTTAAAAGTATCGCAGATTTTCAGGAAACTGGCCAAATGAGTATTTGGATCTTCGTCTTGAAAACCATCAAACTAAACAAACTGTTGAATCATCTAAATAGTGTTTGGCTTCAGTTTGAAACTATTTGCAACAATAGTGGGTCACACAATACTTGATTCAGCCACAGTTAAAGTGGGCTTGACATAATCGTACATAGTACGAGGAATAGGATCTGGATTTGTAAGATTTGCAGAAACTGCAGGAGGTAGCTGATTATTCTGATTATCACCCATCTCCTTAGTAATAATAATATCCTCTTGCTCGTCTACTAAATTTTGTGGACTTTACTTTGCTTCTCTACAGTTTCTGCGAGCTATACTTTCAATTTCACTATCAAATAACAATGGTCTCGACGGGTTTCTCCTAGTCATAAACTAAAGGAACCTACCAGAAGCAAATAAAAGAAAAAAAATTAGAACGTAATAATTAAACTAAAAATAAAATAAAAATTATAATAAAAATAAAAGCTAAATTAATAAAACTTAAGTGTTCCTAATATTTTACTCATCGGCAATGGTGTCAAAAAACTTGATGGTCACTAAACTAACTATAAATACGACTAAAGAAATCGCACCTATCGAACAATAGTATAGTTATGGTGAGTAGGAAATATCGTATCTATGAGGATTAAAAGTACTAGTAATTACCGTTTTTCTATTATTTAGCTGACAAATTGAAGTGATTGTTTTTAATCTAAATTTACTAATCTAATTTAACTAAGAACGCAACAGAGAATGAAATAGGAAAATAATTGAGGATAACCACTGAGAAAGACAATATCTAAGAAAGAATCCACCTAGACTTCACCTATTATTACGAATCTGAATTAAACGATTTATTCACTTTTTTCTTGATCCGTAGAAATCTCTAAATTATGTTAATATCTCTTTCGAGAGTAAGAACAACTGACTCTAGGTTGATTAATTGAAATCTCTTTCTAATTAAAAACCCTATTGTCACATTCACTCGATCTATGGATTCTCCTATTAGATTTGACTCTAATCCGGTAGATTTATGTCGTCTTATTTCTAGGATTCCATGCAACTCCACTCAATTATGATAAATCTACTCTTAAACAGGGGCTTTTTCTCCACTGAAATAAGCACATTAAACATTAATTAATATCTCGAAAATATTAAAACAATAAATAACCATACATAATGAGAACAAGAATCAAATATTTATCATATAAATCAGAAATTAAATAATAATATTCATCATAGGATTCATCCGCCCTAGGTATCTAGGGAATTTAGTTCATAATTCTGAATAGAAACATCTCAAAGTTAGGATAACCACAAGACATAATAAAACTCATAAAACTTCAAAAGAAATTAAACGGAGATCTTCGATCTTAAGGGAGATCCTCTTCCGAGTTTATTCTGATGGCATTCTTCGAGTGTTTTCTTTGATCTTCTTTGATCGCCCCCTTAGGTCTTCTTCTAATTGGTATTTATAGACTTTAGAATGATCAGGAAACCTAAAAATTGGGTTTTTCTGCATATTTGGGAAACAAGGTGCAAAATCAACACGGGCTGGCACATGAGTGTGTGGCCAACACGTGTGGCTCACAGAGGCGTGTGGCTAGCCCTTGTGAAAATACCCAGGCCGTGTGGATCCTGAAAATAGCTCTTTTTGTCTGATTTTGGATCATTTTTTCTTTCATTTGCTCCTAAATGCTCTCTTAAGTATAGAAACATGAATTTGAAGGATTAAGATCATCAAATTCACTAATGTGCATAATTAATCATCCAAAAATGTATTAAGAATGGGATTAAAATATGTTACTTTTATAGTTTATCAATGTCATCATGGAGAAAGCACAAAAGGTTGTCGTTGACCCTGATGTAAAGGTGTAGGTGGATGGTAGCGATCGTAAGAGGCTAAAGACTGAAGGGAGCTCTTGAAGTACCGATGAGAGTAGTGGTAGTAGGCTGGTCCACTGTAAACGAGGCAAGAAACAGTCAATTCTAATAGGGAGCTCACTCTGCTCATCCTTCCATCTCAACTTGAGACTCAAACTAAGTCCACTACTTCAAGTTTCTCCCATTAAACAGAGTCTGCCTGATGAGTCTGCTCCCCAAAATGCCCCTTCTGCACCACCACCTCTCCCTACTGGATCCAGGCAACCTCTTACTTCTTCTGGTGGGACATCAAGTTTGCTCTTATTGAGGGACCATTTTTTTGTAGGTTAGCCTCCCTTCTCCCCAACAGAAATTAGCCAACGCTGGGAGAGGGACTTTCCCCAAGAACTGAAAAAATATACTCTCCCCTCTTTCTCCAAAGCTCTTCCTTCGTGATTGATGTCATGAAAGTGAAACTAAATAGGATCAATTGGAAGTGACCCTAGCACAGGAGGTTGCAGCCCGCCAAGCTCAAGAGTTCACCAAGTCCGACTCCAACTAGGAGTCTAAATACAACTCCTCTAAAATGGAGTTTGAGCGTAGCATCACTTGGTAGACTTAGGGAGGAACTAGAAGGAAAAAATGAAGCCAAGTAAAGACTATGGTGGGGATCACGGATTATCTTCTCAAGATAAGGTCCAATTACATCCATCATGCCCAAGTTTTCTTGGGCCCCTTAAATGTGAGCCAAGTGGATTTTAGTTGTCTGCGCCAATACATCTACGAGAATCTAGGCTTTAATGAGATGAACCCTTCTGGTGCTAAGTGTGAAGAGTTTAAGAAGAAATAGAAATATTCTTACGGTTTCTTCTTCCCACCCAATCCTAAGCTCACCATTCTTGCTCCTATAAAGGAAACTATTGATGAGGGGGAGAAAACGCAGAAGAAACGGTTAATCTGCCTACTAGGGATGATGCCTACTTCTCTCTTTATTTGTAATAATTTTCCACAACAATGAAAACTCCCATATTTTTCCTTCCTTCTATTTTTCTAAATTATATATGACGTCTATTTGGTTATGATTCGCCAATTTTGCACTTATTCTTAGTGCACTTTCTATTTTATAATAACTCTTGAAGGACTAAGAAAGATTTAAGGTAACATGTATATGGTGGCTATCCTATAACTTCTTACGTCCAAAGAATCAGCTAAACCGAAGCTCTAATACCATTCAATTCGTAACACCTTCTACCTGACCCATTTGCCAAGTCCGGGTATTAGATACTACACTAAGCCGAATGACTTCACAAAAAATTTATTCTAGTTTAATTACATACTCAAATAATTTGTATTAAACTACAAATAAAACTTTAAGGCTTCGTTTCCATCAATCGATTGCAATTTTTTGGATAAAGACTCAATAACATAAAATGACAACTTAACCATAAGGCAGAGCCTCTACAAGTTCCCCTCTATATACATGTATGGCTACCACACTTCACCTAACACCGAGCGAAGTCTGGCTTGGCCCCTCTCGATTTTTGAATCTTTAAATAACTTACATTCAAGCATAAATATTGTAAGTTTGAGAGAACTTAGTGAGATCCTCGTGTAAATTTTAAGAAAAATGTAAGACATCCAGCTCAAAATTAATCTTTCTGATAACCGCATTCATTATTTCTAGCAGGCAACGCTTGGTGACTACCCAAGAAATTTATATATCTATGGTCTTTACCATATTTAAATGTTCTAGTTGTCTTGGTGTACTAGAGCTCACAAAACAACACCTTAGCCTTACTTTGTCGATCTATTTCTCAAGTAGGCTTCTTAGGACATGTAGTTCCTACCTTTGGTAGATCAAAAAGATCTGGGCCATTATTTCTTGTTATATTTGACCTCTACTTTTCACTATCCTCTAACGGACATTACTGGTCATTCAGCATTGGGAATGCATTTCCTCTCATGAAGACCCTGATCAACCTACTCAACCCTTCAGCTGACCTTTTTGTATATTTACAGTATATGACTGTGTCCTACTACAAAAAAATCCATGCCTGCTTAAATCGTGTGAAATCTATAGCCTCCCTAGCGGACTAGTATTTGCATATACTATGAATACCTTCATACCTAAAAAGCTTTTTTTTTCTATTCACTTTGTCTGAGTTTGACATATAACTTTGGCATTACTTATTATTCTGGTGGTCTATATTCCTTCGACACACCAAATTCATTTCTTCTTGTGACTTGTCGCTCCAGCCACGCCGTAGACTCTATTTTTACCCTTGACATTCTTCACGAACCTTAGACTTTCTAGTCATGACCACCATGTTTTATGTCCTAACGAAATTTTCGTGTTTTCTATCCTGATAAACTACCCCATGTTTACTATCCCAATGAACTACCATGTGTTTATTGACCCGACGAACTACCCCGTGTTTACTATCCCAGCAGACTATCCTGTATTTACTATCCTAACGAACTATCACGTGTTTACTGTCCCGGTGAACTATCATTGATTGTCATAACTAAGCTATGGTCTTACACCTTAAAGCTCTTGGAGGTGTCGCCCCGAAGGATTGTCACAGTGTTTCCTCATAGAGCCTACTGACCACCATTGTGGTGATGCTCTATGGAACCTAAATATCGTCGTCATGGTGTCATCCCAAAAGATGTGTTTCACATATCACCTTAATACTCGAACACCAAAGTGTCCCACCTGCAAGGACCAAAGCTTCGCACACCGCAGTTTGCTCCCAGTAGTCTCGAATGGCGGAATCTTAACAAAATTCCAATTTTTCTATTCCTCTATCTGTTTCTCCATTACATCATTCCTAACATTGATACTCAAACACCACAGTGTCCCCTCCGCAAGGCTCTAAGCTTCGCGCATCACGGTTTGCACTTAGCAACACCGTATGGCAGCATCGAATAGAAATTCCCACTTTTTTTCCCAATCCTAACTTCTTCTATCATGTGTATGGTTCCCTATCATACCATGTATACAAATTATAATATCTCATTTTTTAGTGGTGTCAACAATAGTTGTTTGGGACCACAATTTCGATATGTGAGGTCGTGTTTTGTTGTTTAATTAATATTTATGGAGTTACATTAGAGTCATATCAGTTTTGGTGAAGAAATTTTAAAGTTAAGTTAGTTAATTAATTAAAAAAGACTAAATTGTAAAGGTTGCAAAAATTAGTTTTATTAGCAATAGGTATTAAATAGTTATGGAAATGGAACCTTATAGACCTAAATAGTAAATATGACATGTGTTTATATATAGTGGACGATTAATGAGTTTTGGGAGTGTCAATTGAGTGTTTATTTAATAGCAAAATGGTAAATAGCTAAGTTAGGTGAAAATTAAATAAAACAATTAGGCTATCATCTTTTCCTTAGTGTTTTCCAAAATTGGAGAAAGAAAGAAGCCATGGATATTAACTTGAGCATTTGGTCAAGTTGAGGGTTGCATGTAAGTCCATTTTAAGCTTGTTTCTTGTATTTTTATGTTTTTAAGATCATTGCAACTAGGTCCAGCTAACCCGTACCTTCGTTTTTAAAACTTTTAAAATTTTGAATTTCACCATTGATGAATTCTTGATGTTAAAATATGAGTTGGAGTTGTTGGTTGTTGGTTTTTAATTATGATTATTTATGAAGTGGTTTTTGCTAGTTTTTTAGTTAAAGATTAGTTTTATAAAATGTTAAAATTTGCATAGTATTCTTGTGAATCTTGAATATTTGTGGGTTGTACTAATATGGGAATAAATTTGGCTAGTATGGGTATTTAGAAAATTTTGCTAAATTTGGAGACTTTAAGTTTATGGACTAAATTGTAAAAGATGTAAATCTTTAGGGAAAATGTGTAAATAATGAAAATTTAAAGGTCATACGTGTTGAATTGATTGTGAAATGTCTGTGATATTAATATATTGTATTTAATTATTATTTAGATCAAGAACCGAACCAAAAAGACAATAATTGTGGAAAGGGAAAATTGTGGACCAGTCCCTTCGTGTTAACCAGAACTAGATCGTAGGTAAGTTCATGGTGACTTATTATATAAAACAAAATGCTTGTGAATATACAATTTTTTCTAGTTAGTCATTGAATGTATGAGAAATTTCATTAGTTATTTATATGAAATTGAAATGAAATGATAGTAGTTTGGTTTGGAGTTGTATATTTATATATATAAGAATGTATTAAGGATATAATACGTGTACGGAAATGATGAAGTGCCTCTGTATGATGAGAATGTATTAAAGTAATTGATTTATGTGTATTGCCCGATTGAACATAGTAATCACGTAGGATACAATTGGCATGCCAATAGGGTTAGTATGTGCGCTTGTACAGGATTTGCACTTCGATGCCTCTGTATACACTTCAGTGCCCCTGTTATGCATCTATGATGCCTATGGTGTGGTGTAGTTACCCGTGTATCTAAGTCGAGTTACTTAGTTCATCGGGCTAAATGTTAATGGAAAGTATGGTTGATTTGTGGTTCTGAATGTTAATGCATATCCAAGATATTAGAAAGCATCAAGTGTTCAATGAATTACTTGTTTGCATATATATGACCACATTTATATTGATGAAAAGATGTTATGGAATTGTTGAGTTTTTTTAAAAGAGAATTATCATGACTTATGCTATTATGTGAACAAGAACTAATGTGAATTACAAATGTGTATTTGGTTATCAGGAATTGCAAATTTATCTCTTTATACTTTGAAATCAATTAAGGTAAGTTGATTTTGATGATTTAAGTTATGAACTTACTAAGCTTCCTAACCTTACCTGTTAAACTCATATTCTTTTGTAGTTGTCAAAGTTGTGGATTGACTAGACGGATTAATAGAAGGCTTACACTATCTAACCATTGTGGCAGCTTTGCTTTTTATTTGGAATGTGGCATGTATATAGGATGTGGTTATGTGAATGTTTAAACATGTCTTGCTTTAAGTGCAAAAGTTTGTATATGGATAGTTGATAGGTGTTTTACAAGTTTAGTTCTTTTGGGAAGTGTTTGATATATATATCATATTGTATTAGTTAGATGTATGGTATGAAGTGGAAAAGGTAATATATGTATATAGGCTTTATGTTGTTAAAATGTCAAATGTTTTGATGCAAGGTTATATTTAGTTGGAAGGTTAGTTTTGGATGTTTATTTAAGATGGTTTGTGGTTAGATGAACCTTTAAGGTTAAGATATGATATTAGTGCTTTGGTATGGTAAGCTTTTATGCATACTTTTATTTGGTTATTTGGTCATTTGGTTGATGATTGTATTATGAATAGGTGGCTAATGTTAAATGTTTTTAATAGCTTAGTTATTTGAATGAATACTCTTGATTGTGGTGCCTTTAAATGGCATATTGGTTAGTTATTTAGGTGTTTGAATAGATAAAATTATTGAATTTTGTGGTTAGGTAACTTTTTGGTATGAATTGAATTGCTAAAATGATATTTTTACCATTATTGGGAAAAGTATTGGTACTTTGGCATTTGGTATTGTTACTTGACCAAATGAACAATATTTTAACAAAACAGAATGCCAAAGTGGTATTGATTTTCAATTGAGTATTGATACTTTTTCATAAAATATCAATACCACCAACTAATTATCGATACAATTGTTTCGCAAAGAAAATTGAATTGAATTTTGGTATCAATTTTTCTGAAAGGTATCGATTGGGTATCGTTACTAATTGCGAAACTTTCATTTTGGTTTTAAAACTTAATGTTTTCCACACTATCAACTATCTCATACACACGTGTACATATAACCCTATTGGCACGCCAATTGTATCCTAGCATTTTACTAAGTTCACATGGGCATCAACCATTCATATATGATAATCTCATTTCATTTCATCATCAAGTCATATATATATTCAATATCATATAGCATAATTCATATCACGTATCATATATCAATACTATCACTCTTTTATACTATATTTAGTTCAATCCAAATTCTCATTATTCAATATCATTCAATATTGTCAACCAAATCAATTCATATAACTTATTATTATCAAATTCATATCATCACATATTCCACTCCATTATTCAATACCATTTCTATAGTCAATTCATAATATAAGGCATTTATCATTTATGTAACATCCCGAACCCGAGACCGTCACCGGAGTCGAACACGAGGTGTTAACAGACTTTAAAAAAAATTTCCCAGACACTGTCAATCTGCGTACTAGTCGCTTTAAAAAATCATATCTTGAGTTCAGAAACTCGGAATCCAGTTCTGTAAATTTTCCCTGAAACTAGGCTCATATTCCCATCTACACATTTTTTTTTAGAATTTTTGGTTGGGCCAATTAGTACAGTTTATTAGTCAAAGTATCCCATGTTACAGGGATCGACTACACTGACCTTTGCGCATTACGACTTGGATATCTCCCTGTACAAGGCTTCAATACTGATGCCGTTTGTTTCTATAGAAACTAGAATCAGAGAGGAATCTATACATATATGGCTTGACTCCTAATTGTCTCTGGTTAATTTGTAATGAATTTCCAAGTCGGAACAGGAAATCCAGAAACCGTTCTGGCCCTGTCTCACAAGAACCTGAATATCTCTTAACATACTGTCCGTATGATTGTTTCGTTAATTTCCTATGAAAATAGATTCATCAAGGTTCGTTTACATAATTTATTCACTATTTAATTCCATTCCTACTATTTTTAGTGATTTTCCAAATCTACATCACTGCTGCTGTCAGCATCTGCCTTTAAGGTAGACTTTACCTATTTCATAGTTTCCATGATTCAACTAGCCCTTTTTGCATAAATAGCACAATTTATGATAGTGATTAACCATTCCCATGGCCAATCCTTGTCAAGCATATCCACACCTCTCAATAACCATATCCATACCAAATGATTATGACATTATACTCAAACATATATAAGCCATTTTCGCATGGCTATCCAAAATTATACAAGTCCAAAGGGTCCATGACCCACAACAAACGGGTAGTCCTATACATGCCATTTCGAAGTTCAACCAAAATTGTACCAAAAAGGGGGGCTTTGATAGTGTGGGCGACTTCGACTTCGAAATCCCGAGTCCGATAGCTGGAGAACCAAAATCTATAAAACAGAGGATCAAAGAAACGGAGTAAGCAATTTATGCTTAGTAAGTTTTGAGCAAGGAATTCCAGCACAGCAAAAGTATAGCATTCATATAGCTAAACGGATAATTTCATATGCACAAATTTTCGATATCATACTTGCTTCACATTACCAACCCTTATGTGCATACACAAAATCGATATCATACTTGCTTCACTAATGGGCTTCGTTCAGAATCATCGAAATGAGTTCCGAATTCCTTGGAACGCACAAACGACTTCTGAACCTCAAACAATCATCATCATCAATTTGAAACTCCGATTCCTTGTTCGGAACACACTCAGCCCGTTTTGCAACCAATTCATCATCAACTTTCTGGGCTTCACGAATTTGATGAATCAATAATGGTTTGGCTTTTAATTCAGCTACTAACACATTGTCGGGTAGAACAGACAAGTGCACATTCATCGCTCATAAGCAAACATAATTTCTGGCTTAAGGCGTCCGCAACCACATTAGCCTTTCCCGGGTGGTAATCAATGACAAGCTCGTAATCTTTCAACAACTCAAGCCAACGTCTTTGTCGCAGATTTAAGTCTCTTTGAGTCATCAAATATTTGAGACTTTGTGATCCGAAAATACATGGCACTTTTCACCAATAAGTAATGTCGCCATATTTTAAAGCAAATACGATGGCAGCTAGTTCAAGATCATGGGTCGGATAATTTTTCTCATGTGGCTTTAATTGTCTCGACGCATAGGCCACCACTCGACCTTCTTGCATCAATACGCAACCCAACCCAAGTAGGGATGCGTCACTATAAATGACAAACTCTTTGTCTGATTCGGGTTGCACTAAAATTGGAGCTTCAGTCAAATAAGTTTTCAGTTGATCGAAACTTTTCTGACATTTCTCCGTCCATTCGAACTTAACATCCTTTTGAAGTAGCTTCGTCATTGGTGTGGCTATCATCGAGAAACCTTTTACAAATCGTCGGTAATAACCGGTGAGCCCCAGGAAGCTCCGAACTTCGGTAATATTTCTTGGAGGTTTCCAGTTAAGTATGGCTGAAATTTTGTTCGGGTCAACTCGAATACCCGATGCGGATACCACGTGACCCAAGAAGCTAACCTCTCTTAACCAGAACTCACACTTACTGAACTTAGCATATAACTGCTTATCCCGCAAATTTGCAACACTAGTCTCAGGTGCTCAGCATGTTCGGTCTCATCTCTTGAATAGACCAAGATGTCATCAATGAACACAACTACGAACCGATCCAAATATGGTCTGAAGATCCGATCATCAAATCCATAAATACCGCAGGGCATTAGTGAGCCCAAACGGCATCACTAAGAATTCGTAGTGACCATCTCGTTCTGAAGCATTTTGGGTATTCCGAATCTCGAATTCGCAACTGATAATAGTCCGATCTCAAATCTATTTTGAGAACACTGAGGTCCTTCAGTGGTCGATATCGATACGGGTAGGATTGCATCGCATTATTGCAGTCTGACTATGGTTCCGTCCTTCTTTTTCACGAACAATACTGGTGCACCCAAGGTGAGAACTGGGTCGAGCAAAACCTCTATCCGTCAATTCTTGCAACTGAGCTTTCAACTCTTTTAAGTTCCATACGATACGGAGCCATCGAAATCGGCGTAGTCCCAGGTACAAGCTCAATACCAACTCTATCTCCCGAACAGGTGGTAAACCCGGTAATTCTTCAGGAAAACATCCGGGTATTCACAAACCACCGCACAGATCGGGTTCTTTTCTAATTCTTTGTCATCAATACATACGCAAGGTATGCTCGCACCCTTTTTACATATTTCTGGGCCAATATTGAGATATTACAGCTGGCAACCCATCCAAGTCCGTAGACTCAACTCGGATTACTTCGTTATTTGCGCACCTCAATTCAATAGTCTTGCTTTTGCAATTCACAACCGCATCATGCACGGTCAACCAATCCAACCCGAGAATAACATCAAATTCATTAAACGGAAAAAGCATCAAGTCCGCCGGAAAACAGGAACCTCGAATTACTAGGGGACATTTCTTACACACTTTGTCGACAAGCACGTAACGACCCAAGGGATTTGACACCCGAATTACGAACTCAGTAGACTCAATAGGTAAAGTCTTACTGGATGCTAAGGTTTCACATATGTAAGAATGAGTAGAACCGGGGTCAATCAAAGCAATTACATTAGTATCAAAGAGAGTAAAAGTACCGGTAATAACATCAGGCGAAGAACATCCTCGCGGGCACGTATAGCAAAGCTCTAGCAGGCGCACGAGCCTCGGATTTGGTCGTAGCATCTCTAGATCCTCTCTGACCACCACCAGCATTGCCCGTATTTCCAGATGGTCTACCTCGAGCAGTGGTAGCACCCGGTTTTCCCACTCTGATTTACATTCTGTTCAGACAACCTCGGGCAATCTTTAATGAAGTGGTCAACTGATCCGCACTTGTAACAGGAGCGGTCAGGAATCTACAACTCCCGAATGCCATTTTACCGCTAATATCGACATTTCGTTCTGTCTCGACGTTCATTCCAAACACTGGCGACCGAAGGGCCTCGTGTACCCATAGGGGGTCGATCACGATCTCGTCTAAAAAGGCCAGAAGTGCCTCTCGACCAGCCCACATCATCTCGAAATTTCTTTGATGCCTGTTGAAGAGACTTTCCCGAAGATCTTTTACGAAACTCTCCAGTTCCCACATCAACTTTTGTTTTTCTTTCTAAGCTCTTCGGCTTTACAAGCTCGCTCGACAAAGTACTAAAAACTCTCGTATTTCAAGAATGCCAACGAACATTTTTATATCTTCATTCAGCCCATCCTCGAACTCTACACATGATAGCCTCGGACGAAACACATTCCCGAGCGTATCTACTAAGTCTAACAATTTTCGCCTCGTAATCAGTAACTGACTAGAACCTTGCTTAAGCTCAAGAAATTCCTTCGTTTTGATCAACAAATCTCTGACTGA